>NC_137797.1:87721958-88049458 GCF_963383645.1 Muscardinus avellanarius
GGGAAAGGCCCGGTTAAAGGTGGTGCGCTCTGGAATCAGTTCCAACAATTACTCGTGACTGTCCTAATGACTACAGATCGCAAAGGCAATGAGGAAATTAGTCCAACGCTGTGTCTATACCAGTAATCTTTTGGGCTGGCTTACAGTTCTAAAAATAACACCACACTAAGTTGGTAACTCTATACAGCATCAATATTCTGCTTTTTAAAAAATTTTGTTTATTTTTATTTTTTTATTTTTTGGTACTAGGAATTAAATCCAAGGGCATTCTACCTCGGAGCTACATCCTCAGTGCTACTTTATTTTTTTTAATTTGAAACAGTGTCTCTCTAAGTTGTTAAGGGCATTGCTAGGTTCCTGCGGCTGGCCTCAAACCTATAATCCTCCTGTCACAGCCTCCTAAGTACTGGGATTACAGGCACGTGCCACTATGCCTGGCTTATACTATATTTTTACATAGTGTAGAAGTATTACTGATGTCTTCTTTCTAGTATACTTCAGTTATTACATTTCTAAAATACAATAAAAATTTCCCCTAGAAAATGCTGTGGCAACAAATATATATTCAGGTTAGGATCCAAATCATTCGAAGATTTCATAACCATTTCATCTTTAAATCCTCAACAAATTGCATTCATGTCTCTACCCACAGCAATACTGTAAAGCTTAGGATTCTCTGTGTTGGAGAATCAGAACGCCACAGTCTGCCTCCAAAGCTTTCTGACCCTTCAGTTATCCCAGAAAAACCTCCTGGCATTTCACCTCATGAGACAAGAGGAGAAAGTTCAGAGACCAATTCAGTTCTTCCTGCCTAAGGTCTCCCAAGAAATGTCTCAATTAGTAAATCCAGAAGGAGGCACAGTGGCCTGTCTAAAAAGAATGCAGATGATACTGACTAAGTACTTGGCCACGCGTGTACTTTATTTATTATGGCAAAGTGCAGAATCACAAAGCTGTGCACACTCTTTATTTTACTCTGAAATTCCAAATGTGCATCTGCTTACCAATGTTCTAATGTCCAAGTCCTTTGCCATGAGTAAGAGTGTACTAATTAGATTCTGCAAAAACCACATCCATAATTCATTGCTATTTATGATGATCAGTTTAGGTAAAGTGAAATAAAAATTTAAAGATACTTCCATGTGTGTCATATCCCAGCCACTCAGGAAGTTGGAGGCCAGACTGAGCAACTTAATGAGACCTTGTCTCAAAATAAAGAAGCCTGAGGATGTAGCATAGTTGTGAGGGCTGTCTCCCATGCCAGAGAGAGAAAGAGAGAGAGGGAGAGAGGGAGGGAGAAAGGGAGGAAGGGAGGGAGAGAGAGGGAGGGAGGGAGAGAGAGGGAGGGAGGGAGAGAGAGAGCAAGAGAGAGGGAGGGAGGGAGCAAGAGAGAGGGAAGGAGAGATAGGAGAAAGAAAGAGGGAGGGAGAGAGAGGGAGGGAGAGAGAGCAAGAGAGAGGGAGAGAGAGCAAGAGAGAGGGAGGGAGAGAGAGAGGGAGGGAGGGAGAGAGAGAGGGAGAGAGCAAGAGGGAGGGAAGGAGGGAGAGAGGGAGGGAGAGAAAGGGAGGGAGGGAGGGAGGGAGAGCAAGAGAGGGAGAGAGGGAGGGAGGGAGAGAGGAGAAAGAGAGAGGAGAGAGAGGGAGGGAGGGAGAAAGAAGAAAAAGGGAGAGAGGGGGAGAGGGATAGAGAGGGAGGGAGGGAGAGAGAGAGCAAGAGAGAGGGAGCGAGGGAGGGAGAGAGAGGGAGGGAGAGAGCAAGAGGGAGGGAAGGAGGGAGAGAGAGGGAGAGAGGGAGGGAGAGAGGGAGAGAGGGAGGGAGAGGGAGAGGAGAAAGAGAGCGGAGAGAGAGGGAGAGGGAGGGAGGGAGGGAGAGAGAGAGCAAGAGAGGGAGGGGGAGAGAGAGAGAGAATAAACTTTCTTGGATTATTCTTTTCTAGTCTTTATAATGATCTCACCTGTATCTAAGTCAACAACAATATTTGAACAATGTTTTTTTCTTTTAGTGTTTCAAGTATTTACTTATTTCACACAGAAATAACCTTTTTCTGCACTTATATATTATCTGTTTGCAAAATATTTCATTGTATTATCCAATTGCAGGGAAGATTGCAACTGGAAAGAACATAGTTAGCAAACACAGCACAGCTGACTTAACCCTTGGGAGCAGAAGCGCTGGGCCCACCGGGAAAGTGCACCAAGTGGCCAGTACACGCCGGTGCACTCTGCAAGGCTTGGAGAACATCTGGGTGTCAGATGGCACATTAGCAGACTGATTTAAAAGAGGTTTTTTTAGTCTAGGTAATGAAGTCATGGAACCATTTTTTTCATCGTCAACTATTTAAATTCCTGGCATCCTCCAATTACTTGTTGGTTCAAATTAATTTGTTATCAAGAACCTCACACTTGGGACTTAGAACCAAGTTTGCTCTTTGTTGGGCACATCAGACAGACCTGTCCATGGCCACAGGAAATTGCCACATTTTATAGAACATCGTTCACTTAAACCTCTCCTCCTCCTATCCTACCGTGATAAGCCCTGCCACCCCAGATTTGCTGATGTGTCCCATTTAGGGAGATATCTTATGTATAGGAATCAGTCCTGATTAAAGGGCCATGATCTTTAGTCACCAAGATGGCTATTTTCTTTTCCCAAGGATGGTGTCAAAATGAAAGACACTATTAAGAAGTGTCTTCACTATTAGTGAAGATGACTCCATCATCACCCAGTGCTGCTGTCAAACAGGAGATAGGTTATCTTGGCCTGAAGCTGAGTGACTCAGGTACAGGAGCAACCATGGGACCCGTAGAGCGTGGCCATGTCCACTCCTAATATATCTGTCACTGATGTTTAAAACACAAAATCTAAAGGAAAAACAACAGCAACAACTGTTTTCAAAGGCATTGGAAGCCCCTGACCAGCCTCCTCTTTATTGGCAGAACTAAATGTTCTGTTGTGCTTTTAACATTCCCATACAGAAGAAATTTTCAACCACTATTTAATTGGCTGGTACATGGGCAGGGAAGAAAACTAAAATAATTCTGACTATAATTTGTTAAATGTATAAAATGGAGACTTGTCAAGATAATAGTGCTTATCAATCTAATTCTCTATATTCCTTCCTTTCTGGGTAAGTGAAATTCTAGAAGGAGATTCCAGTAGACTGAGATAAGTGTGGAAAAAGTAAATAAATAAATAAATGAGTGTTGAAGAAAGGCCATTATCATTAGAGTCTAAAGAAATCTAACCCTGTCTAATTAACCACTGCTCGCTGATGTCTTCAGTGCCTCAAGATTACTTTAATTCCTTTAAATATTGCTGTATAAAGCTGCAGGGGTTTTAACATGTTTTCAAAATCAAGAGTCAAGGAGGATTTAAAAAATCTTTCTTTACACAGCCTGTTTTGAATGAATATTTAAAATAGCTCATGACTACAAGTGGTCTTGGATACCAGCTGACATGTATTTCTGGAAAGAATTAAAATTCCAATACCATTTGTTAGCCAGGTTTAACAAGTAGAGATGGTTTCTTTGGCTGGTGTGGTTTCTTCATTTATAAAAGTCTAAATTTCAAGTACATACTTGAAATTATTTTTGTTTCTCTCATTGATAAAATTATATTCTTAGTAAGCATACATATATATCATTTTAGTTAGATTTGACAGGTTGATTCATTAAATTTAAAAAACTAAACATTTTATTTTTATTTTTATTGGCACACTATAGCCTCACATCATAACGTGGATCATGTTGACAGTGGCAGATATTCACACAGTACTTGGTGCCCCCTCCCGCTCGCTTCCCTTTTCCCTCCCTCCCAACACTGAGTGTCCAGGTTAGCCATGTTATATTCACATGTATACACATATTCGAGTGTAGTTTTTCCATTAATTAACTACAGCTTTCTTCCTCCCCTGCCCCTCCTTTCTGGCTTCGCTGAAGTTTCCCCTCCGTTATCTGGAGTTCCTCTGCTAACCCTACTACTCCAAAAAAATACTAGAATTTTAATCACATTGTGACCACACTTAGGAACTGATTTTCAAAATGAAAACTGCATGATTTATCTTGTGGAAAGTCCTGCTCTCGCTAGCTGTCTTTTTTCCTGCTGTATACCACTTTTTCTCTTAACTTACTTAAATATGGTTCCCCAGAATACAGAATTAAAGGCAGAGATATTTGCAGGGAAGGAGTTCCTTAAGACTGTTCTCAGAAACACCAGAGAAGGAGGCCAGGGGACTCCAGATGGACTGGGAGGAGTTGAAGCTCCTGCTGCAAAGGCCTCCGCTGACCTTGTGGGGGCTCTGGAGCTGGGACGGCCTCAGAGTGTCAGGCATCAGGCAGGGGCTGGGCCTCCGCACTCTCTGGTCAGTCTCTGCACCAGGGCAGGAGCAGCCTCGGGAGGCTGAGAACAGCACGGAGGGGCTGAGCTGAGTCTTGAGCCCCTGGTGCCCGGGAAGAGTCGGCATCTGGGATCTGAAGGGATCGGCGGCCGGGTCGTGGGCTTCATTCATGACCTCTTACAGAGGCTGAGTGGCCCTTATTCTTGGGAGATGCTTGGGATCAAAACTGTTGTGGTTTGGGGGTATTTGGGATTTCAGGTTTTCAGAGCAGGAATGTTTAACCTATATAAGTAAACATGATTAGACTTTCCATTACCATGAGAATAGTTATTCTACCTGCCTCATAGGTTGGAGGGTTGATTGTAAGATGAGTCATGAAATGCCTAAAGCCATGCCTGAAGACCCAGCAACAATTAATTCAGTAAATGTTATTTTGGGGGTTTTGTTTTGTTGCTATTTTGGCTTGGTACTGGGGATTGAACCTAAGGACATTCTACCTCCAAGCTATGCCTCCAGCCCTTTTTATTTTGAAACCAGGTCTTATTAAATTGCAGAGGCTGGATGTGAACCTGAAAATTTCTCCTGCCTCAGGCACCCAGGTACTGAGATTATAGGCAAGCACCACCGCACGGGCTTGATTTCTTCTTTTGTGCTCAGGAGTCCATCATTTCTACTATTTCAGAGGCCTTAGTTATAATCCTTTTTTTTTAATAAAAATTTCTTCCTCTTTAACCAGTACTTTCCTCTTAATATTTAAACACCCTTTAGTTGCGCTCATCTTTATTTTTATGTGTGTGGTGCCGGAGATTGAACCCAGGGACACCCTACCTCAAAGTTCCAACCCCAACCCTATTTTATATTAATTTAAAACGAGGTCTCACTAAGTTGCTGAGGCCAGCCTCAAATCTGTGATTCTCCTGACCCAGCCTCCCAAGTGCTGTGAATACAGGTGCGCACCACCACTCCCCACTGCCCCTGCCTTTAAGCAGACATGGACACCAGCCTCTTTTTATCTCTTACCTTCCCTGCCATCCAGTCACTCTCCTTCCTCATCCCCTTCCCACTTCCAAATGGCAACATCTCCTGCAGAGTCCTGGTGGTCTTTCTCCTTGTTTCCTTCCGATCACTTCCCCAGCTCCCACCCCACGCCTCGCAGCAGCTCTCGTGGACACTGCTCCGCAGTCCCGCCGTACAGCTTGCTGCTCAGGCAGCTCCCTGGAGATTGTCCGCGGTAGGAACCACAGAAGGTCGCTGCTCAAGGCAGCTCCCCGACACTAGTCTATCTTGCATGACAATGACATTGCCTGATATATTAATTTGGAGAATATATTTAATAACTGGGGGTCAAGGAGGAGATTAATTTGGAGAATATATTTAATAATTGGGGGTCAAGGAGGAGATTAATTTGGAAAATATATTTAATAATTGGGGGGTCAAGGAGGAGACAGACGCCAATTTTATCTGCAGCTAGCACCTTGCTTTTATGGAAACTTTAGAGAAGTCATCATAAAGATTAATCAAACACAGAAACTAGGCATGGTTATGAGTTAGGATAAAGAGAGTCAGTGAGGCAGACATGTGACAAGCTTAGAGCCAGGAAGGATTAAACATGACCGGGAGGAGAGATTGCCCCAGGTCCCCTGGCATTTGTCCGCCTGCCCACAGATCCCACCCAGCCAAATACCATGTGTTCACACTGAGCCGGTCCAAGATGACGATTTCAGAGAGTGTTCTAAGACAGCCCTAGACCACCCCTGAGCCTGTCTCCTCCAAGGTCACCAGGTACCCCCTGCAGATCAGCCCAGTTCATTCTGCTTGACCACTGCCTCCTCCTTAAAGTCGTCGTTCTTTTTTGGCCTCTGTGTGATACACGGTGACACCGTGTGGGGTCACCGTGTCTGTGGGACTCTTCTCTCTCCACCAAACCCTTAATAGCGCTGTTGGCGCTCCCCCTGCCCTCTCCCCAGGCTGCCTCCCCTCAGCCTTCGCCTCCTTTGTAAGGAGGGTTAGCGTCTCAGTCCTATCACCCACTCACCTTGTCCTGCCCCTGTAGATCAGGGCCGTCTCCACTGCCCCGCACCCCACTCAGCACATCACCTTCTCTCCACAACCTGCCCCGGTCCTTTGTTTGCCTCCTTGTCCACTCTGTTACGGCCAGAGTGAAATGACTTTGGTCGGCCAAGTCCTTCGAGTTTTTCTTTCCTCTTTGGTGCACCTTCCTCTCCCTGCCTCTGCCTATCCCAATGCCCAGTCCCACCCTCTCTGTGCCTCCTGGTGAAGCCTCGCCTGCTCCGGAGTCCAGCTGACTGTGGCCCTGCCCCTCCCTGCTGTCAGCCACGCGCCCACTTCCTGTTCTCCATGCTCGCAGGGCAGCACCTCAGAGTTGACTCTCTTCTCTCTTTTTTTACTGCAGGGCCTTCTTGGGAGGCAGGACAGTCCCTTTACTGCTGCGAGCCCTCAACAGAAGGGCTGGCTTAGTGTCAGTCTAAATAGATGTTTGTGGAAAGAAAGACTGGATGGGCTGGGCTCGGCGGTGCACACCTATAATCCCAGTACTTGAGAGGCTGAGACAGGAGGATTGTCGAAAGTTTGAGGCTGGCCTCAGCAACTTGGCATGATCCTGTTTCAAAATAAAAAAGCCTGGGGTGTCATTCAGAGGTCAGATGCCCCTAGGTTCAGTCCATAGGACCACAAAAGAAAAAATAAAGGAGGGAAGGAAGAAAGAAGGAAGGAAGGCAGAGTATGCATGTAACACATAAATACCTATCACAGGACTCTTAGGGTCAGAAGAGTCCCCAGATGACAAGCAGTACATCTCAACGGCAGAGCTGTGGATATTTTCAGTAGAACAACTCCTCATATTTATGCAGCACTGTCCCATAAATTGCAAGATGTTAACACCCATAGCTCATATGCCTGATGACCCCCAACCATTTTTTTTCTTTTTCTTTTTCATATTTTGTGTTACTGAAGATTGAATTCAGGAGCATTCTGCCTCTGACCTACACCCCCAGCCCTATTTCATATTCTTTATTTTGAAACAGGGTCTCACCAAGTTGTGAAAGACCTCACTAAATAGCTGAGGCTGGCTGCGAACCTGTGATCCTCCTGTCTTGGCCTCCACCCAAGTACTGGGATTACAAGCATGCGCCACCACACCTGGCTACCCCTCAGTCTTTGTTATTATTGTACTATAGGATAAACATAGAGGTTTTCTACCTCCAAGGTATATTCTTAGCCCTATTTTTTATTTTGAAACAGTATCTTGCTCAGTTGCTGAGGCTGGCCTCAAACCTATAATCCTCTTGTCTCAGCCTCCCAAGTACTGGGATTCCAGGTGTGTACTACTACACCCCACATGACCCCCAGTTTTCAAGGTTGATGTTCTGAATAGGTGCCCTCTCCCTCCCCTCCCTAACCCTCGTGTTCTCTTTGGCTGGCAGTCATTGATTAGGACTAGAGACATGCTTATTCTGCCCACTTTTGTGTCTCTCTAAACTCATCTAGTAGCCAGTGTGCATTCATACTAGGAAGTGTTATTACAACAAGGATCCCGAGAGCACACCGATCTGTCACTTAGGGACCACACAGCACTCCGAATCTCCTTTTAACCTTGAATGGAGCTTTTAAAATGGCACGCGTCTGAAATTCCATTTGGTGTGGAGCCTGTTGGAAAAATCTGGGGGCAATCGCTCTGGTGCCTGTGGGATCATTTGCAGCCCACCGTGCAAGATTGGCAGGAACTGGAATGAGTATCCCACAAAGAATTTTCCTCCATTCCCAGGATGGAAACAGTTACTTGACCTTCACGTCTGAAACCCACAGCGTAGGAGAGACAGATGGGCACTAGATTGATTGAGCATTCACCAGGTTAGTGATGAAGAAATAACGGATGTTGTTGTGACAGATGGAGCAAGCCGAAGGCCGTCGTCAGCAGCAGGGGAATGGTGTTTTGGAAGATGAAAAAATCCCTAAGATGGAACAGAGCTGTTGGCGCCAGCTGGCAGGGGCTGTTAGGGCTGTGAAGGCACCTATCAAACCACCCACGGGTCCTGCCTCTGACCCCAAGACATTAAATGAGGGACATGCCTAACAGGTGTGAGGATAGATATATACATACGTTGGTACTAGGGATTGAACCCAGGGCCATTCGACCTCTGAGCTGTACCCCAAGCCCTATTTTATATTTTGGTTTGAAACAGGGTCTCACTATGTTGCTGAGGCTGGTATCAAACCTGTGATCTTCCTATCTCAGCCTCCCAAACAAATACTGAGATTATGGGCATGGGCCACCACACCCACAGATAATGGTATATTTTTTACCCACCATCTCATTTGTTCACATAGGAGCTGTGTTCACAGAGGTCAATATACCATTAACCTTATTTTTATAGAGGAAGCAACTAAAGCCCAGACATTGATCCAAAGTCACATAGCCAGAAAGTCACCCCTGACTGCTACCTCCACATTCAGTTATTTTCCACTTGACCGAGGCGGTTTCCTGTCCACCCTGACACACAAAAAAGTTGACAAGCATCCCAAGCCGGTAAGAAAAGCTGATTGAAGTCAACATCTCTATTTAAGCTAGAAAAGTATTTTGTCCAGTAAAATTCCCAGCCATTCGAGGTGAATTCGCAGAAATCAGGAGAATGTTGCCGTGTTAAGTGACTCATTTCCTGAGGATATCCGAAAGCTGTGGTTTCACTCTCCAGAGTCTCAGAAAATCAGCTGGGTGGAGTTCTTCTGGGTCACTGTTGGGAAGTCTTCCCCCCGGAGAGGTCCAGCAGTTCAGCCGCTGGTGGGGGAATGTGTCGGGTTTCCCTAAATTGCATTTGAGGTTTTTATCCCAGAGCTGTCTTAAATAAATCAGGTGAAAACAAATGGAAAAAAAAAAAAAAGGCAAAATATTGACTAGGTGTTAATGGCAATGTCAGACAATCAAAGAACCAAATCAGTAAAATTATCAGCTTTACCCAGGTGCAATTTAGTGACATAATAATTTGAATTTTATTACGTGAAGGAACCAAGGACTTACTCTATGTCAGAAACTAATACAGGTTGCCAGGCGTGGTAGTGCAGGCTTGTAACCCCAGCATTTGGGAGGCAGAGACTGGAGGTTAGCGGACAGCCTCAGCTATTTAGCGAGGCCCCTCACTACTCAGTGAGACCCTGTTTCAAAAAATATAACGATGAAAAAATCAGACCAGGGGTGTAGCTTGGAGGTAGAATGCTCCTAGGTTCCATCCTCAGTACCACAAAAGAAAAAAAGAAAAAGAAAGAAAGAAAGAGAGAAAAAAAAGAAACTAATACAGGTCAAAATATGCTGTCACCTCCTCTGCAAGGAGGTTTACTTCACATAATGTTTAGCCTAGTGAAATTCAGGCTTTAGAGTTGGATTTTTTTCCCCTTAGTCATGTTTTTCTTTTAGTTTTTTTTCTCTCAACAGGAAATAGAAAATAAGCATTTGACCTTAGTATAATTAATCTCAAACAAATTAATGGATGAAATAGAAATGAGACAAATAAATCAGGGTGTGTGCCCTCCAAAAGGAAACTGCAGACTGTAACACATGATTCACTGTGATTTAAACAATTAGACCTTGGGAAGCTTGGTCGGTTGGTGAAAATTAATTACATCCTAACTTTCCCACAGAGTGTACAAAATTTAAAGTAAATGACTGAAAAAGTATAAAACCATCTCTACATGCGTATCACAAAGAAAAAAGAATAAGTTTCTTCATTATCCCAGAACTATATTATGCCATAACACAGTTTTTCACAATAAATCTTTAAATTTAACTTATTGCAGTAATAGTAATAAAGAGAAGATAATCCCCATAAACAACACAAGTGAAGGTGAAGACTGAGAAAAGAACCCAATGATTATTCACACTGGTCTTAAAAAATAGGTCTGAAAAAACAAATCACTGCTGTGCTCTGATTCAGCGAATCTGGAGGGGTTTTGAATAGGGATGGGAATGATCACCCATAGGACTTTTGTAAAACATACCTGTAGAAGTCAGTCAAGAAAGACCTAATTTATTCTAACAACTGATGTAGCAACATAGACATCTTGTAAATTATTCATCTTTCCAATAGAAAATTCTTCTCCTGGAGATCTCAGGATTGGATTAGACCCAAGGCTAATTTAAACACGATTCAGTTAAAAGTCAACACACAATGAATTTTGTTCTTGCATAGGTCTGCAGTACATAGGAGAAAAGTATATGTTTTAAGAGAATATCTATTAAGTTTTTTCGCTATTTTTTTAACTGGATTGTTAAGACTCCTTTTAATGGAATTCAGCTTTGTTTCATAAATAATGCAGTGCTCGCTTGTGACTAGGTGAACCTAATTAGATAGCAAGGAAGGGTATTGCTAGCAGACCCTTACCGTTACCACAAATAAACAATATCCACGCATCTTCCCAGTGGAGGCCTATGGTTGGTAGTAGAATCACTAATTCCCTGCAAGAACAAGCGGTCTTCTTTCTGGACATATTGAGTTTGTGCACACGTGCGTGCGTGCATACGTGTGTGTGTGTGTGTGTGTGTGTGTGTGTGTGTGTGTGTGTGTGACACATATTGGGGATTGAACCCAGGGCATTCTAACTCAGAGCTACACCCTAAGCCCTGTTCTATTTTTGATTTTTAATTTTGAACCAGTGTTTCACTAAGTTGCTGGAGGCATTGCTAAATTGGGGTTGGTCTCTCCAAGCTGGGATCTTCGAACCTAGGGTTCTTCTATCTCAGCCTACCAAGTACTGGGATTCTGTGTGTGTGCCACCCTGCCCACCTGGCTCCTTCTTCAACATGGAGCCTCTTCCCTGCTGTAGCTGGCCATGAAGCCTTCTCCTAATCTGTGATTCTGCAGCTACAGACCTGTTCTTAAAGCACAAAGCACGTCAAAGCCTCATAATTCTTCTATTTATGTCTCTTTTCGTTTCCCTTCCCACTCTGTGCTTTGGATTTTGAGAGTTGAGCATGCTCATATACTCTGTTTCTGATTTGAAAAAGAGAGAAAAAGTTATGGCAGTGGGGTCCTGAGTGAATATAAAGTCCGTGAATTGGGCTGATACAGGTGGGGAGGACCAGCTGCTTGGCAGAGCAAACAGGCGCCATAGTGTGCAGGGGAGCCCATCATGGGAGCTGTGAGGGAATTAGACTGCTGTTTGCATAGCCATTGTTTTATCTCAGACATTTATTAGGAGGGCCCCAACACCTAAAGGAATAAGGAAAGAGAAAGTCTTAAGAAATTATGTATTCAGAGATAAAGGAAGGCACATGCCCCAGGAGGTCATTACTTCTGCATAGAAGTGAAAAGTATGGGAAGTGGTTTCACAGTGCTCAGGACACCCCTTAGCCCCTTTGTAGGCAAGCGTGCTTTGTTCAGAATCTAAGACACACAAAAAACCCCCCACAAAAACTTCCTTAGAAGAACTTGAATCCTGGCTGTGGTGTGGTGTGCTTTGCAGTTAATTGCAAAGTAATTGTGAGGCCCAGGCTCACCGGGACACTTTCCTGGGTGTAGGGTGAAAGGACAGGCTCAGGCGCATGGCTGCCCTTCGTCATAGCTCCCTTTTCCTCTGCTGAGGTCTCAGAGCACTAAGCACTTGTCTCCAGGAACTGGAAGGCCGGGGGCTCCACAGCTAGAATCAGACCCTAAAGTTGTCTGAGCTAATTAATCAAAAATATACACCTCCTAACAGCCTCCAAAGCCACTGTGAATATTAGGGCTTGCAAGCTTGGAGAGAATGTATTCAAATTGATTCTATCCCTTGTCCTGTGTCAGTCCAGAGAAGCCTTAGAATTATCTTTCTAGAAGTTCTGGTTCTCAGAGGTGTTAGAGCTGTTCCATAAGGAAGTAGGGGGATCAGATAAACAGGACACTCTGGGGTAAGCAAAGATTCAAAATAAAAAAGCTGTACAACTTGTCTTCCTTGGCTTTTTAATGAGAACCGCTCCTGTCCCCAAATTAAACTGACCTTCTTAGTAGGTACAGAATGGGGAGGCCAGTGAAGCATATGCTTGTCGAGAAACTTGACAGGTACAGATCTTATTTTTATTACAAGGATATTATCTTGGCTTTTCTACATTAAAAGCCAGCACCACGAGCTTATTCCGAGCATTCTAGTGACAGAGACAAAGCAAACCTATTAGACTGCTAAATATGGCCACTCTACATGTATCAGAAACAACTGACTCCTACAGCCAAACGGATCTGCCATTTTTCTAATTATGAATTAAAAAAGTAAATTGATTCCCTTCCTTCCTCAATCAGCATAAATTTGGCTTCTCATGTTTATCTCATCCTGTTTTACATTTATTTTTACACATTGGAAATGCTGGCTTTCACTTAATTGTGCATTATTTGATTTTTTATTTTTAAATGTTTCAAGTTCTCAAGATTTTCATTCATGCCAGGTGGAACCAAGTTGCAGTAATAGAAGGGAATGAAAATAAATGAAAAAGAGTTAAGATGGAGAGCTGTTTGACATATTTTTATGAAGAGGCATCATGTACATTCCTGTCTCAGCCATTGCTGTCTTACTAACACTACAAAGTTCTGCTGTGTTAGCCAGCTTTTTGTCACTCTGTCCAAAATACCTGACAAGAACAACTTGGAGGAGGAAAAACTTATTTTGGTTCATGGTTTCAGAGGACTCAGTTCATGGCTGGCTGGTTCCAAGGCAGAAGCATCAAGGTCCAGAGGCATGGCAGGGAGACTGCTGTTCAGATCATGGCGGTGAAAAGCAGAGAGACAGACAGGCTAGCAGATCGACAGACCAGGGACATCTAGAGTCCCTGAGGCCATGCCCCCCACAGTCTGCTTCCTCCAGCCATGTCCAACCTGCCAATGGTACTACCCAGTAGTCAACTCAAATTATTCACCCATCAAGTAGATTATTGCACTGATGAGGTTAGATAGATCCCTTGATCTGATAATCTCTTAAAAGCCTCACCTCTGAACCTTCCTGCATTAGGGACCACATTGTCAACATATGAGTATCATGGGGTGGGGCATTCCAGGGCCAGGGATGCTCATGAAGATTCCTCCCCAGAGGAACCTTGGATTCGAACAGCAAGTACTGCGCAGGCAGCTGGCCAGCACTGCCAACCACACAGAAACTCAGCACTTGACATAACTCGGCTTTTCTATCACAGGATGTTAACAGTATTTTTAGGCTCTGAAGGACCAAAATTTATTTAATCCTTGAAGATTTGCCTGTTGTATTCTTGCTCTATTTGGGACTTATTTATTTACTCCTCTACATTTCGAATATGTGCTTCCCTGCCATATTTATATGTCTTCAGCTGAAAAAAAAATTGACCATTAAGATTTGACACAGCCATATCATTAAAATAAAGGAAAAATTTGCTGTTTCATTTCGGTTGTGGCATAACTGGGAAAGGGGGGAAAAACAAGCAATTTGTGCCCAATTTGGAAATCACAGCTTGATTCTTTCAATTTTTCAGGCTGTATCCACGCCATGCGAGTGCCCTGAACAACCTCGGAACTCTGACGAGAGACGCAGCAGAGGCCAAGATGTACTATCAGAGGGCCCTGCAGCTCCACCCACAGCACAACCGGGCTCTATTCAACCTGGGCAATCTCCTTAAGTAAGTGGAATATTTACGAGTGATCAGGTAGCCTTGTGATTTCATGAAACTCTTCTCCTTTCTAACTCTCATTTCATCTTGCCTCATCCAAGAGCTGAATTTTAGGGTTTTCAAACTTTGACAGAATATAATATTCATGTCACTTAATTTATTAGCCAAATGGGGTGTTTCCCAGAGTGTCTCTCTGGAAATACCAATTCTAGTATGTGTGTAGATTATAAGTGGGCAGTAACGGAGAAGGGTTACATGGCCAAATAAGTTTAGGATATGATGAGTTAAGCAGAGATAGTTCCTTTATTGCAAGAAACTGTTATATGAGACTCCCAGGAACATGGCGACCGAGAGAAGCAGCACTTACGAGTCCTGCTGACACCAGATCTCCATTGCCTCAAAAACAGCATTCTACAAAGCCAGAAAATACTATTCAGTAGAGGAATAAAATGATAAATACAAGGGCCAGAGAATAAGATTAGAAGACTGAGCAGAGAGCAGAAAAGAAACCTGCCTTCCTTGCAGTGGCGGGCACCATGGCAGCGCCATCTTGCCTCACAGCACCAGACTCCAGAGACTTTTTTTTTTTTTTTTTGGTGGTACTGGGGGTGGAACCCAGAGGCTTTCTACCTCCGGGCTATACTCCCAGACCTATTTTATATTTTATTTGGAAACAGGGTCTCACTAAGTTGCTGAGAGCCTCACTAAGTAGCTGAGGCTGGCTTCGAACCTGTGCAGTCCTCCTGTCTCAGCCTCCCAAGCGCGGGGATTACAAGCATGCACCACCACGCCCAGCTGACTCCAGAGACTTTTGAAAAGGGAAACAAGGAGCTGAAGTGAGCAGCTACAGATCAACGGGTTGTAAGTCATCAGTTTTTCCTGCGCAATACCGTCTACAATTTCCAGCAGCCAAGCTTATCACGCCTGCCTGGGATCCAGAGCATAGCTCAACACCAAGAAAGAAACCTGTACCTCTTGTAACCAAGAGCGTCATGGCAGTGCCATCTTGCCAGCGGCAGCTGAGCTCACCACGCCGGCCAGAGATCCAGACCAGCGTGCACCAAAATCATAAGTTATACTGTGGTCCTCACAGAAGAACTCCTAGTGCTGCACCTCCCAGGAACTCATGTAGTCACAGTAAACTCCCTGGGTCTGAGATTTGCAGTTCAACCCAGTGCAGGAGTAATAGCAGCTGAGATTACCACACCCTCCAGAGATCTAGAGTGACTCTCAATAACATCATAAGTGAAATCATGGTTCTCATGGGAAAACACCCAGCCCAGCACCCCTAGGGACTCACACAGCCCTGATAAATTCCCTGGGTCTGAGACTGTGGTACAACCCAATGAAGGAGTAGCAGCAGCTGAGATTACCACACCCTCCAGAGATCCAGAGCAGCACTCAATAACACCATAAGAGAAGTCAAAGTTCCCATGGGAAAACACCCAGCCCAGTGCCCACAGGGACTCGCACAGCCCCAATAAACTCCTTGTGTCTGAGACTTTGCCATACAACCCGGAGAGATGGGAGTAGAGTCTGCTGCTGGACATAGCAGAGGCTCAGACAGATTCAGGCTCTGATCAGTAAAAAGTGTGGGGGGAAACCTACGCTTAACACTAGAACCAACTGGTAGGATCTCTGGAATCAGTACAAATGTCCCATTCATAGTGAACAGGGAGAAGTCAGACCAGCCTAGCCCTAGCTGGCGGATAACAGACTCCTCTGTTTACCAGCTGACACCTCTAAATTTCTACTACTAAAATTGGATCAGATATAATATCCACAAAAGACAAGATGCCAAAACATCAGAAAAATAAACCTAAGAACCCTGAAAAAACTAGGAACAGTGAAGAAATAATGGAAATCATGAATACTGACCTACAGAAAATGTAAGGACAATTTTGAATCCTGATCTTCAATATGATGAAAGGCCTTAGAGCAAGTGTACAGGAAATGAAAAAGGAAATGGAGACACTAAGAATCAGAAAGAAGTCTGGAATGAAATGAGAGTCAATAAATAAAATGAAGACAGCAATAGAAAGAAATTCTGGAAGATTAGATGAAATGGAAAACAGAATATCACTGTTAGAAGATAACTTCATTCAAACCCGAAAGCACAATCAACAGCATTCAAAAGTCATTATAGCAATGACGGGTCCAGCCCGTCAGCAGTGGGGCTGTGCAGTATTAGTGCTGACGGCCCCAAACAGAACCATATGGAGCTGGGAAATGTGTCAAGCAGGATCTCATTTATTTCTCTCAGGCAACCCAATTTAAAGCAAAAAACCGCAAGGGGGATTTCCAACAGGAAACTATTCTAACCTATCAAGCTAAAGGTCACTCTTGCATGTGCAAAGCACATAACTTGTAGTCAATCACTATACAATGTATGGGGGGTTCATGAGCACGGAAGCATTATATGAGCCAATAAGACTCAACATGACCAAATTGGGCTAGCGGGGGCAAGGGGAGTAGTTATGACCTCCATATCCGCTCGGCGCTACATGTTGCCTATTTATTGAAAGTTCTGTCAGGCGATTGTGCAGACCCCAAAATATCAACAAAACCTAAACATCCAACAACTATGGGACAGTATGAAATGTACTAACTTACAGATAAACGGCTTTGAAGTAAGGATAGAGGTACAGACATAGGGTATTTATAATCTCTTCAGAGAAATAATTTCAGAGAATTTTCCAAACATGGAAAGTGACTTGGACTTACACATTCAGGAAACATACAGAACACTATTAAGACGAGATCAAAGAAGAACCTCCTCACGCCATGTAATAATAAAAATAACCAATATAGAGGCCAAGGAAATAATTTTTTTTTTTTTTTGGTGGTACTGGGGTTCCTGGAAGCCCTTCTACCTCCAGGCTACACTCCCAGACCTATTTTTTAAATTTATTTATTTATTTTGGTGGTACTAGGGTTCCTGGAAGCCCTTCTACCTCCGGGCTACACTCCCAGACCTATTTTTACATTTTTATTTGGAAACAGGGTCTTCTAAGCCAGCGCACGCGGCTGGCTTCGAACCTGTGCGATCCTCCTGTCTCTGCCTCCCAAGCGCGGGGATTACAAGCGTGTGCCACCACGCCCGGCAGACCTATTTTTTATTTATTTTTATTTATTTATTTATTTTTTGGTGGTACTAGGGTTTCTGAAGCCCTTCTACCTCTGGGCTACACTCCCAGACCTATTTTTATATTTTTATTTGGAAACAGGGTCTCATAAGCCAGCGCAGCTGGCTTTGAACCTGCGTGATCCTCCTGTCTCTGCCTCCCGAGCGCGGGGATTACAAGCGTGCGCCACCACACCTGGCCTCAGACCTATTTTTTTAAAATATATTTTTATTTGGAAACAGGATCTCTTAAGCCAGCACGGCTGGCTTCAAACCTGCGCGATCCTCCTGTCTCCGCCTACCAAGCACGGGGATTACAAGCATGTGCCACCATGCCTGTCCAGGAAATAATCTTAAAAGCAATGAGAACAAAAGAACGGAGAAATCTAAGGGCAAAACAATAAAAATCACTCCAGACTATACAATCAAATTCACGAATGCCAGGAGAGACTAGTATGAGATAAGCATAATCTCAAAAAATTCATGAATCCAAAGCTAAAACTAGAGAAAATACTTTAAAAAATAAGCTATAAATAAGAAAAAAGAAGAAGACTTAAGAACCAGAGAACAGATGAAGTTCATCAGCAGGGCATCTAAGTAAAGAAGAAATAACATTACACCAGGCTGGGCATGCTGATGCACGCGTACAATCCCCGTGCTTGGAAGGTGGAGACATGATCGTGCAGGTTTGAAGCCAGCCTCTCTGACTTAAGAGCCCCTGTTTCCAAATAAAAATATAAAAAATAGGTGTCTGGGAGTTTATCCCAGAGGTAGAAGCATTTCCAGGAATCCCAGTACCACCAAAAAACTAAAAAATAAATAACATTACACCAAAGAGAAGATAGAACACAAAATGATAGGAAACCAAAATCATATTTGTTTTTTTTATTAATTTATTTTTTAAATTGGTGCATTGTAGTCATATATCAATCACATTGGAGTACAAGACTTGAGAGGATATACAAGCACACATCATCCAATTAGCCCTCCTCCAGCCCCCATCCCATTCCCTCCCTCTCCCTCCATCCCACGCTTCACTATAGGGCCCTTTCTATAGCTCAACCTCTTCCTGTTGCCCTTTTCCTCCTAGTTATTGCTGATTAAGAGAAGCGTCTGATTTATATTTTCTGCGATATTTCTCTGTGCATGCTGCGTTGCAAGTACCGATCCCACTCTTGATGGTCCCAGTAGTGGCCTGGCTACTCAGTGGACTGATCCAGACCTCGCTGGCTCAAGCAGCGGCCTTGCCTCATGGGAGGCCCCAGTTCTGGTCTCGCTGGCCCCTGCTCCAGTCTAACCCCTAAGCTGGCTTTGGTCCCGGCCTTGGAGGCCACAGGAGTGAACTTGCCTCACACCAGGCTCCGATGCTGGCCATTGGCCCCTGCACTGGCCTAACACCTTGGCAGGATTCCAATCCCGGCCTCGGAGGCCCCAGCACTGGCCTAGCCTCACGGCAGGCTCCAATGCCAGCCTCGTTGGCCCCAGCACTGGCCTAACCCCTCAGCAGGTTCCATTCCCGGGTTAGGAGGCCCCAGCACTGGCCATGTCTCACGGCAGGCTCCGATGCCAGCCTTGCTGGCCCCAGCACCGGTCTAGCCCTTCGGCAGGTTGTTATCCTGACCTCGGAGGTCCCAGTACCGGCCTTGCCTCACGGCAGGCTCAGATGCCGGCCTCGCTAGCCCCAGCACCAGCCTAACCCCTCGACAGGCTCTTATCCCGGCCTCGGAGGCCTCAGCACTGGCCTTGCCTCACGGCAGGCTCCAATGCCGGCCTCACTGGCTCCAGCATCAGCCTCACCCCTCGGCAGGCTCCAATCCCGGCCTCGGAGGCCCCAGTACCGGCCTTGCCTCATGGCATACTCCGGTGCCGGCCTCGCTGGCCCCAGCGCCGGCCTAACCCCTTGGCCGGCTCCGATACTGGCCTCGGAGGTCCCAGCACCGGCCATGCCTCATGGTAGGCTGCGATGCCGGCCTCACTGGCTCCAGCACCAGCCTAACCCCTCAGCAGGCTCTTATCCTGGCCTAGGAGGCCCCAGCTTTGGCCTTGCCTCACGACAGGCTCCGATGCCGGCCTCACAGGCCCCAGCACCGGCCTAACCCCTCGGCAGGCTCTTATCCTGGCCTCGAGGCCCCAGTACCGGCATTGCCTCAAGGCAGGCTTCAATGCCGGCCTCACTGGCCCCAGCACCGGCCTAACCCCTCGGCAGGCTCCAATCCCGGCCTTGGAGGCCCCAGCACCGGCCATGCCTCACGGCAGGCTCCGAAGCCAGCCTTGCTGGCCCCAGCACCGGCCTAACCACTCGGCAGGCTCTTATCCCGGCCTCGGATGCCCCAGTACCGGCCTTGCCTTAAGGCAGGTTGATGCCAGCCTTGGAGGTCCCAGCACCGGCCTTGCCTTACGGCAGGCTCCGATGCCGGCCTCGCTGGCCCCAACACCAGCCTAACCCCTCGGCAGGCTCCGATCCCAGCCTTGGAGGCCCCAGCACTGGTCATGCCTCGTGGCAGGCTCTGATGCCGGCCTCGCTGGCCCCAGCACTGGCCTAACCCCTCGGCAGGCTCTTATCCTGACCTCGGAGGCCCCAGTACCGGCCTTGCCTCATGGCAGGCTCTGATGCCGGCCTCGCTGGCCCCAGCACCGGCCTAATCCCTCAGCAGGCTCCGGTCCCGTCCTCGGAGGCCGCAGCACTGGCCTTGCCTCACGGCAGGCTCCGATGCCGGCCTCACTGGCCCCAGCACTGGCCTAACCCCTCGGCAGGCTATTATCCTGGCCTCGGAGGCCCCAGTACCGGCCTTGCCTCACGGCAGGCTCCAATGCCGGCCTCGCTGGCCCCAGCACCGGCATAACCCCTCAGCAGGTTCCAATCCCGGCCACGGAGGCCTCAGTAGTGGCCTTGCCTCACAGCAAGCTCTGATGTCGGCCACTGGCCCCGGCGCCCGCCTAACCCCTCAGCAGGTCCCGATCACTGTCTCTGTGGTTATTATTTCAAAGGTTCCAGGTGTAATGTATCATATCTCTGCCTCCCCTGAGTATTGGCCACTGGCATTGCCACTGCCTCCACCGTTTCAAATCCTTCCCAGACTCTTTTTCCACTCTGAATGTTGTCCAGTGTTCCTAAGCATGCGTGATGGTAGCATTCGACATTTGGTGTAATTTCTCCAAAAAAATAAAGTTGTTAAGATCCGGTTTCTGCTTCTCCTGAATACAAGTCTCCACCACCATCGTGGAGAACTCTTTCAACACCGCATTTCTCCTTGGTCTCCGCTAAACTCTCTCCTTACAGGTGATGTCTGAGATTCTTAACAATATAGAGAAATAGCAGTCCTCTTTCACGGCGAATTTTTCCATAAGTTCCAATGCATTTATTTAAGTTTTGTCTGCATCTCCAGTGTCCTGGCATCCATAACGGCTTTCTTACCTCCTCTCCGATATTTTTCTTTATCTTTTTCTGTTCTGGGCCCAGTTTCTCCAGGGGTCTGGCGTGCTACTTGCAGTTCGGCCAGGGCCCAGAGTCCCACGACCTGGGCCCCAGCTGGCGTGCCCCACGCGCGACTCCCGCCCAGAACCCAGTGTCTTACTGGGCCCAGTTTCTCCAGGGGTCTGGCGTTCTACTCGCAGTTCGGCCTGGAGCCCAAAAATCACATTTGAATAACTCCGAATGTCAAAGAACTTAACTTACCAATCAAAAGATACAGAGTGAAAAAAAAAAGATACAGAGTGGCAATGTGGATTAAAAAACATAATCCAAATATATGCTGTTTGTAAGAAACTCACAGCTAAAGACATTCATAGACTGAAAGTGAAAGGATGGAAAAAGATATATCATGCAAATAGAGACCAAAAACAGGCAGGGGTAGCAATGCTGATATCCAATAAAACAGACTTTAACACACATCAGAAGAGACAAAGCAGGGCACTTCTTTTTAAAAGAACAATCCACCAAATTCCAAAGATGGAATTCTCCCAAATTCCTTCTACAAGGCCAGTATCACATTAATCCCCAAACCAAGTAAAGATACCTCAAGAAAAGAAAATTACAAACCAATACCCTTGATGAACATAGATACAAAACAAAATACTAGCTATATGCATTCAAAACCATATCAAGAGAATTATACACCACAACCAAGTTGGTTTCATCCCAGAAAAACAAGGCTGGTTCAACATATGCAAATCAATACATGTTATTCACCACATAAATAGAACTAAGAACAAAAGCCACTTGATCATATCAATAGATGCTGAAAAGCATTTGACAAAAATCCAACACCCATTCATGTTAAAAAACACTGCAGAAAATTGGAATAGAAGGAACGTATTTCAACATCATTAAGGCAATATACAATAAACCAAAAGCTAACATCATACTGAATGGGGAAAAACTGCAAGACTTCCCTCTAAAATCAGGAACAAGACAAGGATGTCCACTATCACCACTCCTTTTCAGTATAGTCCTTCAAGATAGACTCTTGCCACAGCAATAAGACAAGAGAAGAAAATCAAAGGTACTCAAATAGAGAGATATTAAAACTATCCTTATTTGCAGATGACATGATCCTTTATCTAGAAGACCCAAAGAATTCAACCAAAAGACTACTGGAGCTGATTAACAAATTCAGCAAAGTTACAGGATACAAAATCAATCTAAAGAAATTAGTTGTTTTTATATATGCCAACAATGAATCCACAATGAAAAAAA
This sequence comes from Muscardinus avellanarius, assembly GCF_963383645.1. Classification (NCBI taxonomy): domain Eukaryota; kingdom Metazoa; phylum Chordata; class Mammalia; order Rodentia; family Gliridae; genus Muscardinus; species Muscardinus avellanarius. The sequence goes on from NC_137797.1 coordinate 87,743,725, forward strand.
CAAAGAAAATCATTCCATTCACTAAACTTCAAAACCGCTAAAATACCTAGGAATGAACCTAACCAAAGATGTAAAAGATTTCTATAATGAAAACTATAAAGCATTAAAGGAAAAAAAATTGAAGAAGACCTTGTAAGATGGAAAGATCTTCCTTGCTCATGGATAGGCAGAATAAATATCATCAACATAGACATTCTGCCAAAAGTGATCTATAGGTTCAATGCAATTCCTATCAAAATACCAATGACATTCTTCAGAGACCAAGAAAAATCAGTCATGAATTTTATAGAGAAAAAAAAGACCCAGAATAGCCAAAGCAACTCTCAGCAATAAGAACCATGCAGGAGGCATCACAATTCCTGACTTCAAATTATACTATAGAGCAATAGTAGTAAGAACAGCATGGTATTGGTACAACAGGCATACAGACCAGTGGAACAGAATATAAAATAAACAAACACACACACACCTATAGTCTTTGACAAAGGGGCCAAACTCAGATGCTGGAGAAAACACAGCCTTTTCAACAAAGATGCTGGGAGAACTGTCTGTCCATTTATAGAAAGTTGGAACTAAATCCTTACCTGTCACAGTGCACAGGAATTAACTTGAGATGGATCAAAGACTTAGAAATTATACCAGAGACTGTGAAGTTATTAGAGGAGGGCATAGGCTCAACACTACAAAATACAGGTACAGGCAGTAACTTTTTCAAAAAGACCTCCAAAATGCAGGAAATTAAAGCAAGAATTAACAAGTGGGATGGCATCAAACTAAAAAGTTTCTTCTCATCAAAGAAAACCATCAAGAACCTAAAGAGAAAGCCTACAGAATGGGAGAAGATCTTTACCAGCCACCATTCTGATAGAGGGCTAATATCCAGAGTATACAAAGAGCTCAAATGACTCTACACTAGCAAAATAAAATACCCAATCAAGAAGTGGGCAACTGAATTGAATAGACACTTCATAAAGGAAGAAATTCAAAGGGCCAATAGATACATGAAAAGATGTTCAACGTCATTAGCCAATATCACAGTAGCAAACAAAGAAGTCAAATAACAAATGCTGGTGAGGATGTGGGGAAGGAGAAACTCTTTTACACTATTGGTCGGAGTGTAAACTAGTTCAGCTGCTATGGAGATCAGTGTGGAGATTCCTTAGAAAACTGGGAATGGATCCACCATATGATCTAATTATACCACTCCTGAGTATTTTTCCAAAGGGGTTGAAATCAGAGAACTCCAGTAATATAGGCATACCCATGTTCATAACAGCACAATTTGCAATAGCCAAAATATGGAACCAACCTATGTCTCCATCAACAGATGAATGTATTGCAAAATTACAGAAAATACAATGGAATTCTACTCAGCAAAAAAGAAGAACAAAATCATGTCATTCACAAGAAGATGGAAAGACCTGGAGAACATCATGTTAAGTGAGATCAGCCAAGCACAGGAAGAGAAGGGACATATGTTTTCTCTAATATGCTTAAACTAAGGACTATTAGGAATACCAGAGGGACTTCAGATAATGGAGGGAAAACCTCAGCAAAGCTGAAATGGAAGGGTAGGAGAGGAAGAAGGCTGAGGTTGATTAATGAAGGAGCTGCATTCAAATATGTGTATAACTGTGTATGTAGCATGGTCAACCTTGACACTCATTGTTGGGAGGTAGAAGGGGAAGTTGTGGGGAGAGGGCACCAAGCACAGTCAGAGTGTATGCCATTTTCAGTATGATCCACATAATAAATAAATATATAAATAAAAATAAAAAAGAAACATTTATATGCTAATATCCCTTGTGAATCTTCATGAAGGGAACGCTGGGATACGGCATTTCCCAAAGCTAATCTTTTTCTCAAGCAAGGCATTTCACAAGACAAGTGTTCTGTAATGCACTTCGGGAAAAGCAGGCTCTCTAAATTCATGCCCAGTTTGTATTATGGTAAGAAAAAAGTGAGGCTGGCCTGAACTTGCTCTTCACTTGGCCCTAGGAGAGGTTGACGATGTGATCATTGTTACTGAAGCCCAAAGAGTTCCTTTCACAGCTCGGGTTTTTGTTAAGGTAAACTCCAGGCAGGTTGGTGATGGTGCTGGCAATGATAATAGTAATTATGGTCCTAGTCACAAAATTTAGCTGTTAACTCAAACAACAATGTTGCAGACTGGCTCAATCGGAATGGCCGTGAGTCCACTCGGGATCAATTTATCTCAGAAAAGATGGGCAAAGATTCGGGTGCCGTTCTGCAGCCACCTATCTGCAGCAATTCTTTCCCTTCTATGAAATAAATTCCTTTAAGTTCCTATTCACGGCGCTTCGGGAAAGAATCTGACATGGACAGAAGCTTCTTGAGCAATTGGCACTTTATTACAAGCACCCCAAAAAATTTATATCCTTCACCAATGAGATTAATAGTAAAAAAAAAAAAAAAGGAGTGCAATCACTGCGAAACAATAGTGAATGACATGTAAACAGAGTAAAAAAACTAGTCCAGCATTCCAGAGATTAGCTCAGGATCTTTTCCGGATCTCACTACAGATCCAGCTGCCCTTGCAGACAGGCAGTTCCAAAGGGCAAATTCCAGAAGAAATGGGCACGCCCAGGGCTTGGCTTTAACTTTTTTGGAACTTTCCATCTTTAGGGCTTAGTCCATATGGCCGGCATGGGGAGATGTGGCGATCCAGGTGGATGTGATGGAAGTCTCCCAGGTGTCGTCCGCATTGCCTTCTAAAATCTGAAAGCTTAAGCAAGCTCATAACACAGTTTAGCAAGTAAACACCAAAAGTTAACATGAAGTTTTTAGATTTAGTTGTCAGAAGTACTTCTCTAGCTGCTGAACACTTTTCCTCAAACGATAGGCTTATTAGAAGCCTATTCATCTTATAAATAAGCCATATTCCTATCACAGACCCTTTGCAATATCCTGATTCTCTCTTTCCCATTTGGGACAATCTTAGGATAAGCTCTTCTTCATATAAAAATCCTTTCTTATTCTCTCCATATTTCCTTTCTTTCTCAGCCACGTGGCACCTCCCTGTCTCGGGCAGGGCTCATACTGGGTGTAAAGGTCAAGAATCTTCCTAGCCTTCAGCTCTATTGTATTGGGCAGTATTAGCTGCTCATAAACTAGGTTGCTTTGATGTCACACCCAATGTTTGTCTTCCTGTATCTAGGCAGGATCACAAAGAGAGGGGTAAATAGAGGCACCGGGTTGGGTTGCCTCCCCTCTAGGGCTTTTGTTGTAAGTTAGTGATTAGGATGAAGGTCAGAGATAGAGGGGAAATCTGTGTTTGTAATTACTGTGACTGGAATGCTGCCACTGCATCTGAATTCTAACTAGATTTTATTACCATTTGAACAAAGCTGAGGACATTTAGAGGCTTAGACTAATTACCAGAAAGTTTATTTTCCACGGACTCAGTTTCTCTCACAGTCCTGATCTTACATCACCGGAGCAATTCGTGTGGAAAGTTAAAAGAATCATTACCAAAAGAATAATAGTTATGAAAGAATATCTAAGAGTGGGGGAGTACTTTGGCCAGAGACAACACTTTCTCTCGGGGCTTTGCTCACGTTGAGGACCAGCCAATTAACTGCGTGGGAGACCATCACACAGATGCCGAGAAGAAGCAGGTGGTCTCGGCACAACAACAACAAATGGAAACATTAGACAGGGAAATTTAAAAGAGGAAAATGTCTGAAATCAGAGACTAATGAATGCTTGCCCGTGTTGTCAGAATGCTCAGTCCTCGAGCTCACTAAACTGGCTTCTCTTGTTACACTTCTAGAGGGCACACCTGACTGCCTCCTCACACCTGTAGGGCTCAGAGTTCAATTTGTTCTTTTACCCCTTCCTAGTCCCCACTGTGTCAGTAACTCAGTACTGTGCATTCTTATTTACTCCTTGATTTTTACACATTCATGTAGATATTGGTCCTTCTTACTAATGTGTGTGTTAGTGCATATTTTTACTTAATCTCATGTGAACAGAAGCATTGAGGTGAGTTAATCACGGGATAATCTATATATTGTAAGCTAATGGGCACCATCCTAGGTCAGAAGTTTATGTTTAAGAATGGCTTTATCCATAGGCTAGAACACAAAAGCAAAGAATACTGTTAAATAAAGTAAAGAATTAAATCAGCAAAAGCTCAATGGGGTTAATTTTTGAAACTAGATGACATTGTTGAAACTCAATAAAAAACTGAGAGCGATGAAAACCAGCTGAGCATAAAGAGATGCATAACTATGGCGATGTATATGTGTAAACACACACTGCTAGGAAACACTAATAGGAAACTTTCTCTTAAAATAAGAACTCAGTCAGGTGCAGGGTACATACCTGTAATCTAAGCACTTGGGAGGCTGAGACAGGAGAATTGCAGGTTAGAGGCTAGACTCAGCAACTTAGGCCCTGTTTTGAAATAAAAAGTAAAATAGGGCTGGAGCCGTTGCTCACAAGTAGAATGTCCTTAGGTTCAAAACAATAACAAATCAAGAGATTTGATGAACATGAAATCTAGTTATTAAAGGTAGTTAGATACACATGGATAGGATAGGATACCTTTTAATGTTTTCCTTAATACTTTTATAAATATTCTTTTTTAGGTGCAGTTTAAGGATTCGTATTTAAAGTCACTATTGTACCTCTATGTGTCCTACTTAGAGCCCAAATAACTTAGTGACTAGATAAAATCCTACTGATACCTTTTTGGGTACCTGGCTTTTATAGCACTGGTTTCAAAAATGCTATCAATGAGTATTTTTCCAAAGAAGTTAAATACAATGGTGTTTCTTGTTAGAAGGGCTGTTTGGCAGTTGCAGTTGCTGAGTGAAACTTCACTAAAAATGATGTCACAGACTCTCTTAAGGTTCATATTGCCAGGACTTGAGCAGAAGATGGATACTCCAGCCTTCCTTTTTCGATTCACGTTTTATTATAACTAACATCTTGAATTGGTACACGTGAGTTAAAAATATAAGAAAGTATGTTTTGGAACTTGGCAGTGGCTATTTTTCAAAGTAAGGATGCTTACTGTGGAAAGATGGTTACCAATATAGCATTTTTTCTCTTTTTTTAGTAAAACCAGTTCTTGACTATTCAAATAAAAAAAAGATGCTTTAAATTTGTATTTGAGTGCCTTTAAAAAAATGATACTCTTCCAGTGAGTCTTTAAAGTGAATAGGGAAGCCAGCCGTGTTGACTCATGCCTATAATCACAGCACTTGGGAGGCTGAGAGGCTTCAAGGACAGCCTCCGCAAAGAAGACTCTCAGGGACCTAAGGAGATTTTGTTTCAGGACAAAAAAATTAAAAGGGCTGGGGGTGTGGCTTGGGTGTAGAAATGCCCTAGGTTCGGTCTCTGGTACTGCCCGATGAAAGAAAGAAAGGGAGGGAGAGAGAGAGAAAAAAGGGATGGAGGGAGGGAGGGAAGAAGGAAGAAAGGGAGGGAGGGAGGGAGGGAGGGAGGGAGGGAGGGAGGGAGGGAGGGGAGAAAAACAGGTTCTGAAAAGTTAAGCAACATGCAAAAGTCACCTCTTTAATATTATACTATTGAGCAAATCTATGTCTATATAGCTATATCTCAGTATAGATCAGTCTTAGAATCCAGCAAATTAAAATATGATTGTAGCCAGGCATGGTGGTACATGCTTGTAATCACAATACTTGAGAAGCTGAAACAGGAGGATTGCAGGTTCAGGACTAGTCTCAGCAACTATACAAGACTCTCAGCAACCTAGCAACACTCTGTTTCAAGACAAAAGATAAAGATAAAAAGGTCTGGGGGTGTAGCTTGGAGGTAGAATGCCCTGGGTTCAATCCCCAGTACCTTGCGTGTACACACACACACACACACACACACACACACACACACACACACTATACATATATATGTGTGTATATATATACATAGTTGATAACAAATATAATTATAAATAATTATATTTGTATAATGCTTTCCAATATATATATGTCCACTATTTAATCCTAAAGCTATTTTGAGAGGCATTACCATCCTCATCCCCATTTTACTAGCAGAAAACCACGGTTCCTCTAGACAGCTCTCATGACCTTGATCCAGGCTATGGCAGACCTAGGATTGAGCCCCTGCCCTTGGGTTCCTCCTCCTGTTCATTTTCTGTTACCCATGCCACCCAAATAGCTGTACAACCCCCAGTGGTATCTCATTAAGCTATTGAATGCTATGTGATGGCCTTTTGCCAAAAAAAGACCACCTTAACCGCATCTTTCTTAAGCAGACAGGAAAGTTGGTTCACATTATGCTGAGGTGACATTGCTAAGCAATAGAGAAAGGTGACCCAGAAAACAGCAGGCTCATACACTTAGATAACTCTGAGCTTTACTTCTGCTTATCTTAAGATGTTTCTGAGCAGTACCGACGGGTCAAAAGTAGGAGAAGGATAAGAATATTGCGAATGTGAGATGACTTGATCTGTTTGACTATATATTTAAGATTTGCCCCTATTTGTCTCTTGAGTTAGATTTTGAGTTATTATAGTTTGCTATTTAAAATTCTGCCCTTTCTATAATCTAGAACTTAATGATCAGTCTGAGAACCTAAGTTATCTCTTTAGATCTAAGCAGCTCGGATCTGATCAGCCCTAAGAGGAAAGCACTGTCACTATTCCTATTTTATAAGTGAGGAAGCTAGCCGGGCGTGGTGGCGCACGCTTGTGATCCCAGCATTTGGGAGGCTGAGACAGGAGATCGCGGTTCACAGACAGCCTCAACTACTTAGTGAGGCCCTCTGCAACTCAGTGAGACCCTTTTCAAAATAAAGAATAGAAAATAGGGCTGGGGGTGTCTCTTGGAGGTAGAATATCCCCGAGCTCAGCCCCCAGTACCAAAAAAAAAAAAAAGATTTGGGAAAAGATAAATGATATGCCCAAGTTCCTTTTTATTGGGGGAGGAGGTGCTGGGGATGGACTCAAGGGCATTCTACCTCCAAGCTACACCTCCAGCCCTATTTTTTTATTCTCACCAAGTTTAAGAGGGCTTTACCAAGTAGCTGAGGCTATCCTCAGCCTCCCAAGTACTGGGATTACAAGCGTGCACCACAATGCCCAGCTCCCAGGTTTCTTTAAGGCAGTAAAAGAGGTCAGATTGAACCTAGATCTCTGTCCCCGTACCTCCCCCCCGCTTAACCACCATAAACCGGTGTCCCCCTGTGGCCCAGCTTAAAACTGGCACACAGCCTACAGCCATACTGTCCAGTAGAAAGACAATGGGAGATGTGCAGGGAATTTTTAATCCTCAATGAGTTATATTTTAGAACTTAAAAAAAAATGAAACAAAATGTAATTGTATATTTGCATTTAACCCCAATATATCCAATTATTATTTTAACATGTAATTAATATTTTAAAATTTTTAACATAAAATTTAAAAAATAATAATGAAATGATATACATTCTTTTTTATACTAAATCTCTGAAATCTAGTGCATTGATTTCTTTTGGGTACTGGAAATTGAGCCCAGAAACATTCTACCTCTGAGCTACACCCCCAGCCCGTTTTATAATTTTTGAAACATGGTTTTGCTAAGCTGCTGTGGCTAGCGTCAAACCTGCCATCCTCCTGTCTCCGCCTTCTGGACTGGAGGCATGCACCACCATGCCCAGCTGGCGTATGTTTTACTCTCTAGCCCATCTCAGACTATTTTTAAATGGGCAATAGTCATATGGGGCTAGTGGCCTCTGTACTAAACAACATAGATAATACTAAAGAACATTTGATAATAGCGTTGACTTTGAGGAAAATCTGAGTCTTGTTCCAGACTAGAAGCTCTAAATAAGATGTGACTCTTCCAGAGAACCCAGCAATCTTAGAGCAGCTCATTTGAATTCTTGGAATTATCTGAGAGACAGCTTTAGACGTGTTCACAGCAGTAGACTGAGTGTTATCCAAATACATTTGGCCTCTTTCATGCCATTTCATGAGACTTTAAAGCAAATCTATTAGGATTCAGTGTAGCACATGTATAGTGTGAGATTGATAAGGAATGCCTTTCCATGCCAGCATTCATTTATATTAATTATTGTTAGCTTTGCTTGCAACCTACATAAAAAGATCGGAAAAATAAAAGAAGGAAAATAATTTGCAAGATTAGCATAAACTTTTTTATAGATGAACAGAGCAAAGGTCTCAGAGGGCTCAAGAGGATATAGTAGAATATTTAAATTAAGGGTACTGAAAAACATTTCTGTGAGCGCTTAGTTAAATAGTTGCTGATATTTGCTAGTGAAATGGAATATGGGAAGAACTTCTCAAAGAATCAGGTCATACCTCCCCCATTATCACAACTACCTTCAATTCACAGTGTAGAGGATGTAGGGATGTTACAATAATCCTAATTACCAAAGAATTGTTCATTGTAATTGATAAGAAGAAATGTAACAGAATGTTCAGCAATTGAACTGTATAGATACCTTTGATAACAGTATGCATTTTCTTTTCTTTTGTGTGATCCTTTAGAAAATTTAACTTATAAAGAATATTAGGACCCAGAAAGAAGGGTAATTATTATCTTTAGAATAGAATCTAAGAGTTCAGGATATATTTTCTTACCTCATTGGCATTAGCCTCATAACCTATTATTTTGTAAAGAGGAGGTTAACACATCTAAGACAATAGTTTTTCCTTCTCCACACTGTGTGTGTGTGTGTGTGTGTGTGTGTGTGTGTGTGTGTGTGTGTCTGTCTGTCTGTCTGTCTGTCTGTCTCCAGGGATTGAACCCAGGGGCATTCTATCTCCAAACTATACTCTCCTAGTCCTTTTTATTTTTTTGTTTTGAAGTTGAGTCCTGCTAGGTTTCTGAGGCTGCTCTTGAACCCGTGATCCTCCTGTCTCAGCTGTCCAAGTACTGGGATTACAGGCACGCATCACTGTTCCTGGCCTTTCTCCACTCTAACCGCAACTCCAGAGAGCACAAAGGTCCAATGGCTGAGACACGCTTTTCAAGGCCCTTAATACCGCATTATTCTATCAACTGTGAATGGAGAAGTTTTGCATCCTGTCCTTGGAGTGGGATTCTACTCCTGACCCCTGTGCCCAGGTGACCTATTAGTAGTTAGGTGGCTTCCAACCTATCTCTTTCTTCAGCCCTTCTTCCCCCTCATCTTTCTCCAACCCATACCTGGTCCCGGGATCTCCACATTCCTCTGGCGTGGTCAGATTCTCAAGCACCAGGGCAGAGACCTCCCACTGCTCACCAGCCTGCAGCGCCCTCTCCAGGGATGTGCACTGATGTACCCGTCAGCATTCTCCTCCCCTCACCCAGGGTGCTCCGTCTCCGCTGTTCTTGGGTTCTCACCAATATGATCATGTCCAGTGTTCCATTATATTAACATGCTGTAAGTTGTTTATTCATATTCCTGTAGGTGGATACCTGCTGTGTATACTCATAATAGTCCAAAGCGGGCTTGGATTATAATGAGTAAGGCTGTTGTGAATATTCATATCCCATTCTGTGTACATTCATTTTTCTTGGGTAAATACATAGGAGCAGAATCGCGGTAAATAGGTCTTTGATATTTTAAGGAATTCCCAAACAGTTCTGCAAAGCAATTGTATCATTTTCCTTCCATCTGCGATGGTGAGAGACCCGTTCGCTCGGTGCCGTGTTCACAGTTGGTGGCATTTGTCTTTTTTATTTAGCCAGTATGCGTCATCAGCATTAAGTCCACGTGTGTTCTCGTTGGGACTTCTCTCTCTTTCCTCACCCATTACACGGGCTCATTCTTCAGTCTACAGATTCTCCCCATTCCAGGAGCATTAGCGTGGCCCAGATGTCCTTAGGAAATCTTCCTCCATGGAGAGACGCCCTCAAGCCGTTCCTCTTGTTGAATTGATGAGCTCTTAGTACTTGGTATCTCTCCTTCCTCCTGACCTGTTGGTAAACTCCGGTGGAGCTGTTCTCCAGCTCTTGGTAATTCCCCTGAAGTGAGAGGCTGACACTGTTGCCCTCCTCCTGCTTCTTTTTAAGCAGACTTTGTGCTGTGCCTTTAGTCACCAGACTTTCCCTTATATTAACTGATATTTATAGAACATAGACTTTTATTATGATGCGGTAGTCTAGATTTGGACTCAGAGGCCTTGCTTAGACTGGAGCACAGAGGTTGTTTCTCTCGGCGACGGTCCTCCTACTCCGGGGGCTCTTGACGTCATTTCTATGATGTAGTGCATTACTTTGCTCTATACTTTTTACTCTTCTGGGTCCAACATCTATTCTTCCAGCCTCATCGTAAATTTAGGAGCATCCAAGAAGTGCATTGGGATGTCGAGCACAGGTGCACACGCAGGGCCAGCCTCATAGCCCTCAGCACCGCCCATAACCCTGCCACTCACGTTCTGCTCTTCTCCCCTCTATGTAAACCCCGGCATCAGCTAGACGCAACGCTTGCCAGGGTGTAGGAAATACTAACCTGCCAGACCATGTTCACTGAGACAGTGACTTCGTTTTAAAGTTAGACCTCTTCTAGTTCATTTAAAACATGATTTCTTTTACATTTTTTACCATCTTATAGTTAATGTCTGTCTACAATGGTAAGAGTGTTTACTCCCCCAAGATTTGGGAGGTGTTTGTACATAAACAGATCATTAATTGGACTGAATCCAGGGGCATTTTACCCCCAAGTGAATTCTCCAGCCCTTTTTATTTTTTTATTTTTCGTTTTGAAACAGGGTCTCGCTAAATTGCAGAGGCTAGCCTCTGACCCACAATCCTCCTTCCTCAGCCTCCCAAGTACTGGGATTACAGAAGTGCACCACTAAAAACAATCTTACAGCTCTCCTCCACCACAGCTGTACTCATTCATCCCGTGATGACAAATGAATTGAGTAGTTTTAAATCCACTGTGTGGTTCACAAGGGAAGTAGCCTTCCCTCCCCCTTCTCTTTGCTCTGGTGGCTGCAGTAAAGACTCTGGGAAGCTGTAAGGAGCCCCGGGTTGTGTTTACATTCTCTTGAAGGAATTGGAATGTCATCCTCTCTTTCTCTACATAAATATTTCTAGCAGAAGATAATTTAATAGGCCAGACTGCTTTGTCAAGTACAAGAGTTTTCAGTAGTCTCTTCCTTGTCCTGAGAATCATTTTCCCTGTCCCCTTGATTTTTTAATCTTTCTGGGTTCATTTGCTATCTAGTGTCTTCCTTCCCCCTCTTTTGTGGCGGTGCTATGATTGAGTCCAGGGGCGTTCTACCTCTGAGCTACACCTCCACACCTCCAGCCCTATTTTAATTTTTATTTGGATACAGGGTCTCACTAAGTTGCTGAAAGTCTCACTGAATTACTGAGGCTGACTTTTTCTTTTTTCTTTTTTTTTGGTGGTACTGGGGGGGTGGAACCCAGGGGCTTTCTACCTCCAGGCTACACCCCAGCCCTATTTTATAATTTATTTGTAAACAGGGTCTCACTAAGTTGGCGAGAGCCTCACTAAGTAGCTGAGGCTGGCTTTGAACCTGTGCGATCCTCCTGTCTCAGCCTCCCAAGCGCTGGAATTACAAGTGTGCGCCACCACGCCTGGCTGAGGCTGAGGCTGAGGCTGACTTTTTTTTTTTTTTTTTTTGGTGGTACTGTTGCAGGGGAGGGGTAGGTGCGTGGTGTGTGCGTGGGGAGAAGTAATCCCCCCCACCACCACCACACAGACAGACAAACAGAAAAACCATGGATTCTTGTCCTAAGAATAAGTATTCATCGCTTGGACAGCTGCTGAAGATTTAAAGAAGTTTATTAGAAAGATAGAAATACAGAAAGTAGAAATACAGCCCCATGCTAAGATGGCATGAGGGGATGACTCGAATGAGTTACACCAAAGGGCTTACACGTGAACCGGACTTTTTATATCCATGACCTCCATCTTGTTTGCGTGACTCTGACATGAACGTCCCTGTAAGGTACCTCCCCTAGCAAGGTGTGGCAAGGTGTCTCCTTTCATGGAGGGCAAGGTCAAACCCTGCCCCATTCCCCCTAGATCATCATATAGATCTGTCTTTAGAAAGAGGAAGCCCTAGCTCTCCTCTATTGACTTGTTAAGTACTTTGAGCTAGGTTGATTTACATTGGAATAGCTGCCTGTTGTTAGCCCGAAACCAAGTCCTTTCTTTATCCATGTCTGCCTCCATTTTGACACAACTATTTTGAAATATACTAATTATTTTCTTTTGAAATATATTAATAATCAGAGCTTTTCCAAATCTTCCTAGGTCATTCCCTATACTGGCACAGTACTGAAGTTCCTGGAAGCCCTTCTACCTCCGGGCTACACTCCCAGACCTATTTTTAAATTTTTATTTGGAATCAAAGTCTCCTAAGCCAGCGCGTGCGGCTGGCTTCGAACCTGTGCAATCCTGCTGTCTCTGCCTCCCAAGCCTGGGGATTACAAGCGTGCGCCACCACGCCTGGCTGAGGCTGACTTTGGAATCTGTGATCTTCCTGTCTCAGCATCCCAACTACAGGGATTATAGAAATGCACCATCTTATCTAGGGATAGTGTAGTCTCTTTAGTCTTGTGCTGTGGAATACCTTGGGATGTCTCCAGATACAGGCTAAAGAAGGAATGATTCAATTAAAGTACAAGAGTAAAGTGGATAATCACTGGAAATTTCTTTCTGCATACAATGTCTTATTTTAGAATGCTGAGTCTCCTCCGCTGTTTATCTTAAACTCGGCAGGAAATCAACTTTGCCCTTACACAGAAGCTAAATTTGGTGTATGGGTTGTTGGAGATAATCAAAGGGTTCTGAGAGTCTAAAAATGCTCTGTGTAAACTATGAGGAGAAGGATGAATGTGCATGTTCTCTGTCTGCTCCAACCCACATCTGCCTGAGGCCTGCAGGGTCTGTCCTAGGAGGCAGGTAAGGAGGTGAAATTTGCCTTTCGCCCCCCTCCCCCATTCTTGGGGATACCTTACCAACACTTCCAGCCTCCTCCAACCTCCAGCTTCTGTACACAGTGCCTGTCTCTCATCCTCCTCCTCCTCCTCTTCCTCCTCCTCCTCCTCCTCTTCCTCCTCCTTTTTCTTTCTCTCTCTCTCTCTCTCTCTCTCTCTCTCTCTCTCTCTCTCTCTCTCTCTCTCAGCTGGAAACTGGTGCCATGCCCCTGCCTGCGGTCGTCCTCACACACTCCTACTCCAGGGGAAAGCAACAGCAGACACAGCATCTCTTTGGGCCTCAGGAGCCTGTGCACTCAGGGCAGCCGGAGGACAGACACATCACTTAATACTTCAGATAGGGGATGGGCCAGGAGAGGGTCCCAAGCAAATATGCTGTGAGCACAGCCTCCACAGCCAGCACTTTCTCTCACATAAGCTGCCGCAGTCCTGTCCCCTGCGTGCCCTTGAGACCATAGAACATGAGACCTCTTGAGTGCCATAAAACTTGTTGATTTTGAATCTTAACTCCACTGCATCCTAGCATGTGACCTTGGGAAAACAATTTTATCTCACAGTGCCTCCAATTGTTCGTGTATATGGTGGGAATAATACCAGTAACTACATCCTTCATGAGTGTTAAGTACTATTATGCATGCAAACACTTAACATAGGACCTAGTACCCAATAAAGATGAAATAAGGTTTAGCTATTCTAATTATTTTTAACCCAGGGACATAATTTCTTGCTTCCAATTTGAAGCTCTGCCTCTTGGTGTAAAACTAATAATGAATCTGAGTTAGGTAATGCATTTTCTATGAGTGCAGTTAAACAGCTTTGGGCAGTAGTCAACCTCTTTGAGACTCAGATTCTATCTCTTTAATATAAGAAGACCAGCCCCCAAGAGGATGATACAGGCCTGTAATCCCAGCAGGTAGGAGGCTGAGACAACAGAATTACAAATTTGGGGTCAACTCGAGAAACTTAGGGGGACCCAGTATTAAAAATAAATAAGAAGGGCTGAGGGTGTAGCTCAATGATGAAGTATCCAAGGGTTTAATCTCCAGGATGGATGGATGGATGGGTAGATAGACAGACAGACAGAAAGACAGACAGACAGAAAGATAGACAGAAAGACAGACAGGGTACCCGGTCATCCCAGAGAGCTTTCTAACTGCAACACTGTGGCTTTATCATGACTACAGGTTTTTAGTCTCCTAATTAAAGTGTCAATAGAGGAAGACCGGGTTGGCAGGGACACAAGTTGGAAAAGAATTTCCAAGGCAAAGGATTGAAGTGCAAACAGATTTCATTAAAAGGAAGGCATTTGCATTAGTGCTGGGGTGGTAGGCGCCAGGCTACACACACACACACACACACACACACACACACACACACACACGCACTCCAAGGGAGAGCAGCACACTTTGGGAAAAGCCATAAAACTGGGCCATGGCAGAGGAAGACATCCTTTCTGCAGCTATTTTCTGAGCCTGCAGTGCGTGTCCCCAGGGTTTTGATTCTTTGTTTGGTTGGTTGGTTTGGGGGTTTGGGTTTTTTTGTTCTGGGACCCTCGAGGACATGATGAGATTCTGCTACATTGATTACAGTGTAGCTGGCCTTGCAGACCAGGGGCATGTCCTTGAAGCTGTAACAAAGCAAGCAGAGCTCCTCGGGGGTCTGATGTCAGACCACTCTGCTCTTGGGGCTCCCCGAAGCCTTCCCTGGCCACCTCCTGAGGTTAAGGAAGGTTAAGCAACGCCCGGCAGAGAAATTGAAAGTCTCTTCCTCTTCAGAGGCTAAAACAGCATCCTGCCTTTGGGTGAGAAATCAGTCAGTGAACTTCTGGTAGGCATTCCAGGTGGGAATTGCTGGAGAGTGGAGGAGGCACGCATGGTAAACACTTACTGCGTCCTCCTATGTGCCAGACACCCCGTTAAGCACACCACCCATATTTGTTTATTCCTGGAGTAACAGAGTTAAATGTGTGCCTGTCAGAGTAAGCCACTAAGGCTCCTGGAGGCGAGGTGTCTAACCTAGATCATTCAGCTGGTGAAACAGAACCTAAGCCTTAAATCAGGAACACGCATGAAACCGAATCACGAAAGTGAAAGACCCCCAAGTGGTCTTTCCCTCAGAAGTGGGGACCCCGAGACCCAGAGATCAGTCCGAGACCACTGACTGCAAAAGCACGAGGATTTTATTGCGGGACACAGGTACCTGTGGGCGACAGAGTCTGCACAGAGACTTGTGCGCCCTAGGTGAGTTTTAGGTAACTTTTATAGGGGGTAGGGGGCAGAAGCGGGGGTACAGAAGCGGAAAAGCATAGTTACAGGAGGTTTATTGGTTCAGGTTAATGAGGAGCTGAATGACCTTTGCTTGCCTCCGGCTTTTCTGGTACGGGCTTGGTGGAAAGTCCCGGAGTTATCTCGTAACTGCCTTCTCTTATCGGTTAAGCCGCAGGTATGCAGTTAACTACCGACCCCATCCTGTTTTACAGGCTTACTGAATTCTGTAACTTTCCAACTTTCCACAGTTACATTTAAACTTCCTGGTACTTGGGGCTAGTAAAACATGGCGTCACTTCGGCTAAGCTGAGTTAGGTCTTTCAAAAGCATCCCATCAGCTAAGCGGTAGGTGAATCCTGCTGCATCAGGGTATCCTCAGCTGCCTTCTCTTTCAGATCCAGTCGAGAGAGCATTGCTTTTATGCTTTCTTTTAATCCTCAAGGGGCTGGCTGGCTTCGTGTATGTGTGTGCGTGCTTTAAAAGAATTGTGGCTTAGAACTAGCTCAGAAGTGTTGTTGGCTTGGGGCTGTGCCCCCCACAGCCCACCTTCGTGCACTTTTGTCACAAAACTGGCCCCATATACACAGGAATGAAGCTGTCTAGGTGCAGAGGTGACCTTAAAAATATCAAAGCCATCCCCAAAGAGTTAAAGAGTAGAATCTGGATCCACTTAGTGCTGGCCCCAGTGGGAGTTCTTCATGTGACCCCATCCCCATTTCTGCTGCTCTCTGACTACACAGGCCCGCGTGTTCCATCTGTCTACTCCTCGGCTTCCAGCTGGGGTAGGAGTAAGGACTGGGACAGGGGCAAGCAATCTACTCCCCAAGTTTTAGCTACAATGAGTATGCTTTTGAATTGAGGGAAAATATTCTTTTTATAATTCCATACCATCACATAAACAGTCATGCAGAAAAACCAGGGTGAATCACAGTGAACTTGATGCCGTAGGTTCATTGAATTGCCCAAGATGTGCTCAGTAAACTCGTACCCAAAAGGACAGAGAGCATTTCCAACTTTCTTCTCTTTCTGTGTTCTAGAGATAGTAGACACAAACGTGTGCTTTAAAAAGACCATCTCAGCCAGACATTTCCAACTTGACTTTCACAATTCGTTTATTTAGAAGAGCTGATAAAGTCTGCTGCCAAAAGAAAAATATCATAATCTTTTTCATTTGCGGGAGATACCACTTTTGGGTCCAATGACAACATAACACAACAACAAAATACCCCAACAAATGAACAGTAAATAAGAGACTGCCCAACCCCCAAGTTCACACTGTGGTTAATGGGAAATGTTATTGCTGCCAAGTGGATCGCCAAATCCATTTATTTCTGTTCCTGGCATTTCCTAAATTCTCCCCAAATGTCAATACTTTTTTTTTAAAGCCAGCATCTGCTTTCAGTTTAAATGATTGTACCATGAGGTTTTTAGATGTCTGGATCCAAAAAGTTTTCTAAATTGACAAACTTAACAGGTCCTTAATTACTGAAAGAAAATGTGGTGATGTTTTATTTGCTTTTGCTAAATATCTGTCATTGACATACAGCCAGGAAAGTGAGACGATGCAAATGTTTTTACTTAACACACAGGGAAAACAGTTGCGCTGCTTCATAACCCAAAGGAAAATTTCCTGTGAAACTACAAATGTTGAGTGTCAAAATTTTCACATTTTGAACAAGATTTAATTTCTACTTAATGTTTTCCTCATGAGATTAATGATGAAGATGTTACTGGTCCCAGGGAACCATACTCAAGAATTGTAGCCTTTTGGAAGCTCCTGGGAAGAAACTTAAGACAGTGGAGCTTTGCTGCAAAATATTAGAAAATTTTTATTTCTTTTATAATGATCCCATGGTTAAAACTGGAGTGAAGATATACATATACAAAGGATGTTCACAATAGAGCTCCTGTTATTATTACTTTTATTATTATTGTGGTTTTGGGGGTTGAATTTAGGGACAGTGCACCCCTGAGCTACACTCACAGCCTGGTTTTATTTTTTATTTTGTAACAAGGTCTCACTAAGTTGCTTCGATTGTCCTAAGGCCCTTGATTCTCCTGTCTCAGACTCCCAACTACTGAGATTATAGGTTTGGGCCGCCATGCCCCGCTCATGACAGAGCATCTGCGAGAGAGAAATTGCCTCTTCCGACCACAGTGTCCCCAGCGTCCCTCACCTCCCTCTGTCCGGCTTCCTCACATTACCTGGCATGCAGACCTGTCGGGGCCTTTCAGTCAGACTATGGCCACCTTCTTCTTTGATTCAGATTGTCCCCGGATCAAATTTTAATTTTTATCGGTGTACTGTAATTCTGCATTGTAGTGAGACTCAAAGTGAAACGTTCATAAACACAACATCTCTTGGCGTGTTACCTCCGCACCCCATCCTCACCCTCCCTCTGGCCTCCCCGCAAGAACATGGTAGTGAGTTCCACAGTGTGTCTTCACGTTGCTCTGGCAACTCCCACATAAAAATCAGGGCAGACTTCTCAAAGCACATGCTAAAAGCCACTATCAGAAGAGTCCCCTTGGGAACTTACTAAGAATAATGGTTCCTGGACACTCCCCACAAATCATAGAAATTCTGGATTCTGCATTTTACCAAAGACCTAGGGAGTTTTAAGCACTAAAATTTCAACAGCAGTTGTCTATGGGATAAGTAAAAATAAAATATTTTAGGGTCAGCCCTCAACCGCTGACTATTTAGCAGATGAGGAGATTCAGGGTGCCGAGGGCGGTAATAATGCCTAGACCTGGGGCAGGCTCCCTCTTACCTCTTTCTCCGCTCTCCCCCCTGTCTGTGGGTCCGTAATAGTTCCATCGGCCAGTCCAGCCTCCTGAGGAGCTCAGAGGGTTCTTAGTATCACAGAGATTTCTAAAAGGATTCCTTCTGTGGCTCCACACCCAGAGCATGCCCATGGCTAGTTGGACAGGGTGCGCACTGTTTGATTTTAAATATTTGTTCCCCAATTATGACCTGGTTAATTCGGGCCTTTTTTTTTAATAAAATTCATAGAAAATACCTTTGGACTCAGTAACCTATATCACATGCTTGGCCCTCTGCAACTTAGTGAGACATTGATTCAAAATAAAAAATAAAATAGGGCTGGAGGTATAGCTTGGAGGTAGAAAGCCCCTGGGCTCAGTCCCTAGCAACACACACACACAGACACGCACACACACACACAGCATGAAATTTCTTAATAATGGAATCGCCCATGTACTTGAATTGTGCGGATAACCCATGGCAGCACTAGACAGCATTAAGACTCCCTAGTATCTTCATTTTTCTTCTATATCAAATAACTTGGGAAAATCTGAAGCTCACCACTAGTCATTGTTAGTACCAGGGATTGAACCCAAGGGCATTTTACCTCCGAGATACCCCCCAGCCCTTCTTATTTTTTGTTTTGAAACAGAGTCTTACTAGGTTGCCGAGAGTTTCACCACTTGTTGAGGCTGTCCTCAAACCTATGATCCTCCTGTCTTAGCCTCCCAAGTATTGGGATAATAGGTGTGTGCCACCACACCTTGCTGTACTGTGTAAATCTTAAATTATGCCCAACAAATAATGTTTAATGAGAATTAAGAGAAAAAATACATAGGCTGTCACTTAACAGTCCTTGGAAGAAAGTAAATTAGAAGGAAACAACTACTGTGAAACAAACTTGTGGCTCTGTGCAGGGCACACGTACAGGTAGATGCACTGAGCCCCCCGCAGGAGGCGGGATGGTGCTCTCTCGTGCGGCACCCGAGCCTCAGAGAAGAAAAGCACTCAGTTACCAGAATGTGGAGTTTATGAGCAAAGACAGCGGGCCCCTTGGAGGCTGGAACATGGCTTCCTGGTGATGAGCTGCATCCTTCCTCTTGGCTTGGACCAGGGCAAGTCCCTGGCGCTCTCAGGGTCCCATTTTCCGCTACTGTAAACCAGGAAGGTTGGATTATGTCCGTGATACTCAAGTCTGAATGGTGATTATTTTCATGTGGAGAGTTTCTTCTTAAGAGACTCAACCTCAGAACACAAAGGTCTTTTTTTAAAGATGATTATAAGGTACTGTGAAGGTAGAAAATCAGTGGAGCAGGTGGTCGCTCTTAGGGTCTGTAGAATAGAGACCAAAGGCTTCCTGGTCTACTGGGCTTTTTTGTATGTTTGGAAGGCTGGTCAGAACCATTTTGTAGGGGGTTTTATTTTTTTGTTTTTGTTTTTGTTTTGCGGTGCTGGGAATGGAACCCAGAGGTATTCTACCTCTGAGCTACACCCCCAGCCCTATTTTTTATTCTTTATTTTGAAACAGGGTCTCACTGAGTTGCAGAGGGCCTCACTAAGCAGTAGCTGAGGCAGGCTGTGAACCATGATCCTCCCATCTCAGCCTCCCAAATGCTAAAATTACAAGCGTGTGCCACCACGCCCGGCTGTAGGGGCTTTTAGAATGAGTTTCTCTGTAGGCAGTTGAGCATTAATGAAGATCTTTATGTAAGGCACTGTGTTGAAAGCAGTGCTCTAAGTCAGGCACAGTGGTCGCAACTTGGGAGGTACTTGGGAGTACTGAGACAGGATGATTGCAGTAGTTGGAGGCTGAGATGGGAGGATCGCAGGTCTGAGGCCACGCTCAGCAACTTAGGAAGACCCTGTTTCAAAATAAAAATAAAAAGGGCTGGAGGTATAGTTGAGAGGTAGAATGCCCCTGAGTTCAGTTCTCAGTATAAGAATAAACAAAAGTAAGAAAGAGAAATAAAAGCAAACAGGGCTCTAGACCAATGCTTTTCAATTGTCTGTATGTAGTAAAAGGAGAAGAAAGAGGAACTCGGAGCAGATGTGTGGACTAAGGAGTGAAGCACACCTGCGTGAGGTGTTCTCTGGGCGGCAGGAATCCAGGAGAACTGGCGAAACCTTGCCCGTTTTTATATATGAGATGCTTGACAGGGGAACACATGAAACTTAGTTCTCACATTGTGTTTCAGGCAATCAATCCCTCAAGGAGTTTTTACAGATTCTGGATTTTTTTTTTTGCTTGTTTGTTTATTTTACAAAGAACCCAAGTTCCCTGTGAATAAGTTTGAGGGTGACTTTTCCATTGTGTCAAACATTAATGGACAACCTCAAGTATTCACATTCCTAACTCATGTTAGGTGTTGATCTCTCTGAGCTCGTAAATGAAAGGTGTGAGTTTCTATTCTAACTGATGTCAGGTATCACAAATTCAAAGCATTAAGGCATTGCTATCAAATTGTGTTTTTTTTCTTCTGCTGATTTTGTAGACTAGCCAACTAAAGAATGTCCTGTGGGATTTAATTTTCAGACTTAACTTCCTAAGTCTGGATCTTTCTTTGGATTCCAGGAGGATTTCCAAATTATCATTGGTAAAGATTTATATTATCCTTAGAAGAAGAGTTCTGCTAACCATAAAATCAATGGCCAAATTACCAAGATTAAAAGATACAGTTTTATTTAAAAATCATGTCCACAGAAGAATTACTTCAAGGCATGTTTTAGAATAGACACCTAAGTGTATATAAACATAATGACATCTTGCAGACGCTTCTAAAGTTCTTGTTGACTGAATAAATCAACCAGAAAGCATTAAGAGAACTGGAATGCACATTTATTATAACACGTGACTTTAAAGCCATATTCCTAGAATGATCTACTTAAAGATACAGGTGTTAAAGATTGATCCATGCACTCGGAAGAACTGATTAGGAGCTACCTTGATCCAAGGAAGGAGAAGGAGAAGAATAAAGAAGAAACTGCCACCTCCCCTGGGGAAGAGCTTAGTGTCTGGCACATAATAGGCAATGATAAATGATTACTAAATTGGTGTCTTGTATCCAAGGTCTGTAGCCAGGCAGGGTGATGCATGCCTGTAATTGGAGTATTTGGGAGGCTGAAACCAGAGGATCGGATTTGAGGCCAGCCCCATCAACTTAGTGAGACCCCATTTCAAAATTAAAAAAAAAAAATGGCTGGGGGTATATCTCAGAGGTAGAATGCCCCTGGGTTCAATCCTGAGTACTTAAAAAAAAAATCCAAGGTCTGTTTGAAATCATGACCCACCCCTACCCCTTTCCCCTCCAAGGCCTGTGATAGGAATTTCCTTCTAGCTAAAATTGACTTTGTAGCAAGATTCTGCTGGCATCTACAAAGTCAAATTGTGGAGTAGTATTAGTGTTCCCTCTATATAATTCATCCTACAGAAGCTGGGCCTTTAGGGGATTATAGCGGGAGCTCTGAGCCGCCTTTGATAACTCTTGGAACAGTTCTGCTCACATCCCAGTGTGCATACAGATCACCGGGAAGCATTAGAAAGAGCCGAGTGTGAGTCAGTACATCTGGGGCCTGAGGGTCTGCCTTTCTCACAGGCCTCCAGGTGACGTTGATGATACTGGTCCACGAATCACACTCTGAGCAGCAAGTTCATCAGGGCTGGACTTATAACTAGTGAGAATAAGCACATGTGGTGTGATGGAAAACACCGAAAAAGCTAATAATGTGAACTTAGCAGAATCATTTAACTTTTCTAAATCCAAATTTTCTCATTAGAAACAATTCTGATGCCGGGTGTGATGGTGCACGTCTATAATCCCCGTACGTGGACAGCTGAAACAGGAGGATTGCAAGTTCAAGACTAGTCTCAGCAATTTAGCAAGACCATCACAATTTAGCAAGACATTGTTTCAAAATAAAGTATAAAATAGGTCTGGGGCTGTAGCTCAGAGTTGGAACACCCGTGGGTTCAATCCCCAGTACCACACAATAATGGAAATATAGTTTTTATTTGCATCTCCCTGATGGCTAATGATATAGAACATTTTTTCATGTATCTGTTGGCCATTTTTATCTCTTCTTTTGTGAAGTGTCTATTCAGTTGTCCATTTTTTGATTGGGTAGTTTATTTTGCAAGTGTCGAGTCTTTTGAGCTCTTTGTATATTCTGGATATTAGCCCCCTATCAGAGTGGTGGCTGGTAAAGATCTTCTCCCATTCTGTAGGCTTTCTCTTTAGGTTCTTGATAGTTTCCTTTGATGAGAAGAAGCTTTTTAGTTTGATGCCATCCCACTTGTTAAATCTTGATCTAATTTCCTGAGCTTTGGCGGTCTTGTTGAGAAAGTTACTCCCTGTGCCTATATATGTTAGAGTGTTGATCATGCCCTCTAATAATTTCACAGTCCCTGGTCTAATTTCTAAGTCTTTGATCCATCTTGAGTTGATTCCTATGCATGGTGGGAGGTAAAGATTTAGTTTCATCTTTCTACAAAAGGATAGCCAGTTCTCCCAGCACCATTTTGAAAGGCTGTCTTTTCTGCAGCGTATGAGTTTGGTTCCTTTGTCAAAGATTAATTTACTATAGGTGTGTGGGTTTGTTTCTGTATTCTGTTTCACTGGTTAGTATGTCTGTTTTTGTGCCAATACCATGCTCTTTTACTACTATTACTTTGTAGTATAATTTGAATTCTGGAATTGTGATGCCTCCTGCATGGTTCTTATTGCTGAGAATTGCTATGGCTATTCTGGGTCTTTTCTTTCTCCATATAAAATTCATGATTGATTTTTCTAGGTCTATAAAGAATGTCATTGGTATTTTAATGGGAATTGCACTGAATCTATAGATCACTTTTGGCAGAATGACCATTTTGTTTATATTTATTCTGCCTACCCATGAGCAAATGAGATTCCATCTAGCCCCAATCAGAGTGGCAAGCATAAAGAAATCAAATAACAACAAATGCTGGCGAGGATGTGAGGAAAGAGGAACTCTTTTACACAGTCGATGGGAGTGCAGAGTAGTTCAGCTGCTATGGAGATCAGTATGGAGATTCCTTAGAAAACTGGGAATAGATCCACCATTTGATCTGGTTATACCACTCCTGGGTATCTTTCCAAAGGGGTTGAAATCAGAGAACTACAGTAACAATACATACCTATGTTCATAGCAGCACAATTTGTAATAGCCAAAGTATGGAACCAACCTACATTTCTGTCAACAGATGAATGGATTGCAAAACTGTGGGAAATACACACAATGGAATTATATTCAGCTATAAAGAAGAATAAAATCATGGCGTTCTCAAAAAGATGGGAAGACCTGGAGAACATTATGTTAAGTGAGATCAAACACACACAGAAAGAGAAGGGACATATATTTTATCTAATATGTCCAAACTAGGGAGCATTGGGGATACCAGAGGGACTCCAGATAATGGAGGGAAAATCTCAGCAAAGCTAGAAAGGAAGGATAGGAGAGGAAGAAGGCTGAGGTTGATTCATGGAGGAGCTACATCCAAATATTTGTAAAAGTATGAATATAGCATGGTCAACCTGGACACTCATTGTTGGGACGGGGAAGGGAAAAAGAGGGGATAGGTCACCAAGCACCGTTTAAATGTATACCATTTTCAATAAAAAAGAAAAAATAATAATATAAATATAATACCAACTACATGAAATTATGAGAATTAAATTAATAATGTTATATACATATTTATGACAACATAGTTATTGTTAAATCAACTAATAGTGCAAAAAAATAACAGCTCTGTATTCATAACTGGTAAATGGGGAGACCTTTGGGCCATGTGCTATCTGTCGTCTAATATTCATCCACCCTCTTATTCATTTATAATACCTAGCACAGTACAAGTGATCAATGTCAGTGGATTTTATATTAGTTGCCAAGTTATCACTGCCAAGAGTCCACTTTTGGCTTCAAAGACATTTGATATCATAATCTAAGATAATGATCTAAGATCTCCCTATGATACAAAAGAGTTGTACTGTAGTAACTATTGGCTTCCAGTCTTCTTTTAAAGTGTGTGTGTGTGTGTGTGTGTGTGTGTGTGTGTGTGTGTGTGTGTGTGTTTTATACTGGGAATTAAACCCAAGGACATCCTATCTCTGAGCTACACCACCCTTTTACCTCAGCCTTCCAAGTACTGGGATTCCAAGCATGCACCACCACTCCTGTCAATAAAATGTCCCCTTTAACAAGCCTCAGATAAGCTGAGTGTGGTGGTGCACGCTTGTAATGCCAGTACTTGGAAGGCTGAGACCGGAGGATCGCAGGTTCAGACAGCCTCAGCTACTTAGTGAGACCCTCCACAACTCAGACCCTGTTTCAAAAAGCAAAGAATGAAAAAATAGGGCTAGGGGTGTAGCTCAGAGGTAGAATGCCCCTGGGTTCAGTCCCCAGTATCACACACACACAAAAAAAAGCCTCAAATGAAAAAGACAGAACCAGCCTCCATTTTAATAAAAGTCTGATGGTAAAATAGTTCCTTACTATTTGCTGGTCAGTGGTCACAGCATTTTCTAATTTCATAAATTATGTGAGAACATTTCTTTCCCCTTTATGAAAAGCCAAAGACTAACACAGGCATCTTGGCCTGGCTTGTCCCTGGTTGGTGGCTCGGCTTAGTGGTGCAGCTGTAAGCAGGGGCTCAAATCATGGTCCACGTCATTGTAAACTGGAGCGCAGGCCACACAGTAATAGTTTTTAATCTATGAGCAAGATATAAGCAAAGTGTTAATAAAAGATACCCCCCATGTTATCTATAGGTCTCAGGAGAAAAAAGAAGAAGCCATCACCCTGCTGAAGGATTCCATTAAATACGGTCCGGAGTTTGCAGATGCGTATTCAAGCTTAGCTTCGTTATTGGCCGAGCAGGTAATTGTTTCTAATTAATTTCGCATCTTATTCTTTAAAAAATGCTACTGTGGAGTATATAAATCAATGTCTCAGAGATTTGGGCGCCAATGCTTTGACTAATGGTTGGTTAGCTCCTATTAGACACCCAGTCTCTCTGTCAGGTTTTTTCTTGACAGGCATTACAAGCCCTGTTTTCTCACTCCAATATTCTCTGTGTAGTGTGGGAGGACTTTAGACAAAGATGGTACATTATTGTCCATTGACATGTTCTCTGTCACTTGGGAACAAAATCTATCAAGAATAATGTACAGTACCTGCTATTTTTATTGCTATTTACTTATCATTTTTTATGGGGAATTGCTGATGGACTAAGGTCTCTGAATTCAATTTGAAAGCAATTACCCACAATCTTGTAAGACCCTTTGTCTTAATACCTGTTAGAAGACAACAGGCCTGTGGGCTGGGCTCCTAAGACAACATTTCCCATGGCATAGAACAGACGTATATTTGAATCTCCTCCTTCTCTTGACTTGTCTAAATGATTTGAGACCACTTTCCAGAGTCCTGGATGCATGTCCCTTGCTATGGGGAGACAGATAGAAGCTATCTTCTCTAAATCGATGCCGTCAGTTTGTTGACAGGCACAGGTGCCCTCGATAGGCAGTGGATTCTGCTACCTCACAACTGCCAGAATCTTTAAAGTCAAATTCAGCATCTTAGTAGAGTGTCAGGAGCATTCACTTGGCTTAAATGTAAGGGGTGAATTTGATGCCGCAGGTCAGTTACTTAGGCTGTAAGCTGCATTCCAGAATTTTGGAAGTTCCACAAAGACGCAAAATTAGAAGATTTTGTAAATATTTAAGTGATGGAAAGTATAAATCTGATTTTCTTGCTGGAATACCCCTGTCCTTCAGGCTCTGTGGAAAACAGGTTCCAGGACACCCCTTGGAGACCACACTTTGTGGATGCTCAAGTTCCTAATATAAAATGGTGTTACGTTAGCATATAACCTATTTCTAGAAAATAAAATGTAGATGCTATAAAAACACTTGTTATAGTGTATTGTTTAAGGAATAAAGACAAAACGTGAGTATAGGCACAATTTTTTTCCTGAATATTTTTGATCTGCAGTTGGTTGAATCTACCGAGCCACCTGTATTCTCCATGTACTGTAGGTGGGCTTTAGAGAAAACCTCTCATTTGTGATGGCTGATTTTCTTGCATGCTTTTGCACAGTGTTTAAGCCAATGATTGTGGTCCTGTTCCATGCTGTACACTAGCAATCTTTAGCTGCTTTGGGCTTATGTTGAAGCAGACTCCGGAGGATTTTCTTTTATCTTTCTTCCTTTTTTCCCACTAAATTAAAGGCTTTTTATGTGGATCATATTGAAAATGGCGTACATTCACACAGTGCTTGGTGCCCTTCCCCTTCCTACTTCTCCTTTCTCCCCCTCTCAAAAATGAGTGTCCAGGTTGATTATGCTACATTCATAGTTATACACATATTTGAATAAATGTAGCTCCTCCATTAACCAACCTCAGCCTTCTTCCTCTCCTACCCTTCCATTCTAGCTTTCTGAGGTTTCCTCTCCATTATCTGGAGTCCTTTTGGTATCCCTAATACTCCCTAATTTGGTCATTTTAGAGAAAACATATGTCCCTTCTTTTCCCGTGCTTGGCTGATCTCACTTAACATGATGTTCTCCAGGTCTTTCCATCTTCTTGTGAATGACATGATTTTGTTCTTCTTTATTGCTGAGTAGAATTCCATTGTGTGTATTTCCCATAATTTTGCAATCCATTTGTTTGTTGATGGAAACCTAGGTTGGTTCCATATTTTGGCTATTATGAATTGTGCTGCTTTGAACATAGGTATGCATATGTTACTGTAGTTCTCTGATTTCAACCCCTTTGGAAAAATACTCAGGATTGGTATAGCCAGATCATATGGTGGATCCATTCCCAGTTTTCTAAGGAATCTCCACACTGGTCTTCATAGTGGCTGAACTAGTTTGCATTCCCACCAACAGTGTAAAGGAGTTTCTCTTTCCCCACATCCTCACCAGCATTTGTTGTTATTTGACTTCTTTATGTTTGCCACTCTGATTGGGGTTAGATGGTATCTCAGCATAGTTTTAATTTGCATCTCCCTGATGGCTAATGATGTAGAATATCTATTCATGTATTGATTGGCCATTTGTATATCTTCTTTTGTAAAGTTTCTATTCAATTCAGTTGCCCATGTCTTTTTTTTTTTTTATTGGTGCATTATATTCATACAACTTATTGGGGTAAAATAAAACACATTTTCTTAGTTAAGCTTTAAGACCTGTCATTTAAGAACTTTGTGAGCATTTAAATACTGTGTAAATTGTACAAATACACTTACATTAATCATTTCCTAAGTCTCTAAGTGATAACAGGACAATATTTCTCATTCAGATTTATGTAAAATATTTTCTAATTTTGGATCCAGCATTTTATGTTTTTATGGCTTTGCTTTGGCTTCACTTTTTGATTTAATTACATACAGTTAAAAATACTTATTTCCTACTACAGAGTACTGAGATTCTACCTTTTTGCCCATTAATAAGTTCACACTCTGCTGCGAGTATCTGTAAACAACACTGACAATGTGTGGCAGATACAGTTTTACCATTTTATTGTTTAAAAAAAATCAGTACTTGGATTGGCTGAGACAGGAGGATCACAGGTTAAAGACCAGCCTCAGTACTTTTAGCAGAGCCCCGGGCAACTTGGCAAGACCCTGTTTCAAAGCAAAAAAACAAACAAAAAATTTAAAAATGGGTCTGGGTTGTATCTTGGAAGTAGAATGCCCTTGGGTTAAACTCTCTGCTACAAAAAAAAAAAAATCACAATTATGAACCATCTACAATTAAAAGAGACTAAAGAGACACTTTAGATATATGCAATATTTGGTTCTAGACTGGATCCTACACTGGAGAAGAACACATGTTAAAAAAAAGACATTATAAGGTTAATGGGCAAAACTGGAGGGCAGATGGAAGTTAAAGTGGTGTGTGTGTGTGTGTGTGTGTGTGTGTGTGTGTGTACACGCACATGTACAAAAAGTCAATGGTAAAAAAAATGGAGTAAAGCATTAGCAAGAGGTGAACTGGGATAAGAGATGTATGGGTTTTCATTTTACTATTTTTATTCTTGTAACATTTTGTTAAATTAGAAATCATTTCCTAATATAACACTTTTTAGTGGCATGCCATAGAAAATTCCCTTAGAATATTTCCCTCCTGGAAAATTTTCTTCATGCCTTCACAAACTTAGCTGAGTTACTTTAAATAAATACTTAATACCTGCTTCCTTGCCTTATCATCCTGCTTGGTTCTAGCTGAGTCTGGGACACCTGACTAAGAGGTGAGTGTGGTAACAGGAGGCTGCTGGAGTGGAGGGAAAGCTCTGCTCGCTTCCTGGACCCTCTCCTCCAGCAGTAATCATTGGAAATTCCAAGCCTTACAGTACTGAGAGTGGCTGGCCCTTAATCAGTGCTGCTACTTAAGTAAGTACATGAACAAATAAAAGAATAACTTCAAAAAGAATGAAGAATCTTTTAAATAACTTTAGGTAAAATGTAGGTAATTGACTTTGACTTCTGGGAAAATAGAACAGACCGATTTTCCCTATTCCTCCTGCCTAGTATAATAAAAACCCTGAAAATTAAATTTTAAAAAGCCTGAGAAGATGTTCAACAGTGGTAAGATGAAGGCAGAATGACCAGGAGTGACAGTGATCAGCTCCCTGGCCTTTTCCTTTGTCATATGTAGCCCAGATTTGGAACTAGGAAGGAAAGCAACTCAGAAATGCATAGGTTCCAGACAGAGGGGTAAAGGCCTAATAAAATCCTGCTTTGTTTTATTTATTTTTTTTTAATTTTTTTATTGGTGCATTATATTCATACAACTTATTGGGGTAAAAAACTTGTGTGTACAAACATGTACTCATCGCTGATTTAACCCCTACACAAATCCCACCTCATTCCCTCCCCGTCCCTCCCTCCCTTGCTTGGCTTAGTGATTGACTTCGATATGTTTAAGTACATTGTGAGCTTTAGAGATTTTCCTCTTCCCCCCTCATTTCTCCTCCTTTAGGTTGACTTATTTGCTTCTCTTTTCTCCCTAACTCTCACATATTAGGGAAAGCATCTGATTTCTTATTTTTTGTGCCTGACTAATCTCACTTAGCATAATGTCCTCCAGTTCCATCCATTTCCCTGAAAATGATGTAATTGAGTTTTTTTTGATGGCTAAGTAAAATTCCATTGTGTACATATCCCACAGTTTTGTAATCCATTCATCTGTTGATGGACATCTTGGCTGGTTCCATAGTTTGGCTATGGTGAATTGTGCAGCTATGAACATAGATACACATGCATTAGTTTGGTAGTTTGGTTTCTTTTCTTTTGGGTAGATACCCAACAGTGGTATTGCTGGATCAAATGGTAGGTGTGTTCCCATTCTTCTGAGGATTCTCCATACTGTTTTCCAAAGTGGTTGCACTAATTTGCAATCCCACCAACAATGTCTTAGAGTTCCCACTTCTCCACATCCTCGCCAGCATCTGTTGTTGTTTGTGTTTTGAATGATGGCCATTCTAGTTGGAGTTAGGTGAAATCTCAGGGTAGTTTTGATTTGCATCTCTCTGATTGCCAGTGATGTTGAGCATTTTTTCATGCATTTATTGGCCATTTGAATTTCTTCTTTTGTGAAGTGTCTATTTAGTTCATTTGCCCATTTTGTTATTGGATGCTTTGTTTTCTTAGTTTTGAGTTTCTTGAGTTCTCTGTATATTCTAGATATTAGTCCTCTATCAGTGGTGTAGGTGGCAAAAATCTTCTCCCATTCTGTTAGCTCTCGATTGAGATTCTTGATAGTTTCCTTTGCTGAAAAGAAGCTCTTCAGTTTCATGCAATCCCATGTATTGATTCTCCTTTTAATTTGTTGTGCCTTTGGGGTCTTGTTGAGGAAATGTTTGTCTGTGCCTATGTGTTGTAGTGTTGGACCTATGCCCTCTTCAAGGAGCTTCAAAGTCTCTGGTTTAATTTCCAAGTCTTTGATCCATTGTGAGTTGACTTTTGTACAGGGTGAAAAAGTGGGATTAACATCCAATTTTCTGCATATGGTTAACCAGTTTTGCCAACACCATTTGTTGAAGAGGCTATCTTTTTTCCAGTGTATGTTTTTGGCCTCTTTGTCAAAAATCAATTTCCTGAAAGTGTGTGGACTTGTTTCTGGGTCTTCTATTCTGCTCCATTGGTCTATATATCTGTTCTTTTGCCAGTACCATGCTGTTTTTATTACAATGGCTTTGTAGTATAGTTTAAAGTCAGGTATTGTGATTCCTCCTGCGTGGTTTTTGTTGCTGAGAACTACCTTGGCTATTCTGGGCTTTTTGTTATTCCAGATAAATTTAAGGACTGATTTTTCTATGTCTGTGAGGAATGATCTTGGTAGTTTAATGGGCATTGCATTAAATCTGTAGATCACTTTTGGGAGGATGGCCATTTTAATGATATTTATTCTGCCAATCCATGAACATGGAAGGTCTTTCCATCTCCTAAGATCTTCTTCGATTTCTTTTTTCAGTGTTTTATAATTTTCTTTGTAGAGATCTTTTACCTCCTTGGTCAAGTTTATTCCTAGGTATTTTATTTTTTTGTGGGAGATCCTGAGTGGAAGTGTTTTCTGAATTTCTTTTTCAGTGGATTTATGGTTGTTGTACAGGAAAGCTTCTGATTTTTTAAGATTGATTTTGTATCCTGATACCTTGCTGAATTTGTTGATCAGTTCTATAAGCCTTTTGGTTGAGTTTGTTGGGTTTTCTAAATATAGTATCATGTCATCAGCAAATAGTGAAAGCTTAAGTTCTTCTTTTCCTATTTGTACTCCTTTGATTTCCTTTTCTTGCCTTATTGCTCTGGCTAGAGTCTCTAGTAATATATTGAAGAGAAGTGGTGATAGTGGACATCCTTGTCTCATTCCAGGTTTTAGGGGGAATTTTTGAAGTTTTTCCCTATTTAATATGATGTTGGCTGTGGGCTTATTGTAGATTGCCTTAATAATGTTGAGATATGTTCCTTCTATTCCAATTCTCTGCCGTGTTTTTATCATAAATGGATGTTGAATTTTATCAAATGCTTTTTCAGTGTCTATTGCGATGATCATGTGGTTTTTGTCTTTGATTCTGTTTATATGATGAATTACATGGATTGATTTTCGTATATTGAACCAGCCTTGCATCCCTGGGATGAACCCTACCTGGTCGTGATGAATGATTTTCTTGATGTGGTTTTGAATACGTGTTGCTAGTATTTTGTTTAATAGTTTTGCATCCAAGTTCATCAGAGATATAGGCCTGTAGTTTTCCTTCCTTGAACTGTCTTTATTCGGTTTGGGTATTAGTGTGATGTTGGCTTCATAGAATGTATTTGGGAGAGTCCCGGTTTTTTCTATTTCCCGAAATAGTTTGAGTAGTATTGGGATTAGTTCTCCTATAAAGGTTTTATAGAATTCACTTGGGAAACCATCTGGTCCTGGGCTTTTCTTTAATGGTAAGCTCTTTATTGCTATTTCAATCTCTTTGATTGTTATTCGTTGGTTTAAGTGTTCTATATCTTCTTGACTCAGTTTAGGAAGGTTGTATTTATCTAGGAAGTTGTCGATTTCCTCCAGATTTTCCATTTTGTTGGAGTATAGTTTTTCAAAGTAGTTTCTGATAATCCTCTGGATTTCTATGCTGTCAGTAGTAATGTCTCCTTTTTCATCCCTTATCTTCATAATTTGGGTTGATTCTCTCTTTTTTTTAGTTAGGTTGGCTAGTGGTTTATCAATCTTGTTGATTTTTTCAAGAAACCAGCTTTTGGTTTTGTTGATTTTCTGTATTGTTTTTTTATTCTCTATTTCATTAATTTCTGCTCTAATTTTAATATTTTCCCATTTTCTGCTGGCTTTGGGGTTCAATTGTTCCTGCTTTTCAAGGGCTTTGAGGTGTGTCATAAGGCTGTTTATTTGAAGATTTTCTGTTTTTCTTATGTGAGCACTCAGTGCTATAAATTTTCCACTTAATACTGCCTTTAAACTGTCCCAGAGGTTTTGATATGTTGTTTCTTTATTTTCATTTGTTTCTAGAAATTTCTTGATTTCACCTCTTACATCTTCTATGACCCATTCTTCATTCAGAAATGTGGTGTTCAGTCTCCACATGTTTATGTTGTTTCTCTGGGTCTTCTTATAGTTGATTTCTAGTTTCATTCCATTATTGTCTGAAATGACACAGGGAAGTATGTAACATTTCTTAAATTTGCTAGTGCTCATTTTGTGTCCCAGGATGTGATCTATTTTGGAGAAGGTTCCGTGAGCAGCTGAGAAAAATGTAAACTCTGCTGTAGTTGGGTGAAATATTTTATATGTGTCCAACAGGTCCATTTGGTTAATGGTGTTCTTTAGTTCTGAGACATCTTTACTGACCCTTTGTCTGGAAGATCGGTCTAGTATTGTGAGAGGTGTGTTGAAGTCTCCCAGTATTATTGTGTTGGGATTTATGTGTGACTTCATGTCACAAAGAGTTTGATTTATGAAAGTAGCTGCCCCTATTTTGGGGGCATAGATGTTGATTATTGTTATTTCCTCTTGCTGGACTATTCCTTTTACCAGTAAAATGTGACCTTCTTTGTCTCTTCTAATAAGTTTGCTTTTGAAGTCTAACTTGTCTGATATCATAGTTGCTACTCCTGCTTGTCTTCAAGTACCATTAGCATGGATTACCTTGCTCCAGCCCTTTACCTTGAGTTTGTTCCTATCTTTACTTGTAAGGTGTGTTTCTTGTAAGCAGCAGATGGATGGATTCTGGCTTTTAATCCATTTTGCCACTTTATGTCTTTTTATTGGGGAGTTGAGGCCGTTTACATTCAGTGTGATTATAGAGAGATAATTTTTAATTCCCAACATGTTAAGATCTTATTTCTGTTTGAATTACTGTTTATTCTTCTTTGCTTAGTTGTCTGCTGGGTGGGAATTCTTGTTTCTTTGGTTCTGGCGTGTATTACCCATTTCCTCTTTGCAGTTAATCTCCTTGAGTATTTTCTCTAGCGCTGGTTTTGAAGACATAAATTCCTTCAGTTGCTGTTTGTCATGGAAGCTTCTTATTTCCCCATCTAATTTGATGGATAGTTTTGCTGGGTAGGAAATTTTTGGCTGGAAGTTGTTTTCTTTCAGAGTTTGGAATATGTTACTCCAAGCCCTTCTGGCTTTCATAACTTGGTTTGGGGAGTCTGGAGTGATTCTAATTGGTTTGCCTCTGTATGTCACGTGGCCTTTTGTTTTTGTTGCCTTTAAGATTCTCTCCTTGGCTTCCACATTAGTCATTTTGACAATTATGTGGCGTGGGGATCCTCTTCTCTGATCCTGTCTAAAGGGAGTTCTATAAGTTTCCTGGACCTGTGTATCGACCTCTTGCTCTATGTTTGGAAAATTTTCTGCTATTACTTCCTTGAAGAGATTGTTGATCCCTTTGGTTTCACCTTCTTTTCCCTCCTCTATTCCAATTATTCTTAGGTTAGCTCTCTTGAAATGGGCCCATATTTCTTCAATGTCAGATTCCTGCTGTCGGGTTTTTTTTTCTAAATTAGAAGCTATGCGTTCATTTTTAGAATGATCATCTTCAAGAAGCAAGATTCTATTCTCCATGTGGTCTAATCTGTTGTTTATACTTTGAATTGAGGCCTTTACTTCATTAATTGCATCCTTTATCTCTTTTTGACTCTCTCTAAATTCTTTTAGAAAGTCCTCTATTATTTCTACAGTTATTTTCCTAATTTGATCTTCTAGAGATCTTTGGATTTCTGTGTTATCAGATTCTGATGTTTTGGGGTTGTTGGCGTTCACTGCTCCATTGCTATTTCTCTTTTCCATGATTTTGGAAGTTTGTGCCTTCTCTGGGTTCTTCCCTGAGTCACTACGAGTTCACTTAAGATGCTCTGGATATCGAGTCTGTGGTATCTCAGTCACCACTACTCCTTTACTGGGTTGTATCACAAAGTCTCAGAGCCAGGGAGTCAATCAAGGCTGCTTAGACCATGGGGGGTGCCAAGTTGGGCATTCTCCAGTGGGGAGTTGTGACTATGGTATGATATCTCTGCTACTGCCACTCCCCCACTGGGCTGCAGTGCTAAAATCTCCGACCCAGGGAGACTATCTGCGGAAGTCTCTGGGATTGCAGTACTGGGATTTTTCCCCTAGGGGCCGCAATTTGACTCACGGTTGTTGAGTGTGCTAATGGAGCTGTAGTGGACTCGGTGGATTCGCTGCTGCCGCCACTGGCAATATGGCACCACTGCCACGCACTCGGCCGTGATGCGGCGTATTTCTTCTCTGGTTTTGAACTCCGCTCTGAGTCCTTGCCAGTTGTGCTGTGCCCGGCCCTTGGGAGCTTTAGATGTTCCCTGCACCAACAAAACTGCTGACTGCCGCCCGGCTGTTCAGCACCTGCTCACCTCGGCTCACTGTCCACCCCTCCTCTCAGGCGCTTGGTGGCTGGTTGAGTGGGTTGGTCTAGGGCCGTCTGGTGAACTCGCCGCTGCCGCCAGCAGTAAGACGCTGCTTCTACATCCTAGGCCGCGAGGCCAGAGTACCTCCTCTCTGGATTTGAGCTCTGTTTTGAGTCTCCCTCCTCTCTGGAGCCTGGTGCTGCTAGGGGAGATGTAGGCCGCGCCGCTCTGGCTGCTCTGCGCCACGGCTCTGGCTGCTCCGCACCACGGCTCTGGCCGCTCTGGCTGCTCCGGCCGCTCTGCACCGCGGCTCTGGCTGCTCTGCACCGCGGGTCTGGCCACTACGGCCGCTCCGGCTGTTCCGCAACGCGGATCTGGCTGCTCTGGCTGTTCTGGCCGCTCCGCTCCGGCTGCTCTGGCCGCTCTGCTCGGCTGCTCTGGCCGCTCCGCTCAGCTGTTCTGGCCGCTCCGCTCCGGCTGCTCCAGCCGCTCCGCTCCGCGGCTCTGGCCACTCTGCGCCGCCGCTCCGGCCAATCCGCGCTGCGGCTCTGGCTGCTCCGGCTGTTGTGGCCACTCTGCTCGGCTGCTCTGGCCGCTCTGCTCGGCTGCTCTGAACCGCAGCTTCGGCTGCTCTGCACCGCGGGTCTGGCCACTCCGGCCGCTCCGGCCATTCCACAATGCAGCTCTGGCCGCTCCGGCTACTCCGGCTGCTCTGGCCGCTCCACGCCGCGCGGGCGCGGCACTTCTGGCTGGTTTTTTTCTGGTGTCTTGTTTTTCCAGCCCTTTTTCTCTGTCCCTTGTATTTACCGTTTTTATTTCTTTGCTGGTGGTGTTTTCTGGCTCTGAAAGGCGCTGGTTTTGTGGTAGTAGAGTTGGATTGTTGGCGGGACTTGTAAGTGCCGCTTTCCTCCATCGCCATCTTCCCGGAAGTCGCCCATGTCTTGATTGGGTTATTTGTTTTGCTAGTGTAGAGCCTTTTGAGCTCTTTGTATATTCTGGATATTAGCCCTCTATCAGAGTGGTGGCTGGTAAAGATCTTCTCTCATCCTGTAGACCTCCAAAGTGCAGGAAATTAAAGCAAGAATTAACAAGTAGGATGACATCAAACTAAAAAGTTTCTGCTCATGAAAGGAAACCATCAAGAACCTAAAGAGAAAGCCTACAAAATGGGAGATGATCTTCCTTTTTTCTTTCTTCCTTTCCTTCTTCTTCCTTCCTTTTTATCTTTGTTTTTGTTTTGGGGGAGTACTGAGGATTGAACCCAGGGGCATTCTACCTCCTAGCTAACCCCAGACATTTTTGAAACAGGGTCTGGCTAGGCTGCTGAAAATCTTGCTAAGTTGCTGAGGCTGTCTTCAAAACTGTGATCCTCCTACTTCAGCCTCCCAAGTACTGGGGTTATGCACAACCACACCCAGTCCACAGGAGAGTTTTCTAAAGGAAAGATTGCTTCTGTTTCTCAGAATTCCCTTTTCTTGCCTTATTCTGGCTCCTACATTTTTTTAAGACCCTCACCCTCCCTCTGCCAGCTGCTGGTCTTGCAGTTAGTCAGTCACACGAAGCAGACTCCTCTCTCTGGAACTTTGTACTAACTCTTGCTTCTGCTCTCCACACTGCTCTCACCTATAACTGTTTGTTTTTCACTCTGTCCCAGTCTACCCAAGTGTTTTCCTGTCACTGAGGCCTTCTGTGATGAATTTGCAGTTGTCCAAGGCCCACCACATTCTCAGTCACTTTGTCCTGGTTTCTATTTCTCCATGGCATTGATCACTGTCTAATTATACTTATTTATGGTCTCTCTTCCATCACTAGAATATTTGACTCCTTGAGAACAGCTGTCCTTATTATTCATGACAGTCTTCCCATACCTGCCACATTGTGTGCAATCAGGACACTTTTGTTGAATGAATAAATGAGTCAGTGTGAACTGGAGGACATAAAGTTCCCCGGTCCAGTACATGTTCTGAGTTTTACCCTTATAGTATGAATAGAGTTGGGTACCTGGGCCACACTGTTCTGTAACTGAATTGGGCCTCAGCATGATAATCCTGTCCTAACCTGAGGACCAGTATAAAAAACAACCATGAGCAGCTAAGCGTGTTGGCACCCGCCTGTATTCCCAGTACTTGGGAGGTTTAAATAGGAGGATTGCAGATTTGAAGCCAGCTCAACAACTTTGATCATGTTTTTAAAAAAAAATTAAAAAGGGTTGAGTGTAGCTCCAAAAGTAGAATGCCCCTGGGCTCTATAAAAGAAAGAGAGAAGCGGGGTCACAGCCTTCATCGGAGCCACAGGCATCACCCGTGGGGAGGGAGGAGCTCATCACCAGGGCATTGTTCAGCAACTTCTTTATAAGCACTTGAGGGAGATATTCTCTGATGTTGCAGCATTAGGAAAGG
Source organism: Muscardinus avellanarius (assembly GCF_963383645.1). Taxonomy (NCBI): domain Eukaryota; kingdom Metazoa; phylum Chordata; class Mammalia; order Rodentia; family Gliridae; genus Muscardinus; species Muscardinus avellanarius. Next base: position 87,780,466 of record NC_137797.1, read on the forward strand.
CTGGAATTCTCCTAAAGCATAAAGTTTTGTGTCGTTTTTAATCCAATGCATGAAAAATCTCATAGTTGCTGAAAAGGTCAATTTTCTTTCCCTCTCATCTGGACTTGCTTCTAGCTAGACTGTACAGTCTGCTTTTTCTCTGTGATATTTCTCTTGGGCTTATCTTTTCTCAGTTTATTTTTACTTATTTTATGTTATCTATATATTTTAATATAATTCTTATTGGTACATTGCAATCATACATCATAATGAAGTTGAGTGTGATAGAGACGTACTTGCACTGTTCCATATGTTTTTAAAGCTGCCTCAATTTCTCAGTGAAATACTGAGATAAAGAAAATAAAGCATTGTATTAATAGTTCTAAGTTCATTTCTTTTTTTTTCCCTAACTTGTGAGGACATATGAACACTTACTGCTCTTCTTGAGGAAAATTACCCCGATTTTGACAGCATTGTCTATCTACACCAGTGATAACCCTGTATGGTGATTTTTAGGAGGTCTTCACAGATACATGTGGAATGTATATCTGTTCCCACAGTTCCTTCTTCCTATAATATCATCTTTTCTTTTTTTCCTTCTAATCCTTCCTATGCTTAAAAAATGAAACTTTAACTTCCACTGCCTCCCAGCTCTCTCCCACTGCCCCAGTTCGTGGCGAGTTATCTTTCTAAGGAGCTCCTTGTATGAGAACCCACATTGCCATGCAAAAGTAGTCATGTATTTTTTTTGTCTTAAATTAATATCTTGCATTAAACCCCAAACCTTGTGTTGAATTCTAGTGTTTTAGGTTTCTCTTTCTCAGTAAGACAAGTTTAAGAGAACCAGTGCCTTCTTTCTATGCCCATTTTATCTTGGGGCTTAGCATAGGCCACTGGGCCATGCAGGCATTCACATAGCATCCCTCGAGGACTCAGTTAACCTGTGATGTGATACTGATGGCATTTAACAGTGACCTGGGAGACCTGGCTCTAGACCTCACTCATAGTAACCAACAGAGCCAAGCCTGGTGACACGCACCTATAATGCCAGCTAAATGGAGAGGCTGATGCAGAAGGATCACAAGTTTGAATCCAAGATCCTGTCTCAAAATAAAAAGGGCTGGGATGTAGCTCAGTGAGAAAGCCTCCCTGGGTTCAATCTCCAGTACCACATAGTAACCAACAGTAAATATCAATAATACTGTGTACTACTAGTACAGTACTAGTACATCATAACCAACAGCACTAGCACTACTACTATATACCACTACGTAGTACTAGTTCATTGTAACTAACAGTTGCTTGGGCAAATAGCAAATAGCCCATTACCTCTCTGGACCTCAGTTTTCAAATTGAAAATATGATCAATATTTTCATTTATCTTCATGTATCTAGTGGCTCCAACATTTTAAGAGTATTTAAAACAGTCTTCTTGAGCATCAACTAAGTGCTAATAAAAATTTTAATGAGTAACTTAAGACACTACTATAATTAGTGTTCTTTCTATGCAAATATATTATTTATAGGTTGATATTACAAAATAATTTTCCACAATAATAATCCCAGTATTTCAATTTTATTTCCTTTCTAAAATGATGAACTCAAAGTTCATGAAGTTACTATTTATTTATTTATTTATTTATTTATTTATTCATTGGTGCTAGGGTTTGAACCCAGAGGCATTCTACCTCTGAGCTATTCCTCTTGCTCTTTGTATTTTGAAACAGGATCTCAGTAAGTTTCTAAGGGTCTTGCTAAATCAGTGAAGCTGGCCCCAAACCTGCAATTCTCCTGTCTCAGACTTTCAAACACTGGGATTATCGGTATGCCAACCATGTTCCACAAAGTTACTATTTTTAAAATTCATCTAGCTGTTTAGTGACCTTAGGCCATCTTTTAAGGATCTTTATATTCGTGCTAACACATTTTGTGCAGGTGGAAGTTATTTTGTTTTTACTTTAAATAAAAGCAAGGGCAATTTTCAGGTAGAAGTTTAAAAAGAACAACAAATATTCTTTTTCTTCCGTTATGTTTAAGAAGTGTCAGATGGCAAAACAAGTGTTAGATGGCTTATTTAAAATTGATTTCTTAATAAATTTAATTTTTCTTAACTACATTAGCAAATGAATGTTACATTATTGTACTTCACATAGTGGTAATTGCGAACAGTCATTAAGAAAACCAAATTATAAGGCAGGCATGGTGGCACACTCATGTAATCCTAGTACTTGGGAGGCTGAGACCAGGAACATAGGTTCAAGGCCAGCACATGGTGACTTAGCAAAAGCCTGTTTCAAAATAAAAACTAAAATAGAGCTGAGAGTGTAGCTTAGAGGTAGAAAGCCCCTGGGTTCAATCCCCAATGATGGCGGGGGTGGGGGGCAGAATGAGAGAGAGGGTGGGGAGGGGAAGGAAAGGAAATGAAAGGAGAAAAGAAAAACAAATTTGACTTAGACCATGATCTTTTCTTACATACAAAGGCTAAATCTTTTGCCAGTCTTCTCCACTCTCCACGTAAATGTAAAATGAGGCCTAAAAATCTAATTGAAAGATTGAAGGGTCCTTTCTTCTGCCCCTTTGGGCAATTGATTCTAACATGAAAGAGACAGAGCAGCTGTTGGGCATAACTTAGGATTGCCTTCCCCACTCTGACTTTCAACAACTTATCTTCATGTTTTGAATTCTTTAGTCATGAAAGAATGCTTCAAATACTCAAGCACGGCACAGAGAAACTGTTTGAGGAAAATCCACCTAGCTTAACATTGTTTGGCAGCAAAGGAATTCATTTCTTGATGATTACCCTTTATTTAACAGAAGCCCAACATTTCTTTTATATTTATTTATTTATTTATTTATTTATTTATTTATTTATTTATTTATTTATGTGCTACTGGGGATTGAACCCAAAGGAATTATACCTGTGAGCTACACCCCCAGCCTTATTTTTTTTTCATATTTATTTTTAATTGGTGCACTGTATTCATACATCATAGTGGGATACATACTTTGGTAGACATACATGCACACATTGCCCAGTCAGCCCCCACCCGATCCCCACCCCGTTCTCTCCCTATCCCCCCCTCCTATGCTTGGCTTAGTAGTTGACATCTAGTATTATAGCAATTTGTCCAAAATTAAAAATGATAATCTCACATAACAGTTTCATTTGTCTAATACCAAGCTTTTGATTACTTAAAGATAACATTTCAATATTTCTTTTTGCTTTCTTTCTTACCAGAGAATGTTTTTTTCTATTTTTTAAGTGAAACTATCATATATTTATATATTTATTTTTCAGAAAAAAAAATCTATCCTAATATGGAATATGTACTCTAGATACCCAAAACGATCTTGAAAAAGAACAAAGCTAGAAGATATATATTTTCTGATTTCAAACCATATAAAGCTACAATAATTGAAACAGTGTAGTACTATTCTAAAGGCAGATATATAAACCATTGGAGTTAAATAAAAGCCTAGACCTAAATTCTTCCCTATATTGTCGTTATTTTTGACAAGGTTTCCAAGAACATTTGGTGGTAGAAATAATAATCTTTTAACTAAATATTGTTGAAACATAATAATTACATGGAAAAGAATAAAATTGGACCCTTACCTAATCCCATATACAAATATTAACTCAAAATAGATAAAAGACCTAAATATAAATCTTAAGACTATAAACTTTTAGGAGAAAATCTGGGTCATAAAACCTCACAACATTGAAATTGGCAGTGATTTCTTGGTTATGATTTCAATGGCACAGGCAACAGAAGAGTATACAAACTCCCTAAAAAATAAAAAACATATTGTATATCCAAAGACAATGTAAACAGAGTTAACAGTTACTAATAGAATGGGATAAAATATTTCCAAATGCTATATCTGAAGGTATATTAATATTCCAACTAGAAATCCTAAAAATTAACAACAATAAAGGCAAACAATACCCTTTAGAGATAGGTAACAGACTAACATAAATAATGAATCTCCACAGATAACCAATCTTAGTTGTCTGTTGGATGGAAACTCTTGTTTCTCTGGTTCTGGTGAGTGTTACCTATTTCTTCTTTGTAGTTAATCTCTTTGAGTATTTTCTCTAGCGCTGGTTTTGAAGACATAAATTCCTTCAGTTTCTGTTTGTCATGGAAGCTTCTTATTTCTCCATCTAATTTGATAGAAAGTTTTGCTGGGTAGGAAATTTTTGGCTAGAAGTTGTTTTCTTTCAGAGTTTGGAATATGTTACTCCAAGCCCTTCTGGCTCTCATGACTTGGTTTGGGAAGTCTGGAGTGATTCTAATTGGTTTGCCTCTGAATGTCACTTGGCCCTTTGCTTTTGTTGCCTTTAAGATTCTCTGCTTGGCTTCCACATTGGTCATTTTGATAATTATGTGGCGTGGGGATCCTCTTCTCCAATCCTGTCTAAAGGGAGTTCTATAAGTTTCCTGGACCTGCGTATCGACCTCTTGCTCTATGTCTGGAAAATTTTCTGCTATTACTTCCTTGAAGAGATTGTTGATCCCTTTAGTTTCACTTTCTTTTCCCTCCTCTATTCCAATTATTCTTAGGTTAGCTCTCTTAAAATGGGCCCATATTTCTTCAATATCAGATTCCTGCTGTCGGATATTTTTTCCTAGATTAGAAACTATGCATTCATTTTTGGAATGATCATCTTCTAAGAGCGAGATTCTGTTCTCCATGTGTTCTAATCGGTTGTTTGTGCTTTGAATTGAGGCCTTTACTTCATTAATTGCATCCTTTATCTCTTTTTGGCTCTCTCTGAGTTCTTTTCGAAGCACCTCTATTATTTCTACAGTTATTTTCCTGATTTGATCTTCTAGAAATCTCTGATTTTCTGTTTTATCGGGTTCTGATGTTGTGGGGTTGTGAGCATTCATTGCTCCAGTATTATTCCTCTTTCCCATGATTTCGGAAGTTTGTGCCTTCTCTGGGTTCTTCCCTTGGGTCACTATGACTTCACTTAAGGTGCTCTGGATCTCGAGTCAGTAGTATCTCAGACCCCACTACTCCTTTACTGGGTTGTATCACAGTCTCCGACCCAGAGAGTCGATAGAGGCTGCTTTAGACCGTGGGGGGTGCCAGGTTGCACGTTCTCCTATGGTGTGATATCACTGCCACCGCCCCTCTCCCACTGGGTCAAGTCCCAGTGAGTACAGTACTGGGATTTCTCCGCTGTGGCCCGCAATTTGACTCACTGTTCTTGAGTACGCAGATGTAGCTGTAGTGAATTCGGTGCTGCTGCCGCCGGTGGCAATATGGTGCCGCTGCTACGCCCTCGGCTGTTGGGCTGGCGTTTTTTTTTTCTTGGTTTTGATTTCCACTCTGAATCCCTGCAGCGTGTGCTGAGCTCAGACACTGGGAGCTTTAGATGTCCTCTGCGCCGAGAAATCCCGCCTGGCTGTTCCGCATCGGCTCCCCTCGGCTTGCTGTGGCCGTCCCGTGAATTCGCCGGCAGTATGGAGCTGCTGCCACGTCTGCCGCGTCCTCGGGTGTGAGGATCTCCTCTGTGGCTCTGTTCTTAGTCCACTTTCTCTCTGGAGCCTGGTGATTTTTTTTGTTTCTCTGGTGATGTTGTTTTCTGGCTTTGAAAGGCGCTGATTTTGTGGTAATGGAGATTTGTTGTTAGCGGGGCTCTTAAGCCCCGCTTTTCTCGGTCGCCATCTTCCCGGAAGTCCGAAGCCCAACATTTCAGATGCCCTGAGTGGGTCATCTTCCAGCGCCACTGTCTATCCATATGCAAGCCCATGTCGCTATGGCTGTGGATTGATGGAATGCTAAAATCATCATCATCCTCATAATCTTCATTATCACTGAAATAGAATCACCCATTTCTCAGGCAAGTTTTCAGGATCCATATGAAAGAATTTACCTCTAGCTGTATTTAAATTCTTTTTACCAACCTTAACTTACTGAGTTTCTAGGTCTTTAAAGTCTTTTTCCCCCTGTAATCCAGTGTATCAACAATCCTTTACAGCAACTTCAATTTCATAGTGCAATATGGCCTCTATAAATACCATCTAATGGCTGCATACCAGTTCAAAATAATACATTGGAATTTACATAATATGCCAATATGAATAGTTTACTTTTTGGCAGTACTGGGCATGGCATCCAGCCCTATTTTTTATTCTTTATTTTGAAACAGGGTCTCACTGAGTTGCAAAGACCCTCACTAAGTAGCTGAGGCTGTCTGTGAAGTGGGATCCTCCTGTTTCAGCCTCCCAAATGCTGGAATTAGGATTACAAGCGTGGGCCATGACACCCAGTTGAATAGTTTCTAATTATTTATTGTGTCGTTAAATGTCTTAAACTGTTGGGGCAGTCAGTAGCAGGATAGGAAGCCATATCAACTCTCTATAGACCTTTCTCTCAGGTTGACCTCTCTCTTACCCAGGTCTCTGGGTAAATCTATTCAAACTTTGGTTGATTTATTGATTTACATTATCACCTAGCTCACCTCTCTTAGTCTTGCCTATGAGACTGTTTTGAAACACTTTGTCAGATACTTGCTAAAATTCTTGCCCTGAATGAAGGTTGCGTTTCCATCTAAAAAAGAAGCAGGTTTGTTAGACCTGCCTTCCTCTCAACTACTGACACCATTTCCCATCCTTGGTGCCAGTCAGTGTAACACTCCCTACAAGGATTTGTTTGAAACTGAATATTGTGTTTCCATTAGAACCTAAAGATAGCAAATAAATCATTTTGGGCAGAGTAGAAGATTTGAGAAGAAGAAATTTGAAAGGTAGTTTAATAAGTTAGACATTCCATGGTGAAACATATTAAGGGCTTTAATGGAGCCCAAGTTTGAAAGTGATAGACAATAGATAGCAAAGCCAAGTGTCTGAAGAGAGGGTTTAAAACATGGGAGGTAGAAACTCTTGTGGAAATACATGGGGAATTTTGAAGGAAGCTTAAAATTTTATTGTGGTGTGAGAAGCTCAGAGCCTTGTTTTAGAAAGTGAGGGATTGGATAAACTATTGAGATTTCCTTTGTACAGAGGGCCTGTGACCATATGAAGATAGAAAGGAAAAGGCCATTAAGAACTCCAAGACAACCCAGGCGAGTTGGCACACACCTGCAATCTCAGTACTTGGGAAGCCGAGACAGGAGGATTGCAGGTTCTAGGACAGCTTTAGCAACTCAAACCCTGTTCTAAAACTAAAAAATAAAATAGGGCTGGGGTATTTATTAGAGGTAAAATGTCTCTAGGTTGAATCCCTAATTCCTTACAAACAGACACACACAGAAAAAGAACTCCTGGGAAGAGCATCTAAAGAACTTGTAGCCACTTCTAGCCACAGGGAGGCCAGAGAAAAAGCAAGACTTCAGGACAGAAGTGAGATCATCCCTCCTCCCCAGTTATACAAGTAATATAAATATATAAAGATCAGCGTGGAAAATCATAGAAAATAAAGTATACACTTTACCCTTTAAAAATACCTAAAACGTATAACAATTTTTATACCATGCAGGCCTTTTAATATATTCGTGTTGTTTTACTACTTACATATAGTTTGGTTCCTGTTCTTTTCACTTGCCATTAAATTATGCATAATATTATGCATTTTATAGTGCATTATGGCTTTTTACAAATACCATTTTAATGGCTGCCTCCTATTTCAAAATTTACATAATAGTATGCCAGTTTTTTGGTCATTTGAATTCTTATGTTTTCCTTTCTTTTTTTGTGGCAATGAACTTTTCCTTTCTAATGGCTTTTTAAAAAACACTCTTTTGAAACATTATTTAATGATACATTTCTAGAAGTAAAATTCCCATGTCAAAATATATACAGCTGGGCATGGTGGCGCACACTTGTAATACCAGCATTCGGGAGGCTGAGACCGGAGGATCGCGGTTGGCGGACAGCCTCAGCTACTTAGTGAGGCCCTGCGCAACTTAGTGAGACCCTGTTTCAAAATAAATAGGGCAGGGGGTGTAGCTCAGAGGTCAGATGCCTCTGGGTTACATCCCCAGACCTGCAAAAAAAAACAAAAACAAAAAGAAACTGACTCCTGAAACTTGTTACCAAATTCTTTAGAAAAGAGTGGCACTCATTTATTCTACCACCAACAGTGTGCAACCTGTAAGTCTAGAATGTTATTGAAGCATTTAAATAAAAATGACATATGGACAGATGACACAGGGAGAGATCAGGGATAAAATACAGGTTTAGGACTTTGAATAAATGAAAACACATAATCAGGTAATTTTCAGAAAGGGAAATGAAGAATTGTGTAAGGAAAAAAATTCTAAAAAGTTTTGTGACTTTCTCATTTTATAGATAAAAATGTAAGGTACACAGAATTTAGGGCTGCCCAGAGTCACACAAATCACTATTAGCAGGACCAGGCCCCATATCTGCTCTCTGAATCCCCAGTTCAATGTTCTTTCACAGCGAGATGCTGGGGTCCCTTGATTTGACTGCAGAAAAGGACCAAAATTAATGAAATTGGATGTGGGAAAGGGGAAGGAAGGAGAGAGAGATGAGGAGGATGAGTTGTCATGGAAGTTAGATACACAGACGTTCCCAGGAGAAAGTTAAAGTCCGTCTGTGTCTACTTGCAAGAAAGATGCTCCCCCCCCCCAAAAAAAAAAAAATCTCAGGACAGAAAATAGATTCTTAGATGTAAAGCCGGGGAGGTCTCTGGCTGGTTGCTGTCTTCCGGTTCTCCTTAACATTCCAAGCTGGCTGTCCTCCAGCCTCACACAGGATTGTAAACATTTATTAGCCCACAGTCATTTTTAACCAGCCTACTCATACCATAGATTATATGATGCTGCATTATTCCAGCAGTGAAGAAAATAAAATTAACATTGTTTATGACTCTGGCCCACTATAAATGATCACTAGCCCCCAATTCATGGCCTATTGAAAAACTCAGTTAATTAATATTATAACACTTAAAATCTTTTCCTTTCATGTGTTTTTGGACATGACTTCACTCAAGACTGAAGAGAAAATTTGAACACTAAATTATAAGTTAGAACTATATGTCATAGAAATCTCCAGCCAGGTTCAGTTTTTCTCCTTCCACAAATTCCATCTTTGGGGTAGATTCCAGCCATGGATACCAACCAATGGATGTGCGGCTAAGTCCACTGGGAACTGGACCCTAATTTAAGAATGTATTGATTTAATTCTTTAACACATTTTTATTGAGCACTTAGAGACCACTAAGCACTATAGATGGTCACAATAGAAGTATGTTCCTTCCCTTCGCAGAGCAGAATATAAAAGGGAAAGTATGTCAGCTAACTTTTGTCACTGACCAAAATACCTGACAAGAACAACTTGGAAGAGGGAAGGTTCGAGGTTTACTCCCTGGTCCTCTGGCTCTGGGCATGGAGCAGGCAGAAGGGGTAGCAGATTGAAGCTGCTTTGCTGATGGCTCCAGGATCGAGAGAGAAGGGGTGGAGGAGATAAACTCAGCGAAGCCCCCAGTGACCCACCTCCTCCTCCAGCCAGCCCTCCTGCCTACACTCACCACCCAGTAAATCCATTCAAACTATTAATCCATCCAATGGATTAACCCACCAATAAACTTACAGCCCTCACGATCCAGTGTTTGCCTAAAATCCCCACCTCTGAGCCTTGATGCACAGGAGAACCTGCTTTCTGTACTCGAACTTAGGGGGGAGGTATTTCCAAGCCATAATAGAAGTCTACCCTGAAGTAAAGAATTAGAGCCCCTCCTCATATCAGACTCAAGTAAGAAAAACATGCAGAAGGTGAGCACTAGTGAGAAGGTCAAGGGCCCTGACCCTCATGGCAAGAGGCATGGGGAAGCTGGACACTCTTACCAAAGAGTGACATCTAGTCTGATGCTTGGAGACCCAATAGCTATCAACCAGATAAAAATAGAAAACTCCACTTCCATTGAATGAGGAGAGAGACCAGTAGAATAGTTGGAAGAAGGTTGGGGGGGGGGGGGAAGAGGTCAGGTTTGTGTTTTACTTTGAATCACACTATGATGTATAATTACAGTGCTCCAATAAAAATATAAAAATAGGAAAGTCTTTATAGCCAAACATGATAGACTCTGTGTACCTGGAAGTAGAGGGAATGGGGGCAAAGTGATTTGGAGCCCCTAGGCCAGGAGCTTCAGTCTTATTCAAATGCGGATTTCCCCCTTTCCTACTTTCCTGCCCATGACTGTGTTACTTCTGTAGACGCCTCCCCTCTTCCCCTTCTTCCATCCTCTCTCTCTCTATCTATCTATCTATCTATCTCTCCTTTCCCCCTGATACTGGGGAGTGAACCCAGGGACATTTTATCCCAGAGCTATACCTTCACCCCTTTTTATATTTTATTTTGAAATAGGGTCTCACTAAGTTGCTGAGGCTGAGGCTGTCCTCCGACCTGCGATCTTCCTGTCTTAGCTTCCCAAGTACTGGAATTACAAGCATGCACCACCATGCCCAGTTAAAATGTTTCATCTTTCTTTACTATTCTTGGCATTTGCCCTATTAAGTGGTTATTTCTATTTTGGAAAACCCAGGATTAGAAAATATCCAACTTTTCCTTGGTGATGAAGGGATGTCACAATGGTTGAGTCACTTTTATTGGCTGTGAAACATAATTAGATATCAAATATTGATATACTCTTTCTCCTAAGTGTCCCTGTTGATGACTTACAGGTGAAGGAATAATTGTATAAAGAAAATAAAAACTAGGAAGTGAGAAAGCAGGCTTCTCTGCTTTATCTTCTGAGTTGCTCTATCCAGAATAGTTTCTTAGCAAAGTCATTAACATGAGTTTAAAGATTGATTGGTCCTTAATTTCCCTGGTTCATAATAGTATAGGCATATGCCACATGCCTCATGCCTCTGTGTGCTTTCCATTTTCTGGGTTAAAGAGAAAGCACTTCTAGAAAGCAGCCAGGCAAGTAGCCATGATGTCAGGGCACTGGGGAGCTTTTCCTTTTTAAATTTTTGTATTGGTAGTTGTACATCTTAATGGAGTACAAGATGATAGAGGCACACATGCTCACATCACTTAATTAGCCATTACCAATCCCCACCCCATTCCCTCCCCTTTCCCTCTTTTTTAAATTTTTTTAAATTTTTATTGGTACATTGTATTTATACATCATAATGAAGCAAAAAGTTGTGTAGACATAAATGCACATATAACCCAGCCAGCCCCTACCCAGTCCTCACCCCACTCCCTCCCCATCCCTCCCTCCCATGCTTGCCTTAGTGGTTGACTATGATATGAATAAGTACATCATGCACTTTAAAGAGTTTCCTTCTTCCCCCCTCATCCCCACAGTTAGGTTGCCTTAGTTGCTCCTCTATAGGATCTCCTTTTTCACCTGGAGTTCCTCCTATGACCTTTTTCACCTTAGCGTTCACATATTAGGGAAAGCATCCGATTCCTTACTTTTTGTGACTGACTATTCTCTCTTAGCACAATGTCCTCAAGATCCATCCATTTCCCTGTAAATGCTGCAATTGTGTGTTTTTTAATGGCTGAGTAAAATTCCATTGTGTACATATCTCGCAGTTTTGTAATCCATTCGTCTGTTGATGAGCATCTTGGCTGGTTCTATAATTTGGCTATGGTAATTCGTGCAACTATGATCATAGATACACATGCATTAGTTTGGTAGTTTGGTTTCTTTTCTTTTGGGTAGATACCCAGAAGTGGTATTGCTGGATCAAATGGTAGATTTGTTCTCATTCTTCTGAGGATTCTCCATACTGTTTTCCAAAGTGGTTGCATTAACTTGCAATCCCACAAACAATGTTTTAGAGTTCCCACTTCTCCACATCCTCACCAGCATCTGTTGTTGTTTGTGTTTTGAATGGTTGCAATTCTAGTTGGGGTAAGGTGAAATCTCAGGGTAGTTTTGATTTGCATCTCTCTGATTGCCAATGATGTTGAACATTTTTTCATGCATTTATTGGCCATCTGAATTTCTTCTTTTGTGAAGTATCTATTTAGTTCACTTGCCCATTTTTTGATTGGATTATTTGTATTTTTAGTGTTGAGTTTCTTGAGTTCTCTATATATTCTAAATATTAGTCCTCTATCAGAGGAGTAGGTGGTGAAAATCTTCTCCCATTCGTGTGGCTCTCAATTGAGGTTCTTGACAGTTTCCTTTGCTATAACAAAACTCTTCAGTTTCATACAATCCCATGTATTGATTTGCCTTTTAATTTGTTGTGCCTTTGGGGTCTTGTTGAGAAAGTTTTTATCTGTGCCTATGTTTTGCAGTGTTAGACCTATGCCCTCTTCAAGGAACCTCAAGGTCTCTGGTCTAATTTCCAAGTCTTTGATTCATCTTGACTTGACTTTTGTGCAGGGTGAGAAGGTGGGATTAATTTCCAATTTTCTGCATATGGCTAACCAGTTTTGCCAACACCATTTGTTAAACAGGCTATCTTTTTTCTAGTGTATGTTTTTGGCCCCTTTGTCAAAAATCAATGGGCTGCCAGGTGTGGTGGCTCATGCTTGTAATCCCTTCCCTTGGGAGGCAGAGACAGGAGGATCACCCAGGTTCAATGCCAGCCTCACTGACTTAAGAGACCCTGTTTCCAAATAAAATATAAAAAGTAGTTCTGGGAGTATAGCCCGGATGAGGTAGAAGGGTTACATCCCCAGTACCACCCAAAAAAAAAAAAAAAAAAAAAAAAAATTCAATTGGCCGTAAGTGTGTGCACTTGTTTCTGGGTCTTCTATTCTGCTCCATTGATCTATGTATCTGTATTTGTGCCCATACCGTGCTGTTTTTATTACAATGGCTTTGTAGTATAGTTTAAAGTCAGGTATTATAATTCCTTCAGCATGATTTTGTTGCTGAGAACTACTGTGGCTATTCTGGGCTTTATATTGTTCCAAATTAAATTAAGGACTAATTTTTCTATGCCTGTGAGGAATAATCTTGGTAATTTAATGGGCATTGCATTGAATTTGTAGATCACTTTTGGAAGGATGGCCACTTTAATGATATTTATTCTGCCTATCCATGAGCATGGCAGATCTTTCCATCTTCCAATGTCATCTTCGATTTCTTTTTTCAATGATTTATAATTTTCTTTGTAGAGATCTTTTACCTCCTTGGTTAAGTTTATTCCTAAGTATTTTATTAACAAATAGACAAATCACTAGCCAACCTAACTAAAAAAAAGAGAGACTCATCCCAAATTATGAAGATAAGAGATGAAAAAGGAGATGTTACTACTGACAAGGTAGAAATCCAAAGGATTATCAGTAACTACTTTGAAAAGCTTATATACCAACAAAATGGAAAATGTGGAGGAAATTGACAACTTTCTAGATAAATACAATCTTCCTAAACTGAATCAAGAAGATATAGAACACTTACACCAACCAATAACAATCAAAGAGATCGAAACAGCAATAAAGAGCCTACCACCAAAGAAAAGCCCAGGACCAGATGGTTTCCCAAGTGAATTCGATAAAACCTTTATAGAAGAGATAATGCCAATACTCCTCAATGTATTTCATGAAATAGAAAAAAATGGGACTCTCCCAAATGCATTCTGTGAAGCCAACATCACATTAATACCAAAACCAAATAAAGACAGTTCAAGGAAGGAGAACTACAGGCCTATATATTTGATTAATTTGGATGCAAAACTTCTAAACAAAATACTAGCAACACGCATTCAAAACCACATAAAGAAAACTATACACCATAACCAGGTAGGGTTCATCCCAGGGATGCAAGGCTGGTTCAACATACAAAAATCAATCCATATAATTCATCATATAAACAACCAGAGGCAAAAATCACATGATCATTTCAATAGATGCTAAAAAAGCATTTGATAAAATCTAACATCCATTTATGATAAAAGCACTGCAGAGAATCAGAATAGAAGGAACATATCTCAACATCATAAAGGCAATCTACAATAAGCCCACAGCCAACATCATATTAAATAGGGAAAAACTTCAAAAATTCCCCCTAAAAACAGGAACAAGACAAGGATGTCTATTATCACCACTTCTCTTCAATATAGTACTTGAGACCCTAGCCAGAGCAATAAGGCAAGAAAAGGAAATCAGAGGAGTACAAATAGGAAAGGAAGAACTCAAACTTTCCCTATTTGCAGATGACATGATACTATACCTAGAAGACCCAACAAACTCAGCCAAAACACTTACAGAACTGATCAACAACTTCAGCAAAGTATCAGGATACAAAATCAATCTTAAAAAATCAGAAGCTTTTCTGTACACCAACCATAAATCCACTGAAAAAATTCAGAAAAGATTTCCACTCAGGATCTCCCCTTTTTCTCCTGCTTGGCTTTGCTATTGGCCCCTCACCACTTTGGAACAACCGGCAGACAGTAAGCACAACTACTTCAGGTCATCCATGAAGCCAGTGCCTCCGACTGCCTGGGGCTCCAGACACTCTGGAGTTTTCCCAGTAGCATGAAGACGCAATGTGCCTTTCTCACTCTCATTCTTTCATGAGTATCCAAAAGGCTTTTAGCTGCTCCAAGACTTATTCCTAATTCTGAAATTCCTACTAAAATACTCTCTTCTTTTCCAGCTAGATACCTATGTGAGGCCAGGTTTTCCTCACATACTCCAACCAACAACATAATAGCACATGCCTATAATCCCAGTACTTGGGAGGCTGAGACAAGAGAATTGCAGGTTCGAGGCCAACCTCATCGACTTAGCAAGGCCCTCGGCAACTTAGCAAAACTCTGTTTCAAAATAAAAATAAAATAGAGCTACGGGTATAGCTCAGAGGTAGAATGCTTCTGGGTTCAATCCCCAGTAACAACAACAACAAAAAAAAAAAAAGGTCAAAAGCAGACATGAGAGTCCATCTCCCTTCCTCATCAGATGTTACAGATTCACAAAATTAGAACTCAATGCCTATATTCTCACTAATGATTTTTACTCTGGAGAGCAAAACTGTTTTTATGTAAATATGTTATTTACTTTGAGTTTGTTATTTTAAAGAAACTAAGAAATAGTTTTCATATTCTCAGCTTCTTATCTTTTTAATCAATTAGTTTATTTATTTTATTTTATTTTACTTCTTTGTGGTACTGGGAATTGAACCCAGGGGCCTTCTACCTCTGAGCTACACCTTAACCTATTTTTTTATTCTTTATTCTGAAACAGGGTCTCACTGAGTTGCAAAGGGCCGCACTAGGTGGCTGAGGCTGGCCCCTAAGCTGTGATCTTCCTGTCTCAGCCTCCCAAGTACTGGGATTACAAGCATGTGCCACCATGCTGGCTCTCGACGACTTCTCTACGTGGTAAATACTGAAAGGCATAGCCCATTTAAACAAAAATCCTCTGGCTCCTCGGTAAATCTTTAAGTTCAAAAGGATCCCCAAAACAAGGAGCCTGAACACCGGATCAGGCCTGAAGCCGACGTGTTTGTCATCCGGTTGCTACAACCTAAGGTATTAAAAAGATTTTCTAAGCATATTATTTGGCCCAAGAGAGTAAATTACAGTCAAGCTTCCTTTTACAGACTGTCTACTTTCCACTTTCCCTTCCTTGATGTAAAAAATTGTGCCATGTTGGGTAATTATAGCATGCCAAAAGTGGGGGTGTCAACTAGACTTTATCTCTCCCCTAGGGCCCATTTTATTTCCTCCCCATCAAAAATACTTTCGAGCGTTGGAGAGAAGCCCACGGCTGCACACCATCCATTTTTAACTACTGCCCTTTAAGAGCCAACTTCACGCCGAGGCTGTGGTCAGCTGGGGATTCCAGTGTACAGCAGACAGTATTACTTGTCAAGACTGTTCTCTGGGTCACTAGTATTTTTAATTAAAGTTGTCCTGTAAATAACTGATATTCATTTCCTCTAGACCTTGAAGTCCTTAGGGACTAGGAATGATCACACTTAGTTGAGGATGTCTAACTAGAGGAAGCAAATGAGAATGAGCACTTGAAATTGTGCTCCAAGGATTAAATAATACTGCTACTTAAGATAAATGCAGTTGGCTTTCCAGAGAAGGTAGAACTTACTGTAAGTGCCTATAATATATATTCCTCCTGTGCTGGTGTTTCCCTTCTCTTCTCTTCTTAAGTGGGGTTAATCATTCCTTGAGATTTGGAGTCCAATGAACAGAAAAGAAAGATATTGAAGACTTTTCCATGGAGCCTTGAAACGCCAGTGGGGGTCTCTGAGGGGACAGGGATGTAATTACTTGCTCCTGATTCACATGGTCTTCTAAGTCCTGTTCCTTCTCTGAACTTTGAAAATTGCATTTCTAAGCTGGGTGCCGTGGCTCATACCTGCAGTCCTGGTATTTGGGAGGCTGAAACAAAATAATTCAGGTTTGAGGCCAGCCTCAGCAATTTTTTCTTTCAGTACTGGGGATGGAACCCAGGGGCATTTTACCTCCAAGCTACAACCCCCAGCCCTATTTTTTATTCTTTACTTTGAAAAAGGGTCTTACTGAGTTGAAAAGCACCTCACTAAGTAGCTGAGGTTGTCTGCGAACTGCAATCCTCTGGTCTTAGCCTCCCGAATGCTGGGATTACAAGTGTGCACACCACCACGCCCAGCTCAGCCTCAGGAAATTAACAAGACCCTTAGCAATTTAGTAAAACCGGCTGGGAATGTAGATAAGATATAATGCTGCTGGGTTTCATCCCCCGTACAAAAAAAGAAAAAAAAAATTACATTTCTAGTAGAAACTTAGCTCACTAACTGAAAAAATAATGAAAAAATTTTAGATGAAAAAATGTAATCTCTTTGCCTATTTTGGAGTAGTGAGAAAATTGGTGTTGGTGTAAAATTAGAGCAGGTAAAATAGTAATTGTACTTGAAACTTGTTTACTGTTATATTTGACTTCAGCCAATGAGACTGTGAGGACATCTTTTATTCTTTTTAGAAAAAACACCTTTCAATTTACTCAGTTTGGTTACAAAGATTTTTGTGTATGTGTGTGGTACTGGGGATGGAACATAGGGGCATTCTACCTCTGAGCTATACCTCCAGCCCTAGTTTTTATTCTTTATTTTGAAACAGGGTCTCACTGAGTTGCAAAGGGCCTCACTTAGTAGCTGAGGCTGGCTGCGAACCACAATCCTCCCGTCTCAGCCTCCCAAATGCTGAGATTACAAGCGTGCACCACCACACCTGGCTACAAAGATGTTTTGAAGATCTCAAATATCAGTAGATTCTGTTCAAGCACATCCTTATATTACATAGCTGCTGAAGTTAATGGTAATCAACATCCTCAGGCTTTTGGGAGGTGAGAAGATTGAATCTATCTTTGTTCTACCACTGAGCTAGGCAGGGTCTCACTAAGTTACTCAGACTGGCCTAAACTTGGGATGCTCCTGCCTCAGCCTCCTAAGCAGCTGGGATTACAGGTGTATCTCCAGCTATGCCTGGCAAGCGTGGGATGCCTTTCTACTCCAGGTCTGGGGCCGCTCCTGGCTGCCTCCCAGGTGCCTCGTGCTTTGCCCCCGACACTGACCCACGGCATTGCAGTGCCGCCTCTTGCCGAGTCCCACTCGCTTGTCTGAAGGGCAAGGGTGTGTCTGCCTGATGCCCTGTTCTGTTTGTATAAATCCATGGTGCACACATCATATTTGCCAAGGGGACAGATAGGTGCATGGATAGGTGTCTAAATGATAACTGTTCCTTTTGGTGCCTGGGTCATGCTTGCTTATTTCTAGAAATACTGCTTTCATCCCAAGCTCATCAGTTACCTGTGTGTTCACTGAGACCTAGGTTCTGTTCTGTGCCCTCCGGGAGGTATGAGACTTTGGGTATCTACCTTCACCACTCCGAACCCAAGTCTCTTCACTTGCTAACAACTGAGGTGAACTGCTGTTCATTCATGTCTTTCCAGCTCTAATCCGTGCTCTCATTTTTATTTTTGCTGAAAAGTATCCATTTTATTTTAATAATTATTTGTGAAATATTTATCATGTTGTCAAATTTTAAAAGTGCCACATAAAATAGAAAATTTGATTCTTTAAAGACAAAGATGATGCCGGGCGTGGTGGCGCATGCTCGTAAACCCAGCACTTGGGAGGCTGAGATAGGAGGATCACGGTTTGCAAACAGCATTAACTACTTAGCAAGGCCCTTTACAATTCAGTGAGACCCTGTTAAAAATAAAGAATAAAAAATAGGGTTGAGGGTATAAATTGGGGGTAGAATGTCCCTGGGTTTCATCTCCAGTACCGTAAAAAAGAAAAACAAAAAACTAATAAAATAAGACAAAAATATAGGGCTGGGGATGTAGCTTAGTGGTATCCCTGGGTTTCATCCCTAGTACCGCAATAAATTAATTAATACTAAATAAATAAATAAATAAATAAATACAAAGATGACAGCACCAAACATTGATACTGGTCCAATAGTAACAGGCAGCACAAGGTTTCGGTTCCGTTTTGGGGGTATTCCAGTTATTCTTTCTCTGGTTGATGATAGGATATTACTTATGGACCTCCCTATCAAAAGATGATTATGAAAAAGTCAAAGACCACTCGCTTGAGTTAATTATTTCCCATGAAGAGTTAATTGGAGAAGAGCTCAATGTGTTAGCTAAAATGCCTCTTGGAAGTGGCCGTGCTATCCAACGTGGCTGTAGGAACAACTTGGTCCCCTAAAACCAAGACTATCTTGAACTCTTTATTATACCGATCACATTGGTTCTTTTTCTTAGTTCCTTAGACTTTGAGCTCCTTAAGTAGAAATATTACATGTTAGTCATCTCCGTGTCTTTGGTATCTATCTTCCAGCACTGTAAGTGAACATGCCTGCAACTAACATTGCTAATACTCATTAGTAGCATTAACAATATTAGTAGTAATAATGCCAAGAACAATAGGTAACATGATAACGTGCTGAGTATGTACTAGGCAGCAGTCTAAGTGCTTCACGTGTTTTCTGATTTTCTGTTTGTATGCTTGTTTGTTTGGGGTACCAGGAATTGAACCCAGAAACATTCCTCATCTGAACTACAGCCCCAGCCCTTTTTATTTTTTATTTTGAAAGAGGGTCTTGCTATGTTCCTGAGGCTGGCCTCAAACCTGTGATCCTTCAGTCTCAGCCTACCAAGTACTATGAATGCAGGCGTATACCACCGCACCCGGCTGCACTTGTTTTAGTCCTTTTAATTCTCATAGCAACTCTATGAGATAGGTATTATTGTTACTCTTTTATATTTAGGGCACAGAGAGTAAGTTCACACACAGGAAGCAGAGAGCTGGGACTCTAATCCACTGTGATCAAGCATCGAGGACACAATTGTTCATCATTGCCTTTTCTTTCTATAGAGATCACAACTAATATGTGCTAAATGGATGGATAAGTGAATAAATCCCCAGTGGTACTCTCTAACTTATGTTCAGCCTATCTTCATTTAACACACATACACTTGAAATTGTCAGCCCTTCAGAGGACAGTATGATCACAAAACCTTTTTTTTCCCCCTTCATAGATTGAAAGGAGATAGTTTGAGAGTTTCCTCTTTAACTTTTTTGAGTTTGAGAATATGTTGAGTTAGGCAATAAAAACATATTTTTAGAATCACTGGATCCCTATTTTTGCTGATTTACATCCCCAAAGTGAATTTTGCCAAATATAAACCTTGCCTTGTTTTTTTTTTTTACATATGTAGATTCAAACACATGCCACTGGTCTCTCTACAGAAGATAAAGGATTGCTCCCCTTTCTGGGTTAACTCATATCTTGGCTCCTTGGCTTATAATTCATTCAGCACTCGGTACAGACATTTGACATACTTCTGTTCACAGACTCAAGGAGTCACGTGTGAGCAACGTGGGCTCCACCTTGCTCGTGTGTGTGTCTGGTTCAGTCTCAGTCGCAGCACTTTGCAATACAGTTGTAGAAAATATTCACACTCCAAACATCTCGAAGAAAGTTACTGTGTGCTTTATGACTGAATCATTTTCTGGCATTCACAACAGTACTGGGAAATGAAATTGTTTACTAGTAGGTAATTCTTAGAACCTCAGATTAGTTTGACTTTAACTTTGGTATTATAAAAGAAAGTGTGACATGATGATCTCAGATAATTGTGAAAAATGTACCTAAAAGTTAATTGGGAATTGTGACAGTGTGTGAAAGTGCATCTTCAAATGAAGAGAACATGAAGGCAATTCGAAAATGGTCCGTGGGAGGTGGGCAGTTGATCTGGGCCTTTCCACACCGCTATCTGAGCAATATATAAGACAGCTCAGGGATAGAGCGCATATTTAATAAGGGACGTAGCGAATCATTTGGTGAACTACAGAAGCATTTCAAGTAAAGAATGAAGAAACCCCCCCCCCCAGATCTGCACTGATTTCCCCTCTTACCTTCCCTTAAAACAAACCTTCCACTGGAGATTTTAAAAGTGCCGTATTTGCAAACGCAGTGGTCAAACAAGTCCCCCAGGGCTCTTCCTCCCAGCCAGATTGCTACCCCCCACAAACTTTATACTGTGTGTCGCTCATTTTTATTAGAGAGCTACAGGGCGGAAGGGAGTCCCATTCAAAAGACTAATTTCAGGCCTTTTTCCAAAGGTGGGTGCCAGTCCATCCTTATTTTAACAAACGTCAGCTTGTTTGCCCTAAATAAACTCAAACAGATATGAATTACAGGTGCCTGTGCACAGTAATGACTCTAACCAGGCACGGTTTATAATGTTTTATCACGATGCCTGTTGTATGACAGGTGATTATCAAATTTGTTCTGCCTTTTCTATTCCCAGTACTCAGTATATTTATTATCAATTTTTGTAAAACACCCTCATGTCTTTTTCTTTGTTCTCTTTTAAAGGAAAGATTTGAGGAGGCTGAAGAAGTATATCAGGCTGGAATAAAGAACTGTCCAGACAGCTCGGATTTACACAACAACTATGGTGTTTTCTTAGTTGATTCTGGTGAGCGACACTAAAGAGAATCTGTTGGGTTGAGATTAGATAATACTCTCTATCAAGCCCAAAGGCAGTAATCCAAATAATCCTTCAGAAACAAAATCTGCTGGTTTGACAGGAACATTGCTGACTGCTGATGGAAACATTGTACCTTGGGGGATATAATTTCTCTAAATCTTTAAGCTCAGTTAAATATTTCTATTTACTTTTTTTTTTTTTTCCTGGGGATTGAACACAGAGGTATTCTACACCCTCCAGCCCTTATTATTTTGAAACAGAGTCTCGCTAAATTGTTAACAGTCTCATTAAGTTTCTGAGGCTGGCCTTGGACCCGCAATCCTTCCTGTCTCAGCCTCCTAAGGAATGGGATTACTGGCATGCACCACCACAGCTGGCTAGATCTGCCTACTTCTTACACTTGTGCCTTTGAGGAAAACTTCCTATGTGACAAGATGATTTGATGAGTCACAGTCTTTTTCTAGCTTTGCTCATATAAACTTATAAATCTATGATTTGAAATATTTCTCCACAATGATGCAGAACCAGCCTTGAATGTGGTTACCAGCAGATGGTAAATACTTTTGTGTAACTGGTTTTAAAAAGCCTCGAGAATTGTTTCATTGTTCCCTCCTTGATATATATTACAGAAAGTACATTATTATAATTGACGCAGTATTCTCATATAACAGCGACTGTATAAAATACACTTCTTCATCTTCTTTAATGCAAAGTAGTACTGGGCAGGGATTCTTTTTTTGCTTTATGATTTGTGCCAAGTCCCGTATGCAATTGGCATGTAATGAATACTTATAAGTAATGAAATATTTGAACTGAATGCAAAAGCACCACTTTGTTCTTGTTGACTACCACACTAGCTGCCCTACAGTAAAATTCGGTTTTAATTATTTTTCCAATATGAAATGCTTGAAAGGTTTTTTATTTTCTAGAGTACGTGAAGCGCTTCTTTTCTGCAGAATATCAATTCGTATTCTGCTACATCTAGGAAAGGGAACCTTAGTTTTGCATGTAAACTTGCTGTGCAGTGCCCCCTTCTGGTTCACTGCTACATAACAATAAAGTGTCCTGGGACCTGAAGACAAGAGACCTTTTACTGGCCTGACTTCCCTTCTCCCTTTTACTTCAACAACAAACAGCCCCACTCCCTGCAAGGACACTGACAGCTCGCTGGCCACTCCATGACTGAACATCTTTGAGCACCTCCTAGCCAAGCTGTGCTCATGCTTAGTGCGTGTGTACTTGAGAAGATGTCTGTCCAGCAAAGATTCTATTTCATTTAGAACTTCAGATTGTTGAGTCAGTTACCTACAGTCTTACTAGGAAGCTTCTTTGGGGAACTTTTTTCCCCCGCTGGCACTGGGATTGAACCTAGGGATGTTCTACCTCTGAGATATACTCCCAGCACCCCTCTCCTTTTTTATTTTTTAATTTAGAAACAGGGTCTCACTAAGTTGATGAGCACCTCATTAATTGTTGAGGCTGGACTTGAGCCTGCAATCGTCCTGTTTCAACCTACCAAGTACTGATTATAAGCATGCACCACCATGCCCAACAGGGCTGTTTTCTTGATAAACTACTCTGTTTAGTTTGGCTTTTTTTTTTTGTATAATGAGGGGCAGCTATATCTAGACAAATAAAAAAACTAGTAATCTCAAAATATTATAATAACAAGAACAAGGAACTATAAAACACTTTGGCTAAAATAATATAGATAGTGAAAAAAATAGTTACTGCTTTATAAATTATTGATTTCTTTGCAAGTGTGAATGAAGAGAGACATGGGCCAAAGGTAGAGCGAGGATGAGAGGCCAAACTGCAGGCTAAACTACAAACTGAGTAGTTAATTAATGAGATGATTGCAGTACTGAGTAATAATGATGCAAGTCAAAAGAGAGATGGAGGAACTCCTACATCTCACCACTAAGGCATGTTCTGCTCTCACCAACCATCCCTGGTTTCAGGTTCTCCAGAGAAGGCAGTGGCCCATTACCACGAGGCCATCAAACTTGGCCCGAGTCATCACGTGGCCATGGTGAACCTTGGGAGACTCTACAGGTCACTGGGGGAGAACAGCATGGCAGAAGAATGGTACAAACGGTATGGCTCCTCTTCCTCCCTCTGCAGGGTGCCCAGCACAGCCACCAGCTTTTTAGTTAATTGGGACAGACAGGCTCTCAAAAGACCAGAAAATTTTGCCAGTTTGGGTGATATAGATTCTCATTTCCAAAGAGAACAATACAACGTTATAAATGGTATTATCATTAGTGATTTTTATCCTCTTGATTGGGCCATGGCACTAAGCCAGGGTGGAATTTAATTTCAACTTTAGTTCATGTGTATTTTTCTAGAGCTGTAGACTGCAACTTAAACCATGAATAGCAATTTTAGAAATGGGAATAGATGAAAGACTGCATCTACAGCATTATATGTCGTCATCACTAATAGCAAAGACCCTTGGGACTCGGGTGCCACAGTGGTAGAGATGTTTTATGTTCAGAGGGCAGCATCCTGTTCCTTTTATTAACCCTTGATCTTGATCTAAAAACAGAGATTAAGTTGAAGCAGGGTCTCAAACCATAGACAAGCCTCCCTAACTCTTACATTTTGACCTTTGCAAATGTGCCTCCTAGAAGAAGTGTCAATTTGCCTTTTTCCAAATGCAGTGCCCTCGAGGTGGCACGCAAAGCTGAGATCCTGTCACCTCTGGGAGCGCTCTATTACAACACTGGCCGATACGAAGAGGCTTTGCAGGTTTACCGGGAAGCGGCAGCGCTTCAGCCTTCGCAGAAGGAGCTCCGCCTGGCGCTGGTGAGGAGGAGAGAGAACACAGCTGGGAACATTAGCACAACAGGCAGTTCAGGATGCTGCGGTCATCGAGCCTAGGACTGCAGCAAGGATGCTAGACTCTACATCCATTGATGAATATTCATAAAGCCCATGTTAGAGCCATTCACTGGAGCCAGGGACCACACAAGCACTTGGTTTTGCTTCAAGAAAATTTAAAACTTACAAAACAGTTGCAAGGCTGGGTTGTAGCTCAGTGGTAGGGCTTTTGCCCAACATGTGCGAGATCCTAGGTTCTATTCCCCACCATAAAGCAAGAGTTGTAAAAATAGTTTTTTAAAAAAAAAATCCCATATGGCTCAGTAGCAAAGCACCTGCCTTGCAGGTTTGGTGCTCTGGGTTCGATCCCCAGTTCCAATAAGACAAGAAAAAGACCGTCAGAAAAAAAAAAAAATCATTGTTGCCCTTTCACCCAGATCCATCAATATTTAACTTTTGTTTTTATGGTACTCAAGATTGAACCCCGGGCATTCTGCCTCTGAACTACATCCCAACCCAGTTTGATTTTTTCATTTTAAGACAGCGTCTCTCTAAGTTATGGAGGGACTCACTAAGTTGCTGAGGCTGGCTATGAACCTGGAATCTTCCTGTTTCACCCTCCCAAGCACCAGCATTACAGGTGTGCAATATTTAACATTTAAATGCATTTGTTTACCACTTTATCATGTGTGCATGTGATTATATCCAAAATATATGCACATATCTTTATTCAGATATGTATATACACCTACTATTAGTACATGGTTTATTTTTCTCACCCACGTGAGAGGTAATTATAGATCTCTAATCCTTTTATTTCTAAACACTTCTGCATATAGTTCCTAAGAACAATAACATTCCCTAACACAATCTCAGTATAGTTATCAAACTCAGGAAAATTAACATTAATATTAACAATATATTTTTGTGGTATTAAGAATTGAACCCAGGGGCACTCTACTTCTGAGCTACACTCTTAAGGCCTTTTTAAATTTTTTGTTTTGTAAGAATCTCCCTAAGTTAACACATGATGGCCTCAGACCTGCGATCCTCATTTCTCCGCCTCCCAAATACTGGTATTATAGGCGTGCACCACTGCAACCAGCTAACAATATTTTTATTTCAATGTTTGGAATTCCATTCTTCCTGTTCCTTGGATGCACAATAAATCAAACTTATCTTGTTACAGAGCGTTCTACTGAAGTCACAGATAATCATATACCCAGTCTGACATACCTCGTCAACTTTTGGGGGAGGCACAGATCGCTTTATCGGGCATCTCTTGCGTTCTTGCCATTCACACACAAATACAGGCACAAACCGAAATCTTAGGAACAAAGAACAAAAAATTCAAACCCTTGCACTGTGGCCTCAGCCTTCTCTTTGAGTGACTGAATAGATGCTGGAGGTTTTGTCAGGATGCTTTCTTAACAAGGAGTAACAAAGAGTCTTCTAAGCCGAGGTCCATGTGGCTCTGCAGGCTCAGGTGTTGGCTGTGATGGGTCAGATGAAAGAAGCTGAGCAGATGACGAGTCACATTGTGTCAGAGGAACCCGGATGCCTTGAATGCTACCGCCTCCTGTCAGCCATCTACAGCAAGCAGGCTCTCCATGACGAGGTAGAGGAGGGCGGGGCGCGGCGGGCGCTGGGATTCACGGAAGAGGGTGGGCAAGCTCAGTGCTCCTCCTGCTTGCACGTCTACAAGGCTGAGGGTCATCAGATGTATGTTCGATCTCAAGGAAACTTCAGGATACCCCTTCGCTCCTAAGATGTCCCTTTGAAATAATACATTGTTCCTCTTTGTTCTAAAGATACTGTGCAGGATTATCTCAGTTTGCTTTTGGCTAACCCATGTTTCTTCTAATACATTGTTTTATATAATCCTCATTATAACTCCAGAGGTAGGGCACTACTACAAATGTTACTATGTATCTACATTTTAAAAGTCATATATCCAGTAGTTGGGCATGGTAGTACACACCTGTAATCCCAGTACTTAGGAGGCTGAGACAGGAGGATGGCAGGTTCAAGGCCAGCTCAGAAACTTTGTAGGTCCCTTAGCAATTTAGCAAGACCCTGTTTCAAATTAAAAAATAGGCCGGGCATGGTGGCACATGCTTGTAATCCCAGCATTTGGGAGGCTGAGACAGGAGGGTTGCAGTTTGCCAACAGCCTCAGCTACTTAGTGAGATCCTTTGCAACTCAGTGAGGTCCCGTTTCAAAATAAAGAATAAAAAATAGGGCTGGGGTATAACTAGGAGGTAGAATGCCCCTGGGTTTCATCCTGAGTACCACACAAAAAAATAAATAAAAGAGAAAATGAAGACACCTGTTCAGGGAAGGCACTGCCCAGAGGCCGGGGCAGGTCAGAGAAGTGTGCATGAGTGCGAAGGGGACAGTATATGAGATGAGATGTCAACACACATTTCTGGCACCAAGGGCTTGTTCCTCAGCCCAAGAGAAACTTTGGGTTTTGGGGGGGTTGTTTGTTTGTTTTTGAGGTACTGGAGATGGAACCCAGGGGCATTCTACCTCCTAGCTACACCTCCAGCCCTATTTTTTATTCTTTATTTTGAAACAAGGTCTCACTGAGTTGCAGAGGGCCTCACTAAGCTGAGGCTGTCGGCAAACTGTGATCCTCCCGTCTCAGCCTCCCAAGTGCTGGGATTGCAAGCATGCGCCGCCACGCCCAGCTCACTTTGGGGTTTTAAGAAGAGCGGCAACATGACCAGGTGTGTACGTTGAAGGGCTGCCTGGCTGCAGGGGCCCCAGAGGAGGCTGTCGGAGTGGTCCAGGAGACATGTGGACTGGAAATAGCTGACCCCAAAGCTTGCTTACTTTCCAACGTATTTTTGTCAGGGCCATTAATTCTCAATGAGAAAATGAGAGAGAAAGAAGAGTGTATTTTGATTTTTTTTCCAACTCATCAGCTAATGCATCTGAACAAAAAAATTATCATTTAAGTTCTCTTTTCTTTATCTTATTCGCATTTATTCTGCCTTTCTCTCCCATCCCCATAGGCCCTTGATGCTATAGACAAGGCTCTCCAGCTGAAACCAAAGGATCCAAAAGTTGTGTCTGAACTTTTTTTCACAAAAGGAAACCAATTAAGAGAGCAGAACCTTCTTGACAAAGCTTTTGAGGTAAAATTACCTAAAATTATGTTATTAAATTTCCAGATCAAAGGGAATACTTCTGCAGTCTCTAATGAAGCCTGTACAGCAAGATCCAAAATCTTTGGCCTGTTTGTAGAGTGAACTTTCTGGTTGACACGGTGTTAAAAGTTGAGTTTTTAATATTTGAGCTTTTGGGTTTGAACTACTTAGATCTATACAATACCTCTGCATTATTTTATAAATTACCACCTTTAATTTGGTATTCAAAGAATTCCACTTTTTGCTTCAAAATAGCTCTGTGTGTGTGTGTGTGTGTGTGTGTGTGTGTGTGTGTGTGTGTGTACGTGTGTGTGCATGCGTACATTGCAGCCAGACTGTTGCCTGAATAGCTCTGGGCAGTGTACATGCCCTGGGCACCCACCACCCCACCACCACCCCTACCACCATTAGATTTCCACCCATCCACCTGGGCAGTCTTGGTCTTCCTCCTACAGGAAATCTCTCCTAACCACTCTTACTTGCAGTGACCTTGCCTCTTCTGAATTCTTCAAAACGCTCTCTCACCAGGTGTGGTGATGCATGCCTACAAGCCCAGTAAGTGCAAGGCTGAGACAGGAGGATCACAGGGCCTCAGTGACTTAACGAGACTATCTCAAAATAAAAAAATAAAATGGGCTGACATTTTATCTCCCAATTAGCATGGACTTCTTTGTGGAGAGAGTGTTCTTTCTCTCTTTTAAAATATAATGTCAGCTGAGTGTGGTGGTGCATGACTGTGATCCCAGTAGTTGGGAGGCTGAGACAGGAGAATTACAGATTTGAGATGAGCCTCAGCAACTGAGCAAGATTAAAAAATGAATGAATCAATGAATGAATGAATGGGTGAATGAATGAATTGACTGAAGGTGTAGCTCAGAGGCAGTATGCCCCAGGTTCAACCTCCAATACCAAAAATATTTTTTTTTTTTGTGGGTCTGGGGGTGGAACCCAGGGGCATTCTACCTCTGAGCTACACCCCCTGCCCTATTTTTTATTCTTTATTTTGAAACCGGGTCTCACTGAGTTGCAGAGGGCCTCACTAAGTAGCTGAGGCTGTCCGCGAACTGCAATCCTCCAGTCTCAGCCTCACGAATGCTGGGATTACAAGCATGCGCCACCACGCCCGGCCAAAAATAATTTTTGACAAAATAATAAAATATTATGTCTTGCATCTGATAGGTGCTCAATAGCTACAGTTTTGAAATAAAATTTATGCACAGTATGAAATAAAAAACAAATAGAAATGTTACAGAAGTACCATATTTTGTGCTTATATATGATAAAGTTATAGAATTAATGAAATTATAAAATCATACTATGTTATGGGGAAAATCCCCAATGATATAATTATGTTGGAAACTAAACAAGTGAGAGGCTTTAAAAATATTATTAGAAGTCAGGCATAGTGGCACGCACTTGTAATCCCAGGATTTGGGAGTTTGAGACAGGAGAATCACAGTTTGCAGGCAGCCTCAGCTACTTAGTGAGGCCCTTTGCAACCCAGTGAGACCCTGTTTAAAATTAAAGAATAGCTGGGCGTGGTGGCACATGCTTGTAATCTCTGCGCTTTGAGAGGCGGAGACAGGAGGATCGCACAGGTTGGAAGCCAGCCTCATTGGCTTAAAAGACCCAGTTTCCAAATAAAAAGTACAAAATAGGTCTGGAAGTGTAGCCCAGAGGTACAAGGGTTTCCAGGAACCCCAGTACCACCAAAAAAAATAAATAAATAAAAAATTAAAAAATAAAAAATAGGGCTGGGGGTATAGCTCAAAGGTAGAATGCCCCTGGTTTCCATTCCCAGTACCACAAAAAAGTATATATACTACTGAAAACATGTGTAAAAATATTTGAGGAAACTAATGTAAATATGAACCTTTAGAACAAACTGTGACATTTTTCTCTGAAACTTTGTGAGCATTTTTCTCAGAAATTGTGAAGTTTTCTTTGCTTTGTGAACACTTATTTGTAAATGTGATAATTTGATATTAATAATTTATTAATGGTACGAAAAGCAAAAGTTATTCCCTAGTTGCTTACCCAGTAAGTCAGATAGTCATTATCTGCAGTGGCTAGATTCAATGGAGAGTAATAGTAGGCTTGTTGGTCAATAGCTAAAATGTGTCAGCATGTCTGTGTGTGATTCATGCATGAAAGAAAATTAATGTATTAATTTTACAGCAATAATATAAGAAAGAATTGTTGTTGCCACTTCATATTCATGTAAACTGAGACTCAGAGGTCACATAACTTGTCAAGGTCACATAGGGATGGAGCCAAGGTTTGAAGCCAGCTCCTAACTTCTATACTACATTATCTCCGCTGATAGGAGACACATCTTCCAGTTTATTATAGCGGCTTTTTTAAAAATATAATTTCTTATCATTTACTTCTTTCTCCTAAAACTAGTGTAGAAGAGGATGGACTAGATTTTATTTGATGGAGTCATGTGGTTATAGTCTTGCTAATAAAAATAGCAAAGAACATTTTAAATTTAAAACATTAAAAATTTTTTAAACTTTAAAAAAACATTCTTAGCTTTGTAAAGCCTTTGCCTGTATTTAAGGCAAGTTCTCTTAAAGCCAAGACTTCATAGTAAGCAAAACTTCTGATGCAAAACATCTCATAAATGTAAAAACAGATTCCACAGATACCACTTTTAACAGGATATATAGTATTCAAACAGAAGAACATGTTGAAACTAGACATGGTGGTGCTCACCTGTAATCCTAGTAGTAGGAAGGCTAAGTCAGGAGAATCACACGTTGAAGGCCAGCCTCAGCAACTTGGTGAGATCCTGTTACAAAATTAAACCTAAAAAGGTCTGGGGTATAGCTTGGAAGTAGTATCCCCTGGGTTCAACCCCCAGTGCCAAAATATAAACCAACAATTTAAAAAATCGTGTTGAGAGATAATTCTCTTGGAACATGGGAAGACCATTCATACAACAGGAGAAAAGGAAAGGCTTTCTAATGATTAAAACTATCCCTTAATAAAATAGATGCAGTGAGCGCCCTAATTAAAGCACAGGTTGAATGGCCAGGTGGCTGTTTTCGTAGACAGGGATGCTACGTTGGAGTTCAGCTGTTTGAGAAAGTACTGCAGGATTCTGTGGGGTTTTGTTTTTTTACTTATTTGAATGCTGGGGATTAAACCCATAGCCTCACACATGCTAAGCAAATGCTGTACCATGGAACTACAAATGGCCTCCAGATTCTGAATTTTCTTTTTATACCATCTCCATTTACAGTGAAGGAGGCCAAAGGTGCTGTTTTCTTGCAGGTCAAGGCCGGTGAGAACTGGTGCGCTATTATAGAAATCACTGGGTTCCCTGCGGGCACCTCAGCCTCATTAAGTCCACAGATTAGCTCTGCAGGGAAATTACACATTTCAGTCTCCTCCGTTTTAGAATCATCAACTTTGAAAAATAGCAGAAGTAAGCGGGGCCTCCTGTGCACTGGTGGCTCGGCGTATTGTTTTAGCCATTTCATTTCCCTGTGTGAGGGAGGGGCCCCGCCATCCCGTAGTGTTAACGGTGGGCTCTTGTTCCTTAACCTGAAGGTATCTCTTATTTATTTAGAACTATCAAGCAGCCGTGGCTCTCAATCCGGAGCAAGCGCAGGCCTGGATGAACATGGGTGGGATTCAGCACATCAAGGTAGGGGAGCGACTCGCTGCGGGCGGCCGGGCATCGCCCTCGCTTTTCTCACCTCTTCTTTCTTCAAGGATTCTGAAGCCACTGTTAATTTCCTCTTTGAAATTATTTGAACGCCAAAACACAAGTATTTAAAAGTGAAACTAGCAGAATTTATGTTCACTTTGTACTTCCTAGATTTAAATATCATGTGGCCATTTAACAGAGATAGAGAGCTATAATTAGATTCCATTGTACTAATCATAAAGAAAATCATATGTACTTAGAAAAAGTAGGATCATCAAGCCGGGCGTGGCGGCATGCCCCTGTCATCCCAGCACTTGGGAGGCTGAGACAGGAGGGTCACAGACCTAAAGTCCGCCTCAGAAACTTATTGAAACCTCAGCAACTAAGCAAGATGTTCCAAAATAAAAAAAAATAAAAAGGACTAGGGTTATAGCATGAAGGTAGAATGCCCCTGGGTTCAATCTTCGGTACCAAAATATATATATATATATATATATTTATACACACACACATACACACACATATACATATATATATATATATATTCACACACATACATACATATCACCAGACAGTAGTTAAAATCCCTTTTATGTGAACTGAATCCCTGTTGAAGCTTATCATGGTATATTTTACTTGCAGGTTACCTCTGCATCAACACTAAAATGTTACTTTAAATATTACTTCCCAAGTCAGGTGTGGTGTTGCACACTTATAATCCTAGTACTTGGGAGGTTGACACAGGAGCATCACAGCCAATCTCAGCTGCTTGGTGAGGCCCTCAGCAACTGAATGAGACCCTGTTTTAAAATGAAACCTGGTGTGGTAGCACATGCTTGTAATGCCAGTACTTGGGAGGCTGAGACAGGAGGATTGCAGGTTCCTGGACAGCCCCAACTACTTAGTGAGGCCCTCTGCAACTTAGTGAGACCCTGTTTCAAAATAAAGGAAAAAAAAATAGGGCTGAGGGCATAGCACAGAGGTTGAATGCCCCTGCATTCCAAGGTCTCACTAAGTTGCTGAGGCTGGCCTCAAACCAGTAATCCTCCTATCTCAGCCTCCCAAGTACTGGGATTACAGGTGTGTGCCACCATGCCTGGCACAAAAATAGATTCTTTTTAATCAAAGAATTTCATCAGCCAGACCATATTCCTCAGTACTGTTTTCAGTATCTCCTCTTGACAGTAATGGGGTTTCTGAAACGTCATGTTGTCCAGTGGACTGTTCTGTGCTGATGGAGGCATTCTGTCCCTTCACAGCCGGGGAAGTAGTGGCCAGCCACCTGTGACCGCTGAGCATTTGGAATGTGTCTGGTGCAACCAAGGACTTGAATTCCTAATCAATTATATTTAAATTCAGATAAGTACAAGTGGCTAATGGCTATCATACTACTTCAGTTCTAGAAATTAGATAATTCAAAATCCCTTCCTGGCATGGAGACACTGAACTAAAGGATATTTAAAAAAAAAAAAATAGAGCTTCCAGTTTAATTTAAAAAAAAAAAAAAACAGCAGTTTAGTTGGGCGTGGTGGCACACTCTTGTCATCCCAGAACTTGGGAGGCTGAGACAGGAGGATCACAGATTCACAGCCAGCCTCGGCTACTTAGTGAGGCCCTCTACAACTCAGTGAGACCCGGTTTCAAAATAAAGACTAAAAATAGGGGTCGAGGTATAGCTCGGAGGTTCAATCCCCAGTACCACAAAAAAGAAGAGGAGGAGGAGGAGAAGGAGGAGGAGAAGGAAGGAGGAGGAGGAGGAGGAGAAGGAAGGAGGAGGGAGAGGAGGAGAAGGAGGAGGAGGAGAAGAAGAAGAAAAAGAGTTTGAGGGAGAGAAAATGAGTAATGTTTTGTGAGGAAAGAGAGAGAAAGCTGTTGATCAGAGAAGATGCCAGGACACCAGGGCAAGGCGTAAATCCAGGGCAATCTCGTGGAAGAACAATTTCAAAGTCAGCTGCTGCAGAAATATATCCTGGGGACATTCTAAAAGCCACAGGTGTACAGTTGTCGGTATATATGTGCTAAGCATAATAAAAATTAAAAGACACTTGGAAAATAGATGGTTGAGTTGACATAATACTTGACTATAGCAGATCCAAGTCCCCACTCGTCAGCAGTCGGTGAAGCCTCGTCGCAGAGCCTGGGTCACAACCAGAAACACTTCCGCTCGTTGTACGTACGTGCCGGCACTGGGTTCCCAGGGTGTGATTTCTCCTTCTGTCGCTGTGAGCTCCCTTTCACAGTATGACACGTGGCTCCAATGGACCATAGACGCCATGGACACAGCCGGGAAGAGAGCGAGATAATCACTGGAGCAGTGGTATCACATTGAGGGATCGCATTGTATCCGGCAGGGTCTAAACTTTTCATTCCCTATTTGGAAGATAATTAAGCCGTCAGTAACTGTCAGTGGCCATATGATACTTTCACTTCAAGAAATACAATTTTAAAATGTGATGGAAATTTGGAGAGTCAGTGGCGTTGTTGCACACGGAGGCTGTAACTGAGGATAAGGTAGGGCAAATATGTAGTTTAGGTGGAGAGAGCTCTAACAATCTTAGTTCTGAGACTTTCCAGGACACACCTCTGAACAGGCGGAGCGTCTTAGGGAGGTAATACAGGTAGCATCAGAAAAAGGGGCTGGAAAAAGCTACTGGGTTTACTGGGTTATGACCAATTTGCTAGGCACTGTGTGGGATCAGGCAAACATGGCTACTATTTTCACTAAAAAAAAAAAAAAAAAAAGAAGAAGAGAGGGGTGCCTACAGAGGGTGGGTACACATGTGTTTAGCAGATCAGAAGTGGCATGCCTTCCCTCCTGCACTGAGTATCCAGCCATTATATATAGCCATGTTCCATGGGCAGTAGATAAAGGTAACCTATATTATATTTTTATCAACTCTTCATTGTGCACAGCCTGTATTAAGCAAAAGTCACTTGTATGCTTTAAATTGACTATTACAATAACTACTACCAGCCGGCCGTGGGGGCGCACACTTCTAATCCCTGTGCTGGGGAGGCTGAGACTGGAGGATCGCACAGGTTCGAAGCCAGCCTCAGCTACTTACTGAGGCTCTCAGCAACTTAGTGAGACCCTGTTTCCAAATAAAATATAAAATAGGGCTGGGAGTTAGAATGGATCTGGATTCCACCCCCAGTACCACCAAAAATAAATAAACAAATAAAATAACCTACCACTAAGTAGATAGAGTGGATGCCTATTTGCCTAAACTAATCACTGTGCTCCCAATTCCAGAATGTATTTCTCCTCTCTCTCTCTCCCCTCCCTCCCTCCCTCCCTCTTTCCCTCCCTCTCCCTCACTGTCTTTCTCACCATGGCTCAATTTGATTACAAAGAAGCAGTGGTAACCCCACAGGAGCACTATGAAGTGATCATCTCGTGCCCTGCATTAGTAGAACTGAAAATCTGTCTTGTTTTTCTTTCTGCCATTTAACCTTATGGTATAACTCTGATCCTCCGCAGTCTCCAGCTGGTCTCGTACTTAAAACAAATGAATTATCCAAAAGCATCAATGAGTAAGGATAGAGTCACACATAGACAAGGTTTCCTCATGAAAATATTGACGTCAGACGGCAGCAGGGCAGAGGGTCAGTCTCTCCGGTAAAGGGTTCTGATAGATCAGAGTCTAAATGTTTCTCTCCCCCCTCCAGGGAAACTACGTGTCCGCGAGAACTTACTATGAGAGAGCTTTGCAGCTGGTTCCGGAGAGCAAACTGCTGAAGGAAAACCTCGCCAAATTGGATCGCCTAGAAAAAAGATTACAAGAAGTTCAAGAGAAAGATGAGACGTAGCAGCAGTAGAGCCCATCTCACGGGGCAGGCGGTGCCTCTGAAGGACGGGGTGATTGGCTTTCACCTCTGCAGCGGCGCAGCCCAACACGCTTCCCTCAAGACCGAGCTCAGGGCCACATCCCGGGACACCAGCGGGAAGCCTGCGCCTCAGGACTTGTGTTCCCACGGGAGGAAGAGACTAGACAGCAAGTGGGGCAGGCAGGGAGAGCTGAGAGAAGGGGAGCGGCGTCTCTGCAGCTTACACGTGTTTGTTGGGTTGAATCCTGATTTCCCTTGAAATGTGTCTGCTTCATCAACCTAGAAATCTCATTCAGTTCCTTAGTGCAAACTTTTCTGTCCCAGAAATACAGAAGCTTGAGATGCTGTAAAGGCAGAGCATTCATTCTTTACGAGATGAGCTTTCTCAAAGAGGACGAACCCTCTGGGGTAAGCCATTTGGGAAAGTCTACCAAATGGAGGCCCAGTTATTTCTCCAGATCCCGAAATGAGTATGTAATAGCTTTTGGAGAACCTTCCAGAATATATGGGGACAAGGGCTATTATTGAGTGAGCTTTATCTAATCACCCCCTAAGGATTTTACTAGACATCATTAGAGGAAGGAGTAAATTAAATTCCACTCTGAAGCACGTTTTTTTCTGCGGCCTAATATATTAAAAGGGAAGCTTCTGGAATTGTGTTTGGGAATCTTTATCCCTTCAGAAAAATCAAGGAGCATGATACCCCTAATTCTTGATGGGAACATATAAAGTTATTTTAATTTTATTACTAGAGTAGTAGTTCTACTCTTAAGATTTCAAAAGTGCATTTAAAGTCATAAATGTCCCCACTTTCAAATATATTGTTATTTTGATGGAGAAGAAAATAGTATATTCTATGTAGAAAATAGTAAAGATATTAACTGAGAGAAATATACTACTTTATTATCTTAATGTTCAGGCATCATGAGATTTATTATTTTTTGAGAAATATATTTAACCATTGAGGAATCTTTACAATATATTACAGAAATCTTCATAGACCCTAGCTAGAAAGAGAGCTCTATTTATTTGTCTTCCTGGGCTTAATGAGAATTCTGTGCTTCAAACATGAGTGACTAAAACCCAGAGTTTGTCCTGCATTTGTAATTTTGGAGACTTCATGGAGAATACTCTAAAAATGTAGGAAAACAGTCTAAATTTATAAATTTAAACATATATATTTATACATAAAAGTTAAGGAAGGCAAAGTTGAATTCAATTGGACATTTATTAGTAGTATTATTTATTTCATAACTTATAAAATATTTAATATATACATACAAGCATCTTTTCTCTGTACATAGTGGTTTTAAAAGCAGTTTTCAGAACTGGTCATATAAAAATATGTTTAAATTGCAGAATAAACTTGAACCGTCCCTCCAAAGATTGTACTGGTTATCCACCTGCTCCAATTAATAGAATTAGGCGTCAGCTTTCAGCATTTGGGTCGTAATAGATTTTCGAAGTGAAGAAATGACAACATCTGATTGTAACTTGGTCATCAGCATTAAAAACACATTTTCTCCAGGCACTGCTGTTGTTGGTGCGGAGCCAGGTATCACACAGAGTAGCAGCCTGTGGGAACACGCCTTTCACCTGCGTGGGCCCACCTTTCACCTGCAGGGCGTAATGCTTTTTTTTTAATCCAGGATCAGGAAGTATGGCCCCCATGTGTTGTTCTTTTTCCAAGGTGAGTTTACATAAATGAAAGGAATGGCAGGGAGAATGTTTTAAAATAGAAACAAGGACAGAACTTGAACTAGGATGCATCTCTGTTCACATCAGTAATCCAGCGGTGTATACAAAGTATCCCCCCAAATTATACTTCTATAGTTCTAAGGACAAAAAAAATAAATGTATGAGAGTAATTACTATAAAATAAATTACAAACTTAAAAAAGTCAAATTAAAAAACAGGAGACCAGCTAAAAATGAAATCTAAGACTTTATCACAGCTTTTCAGGATAGGCTGTAACCAAAATCATGCTTCAAGTTAATGGAAAATATTGAGCCCCAAATTGTAAAGTAATTAAGCCTTAAAGTGCTACTAAAATATGAGTGCTTACATAATCCGGTCTAAAAACTATGATCTAAAAGTTCCTAAAGGAAAAGGGTTCCATGACCTTCATGGGACTTTCTCTGCTGCCTTTTGGATTCTGTCAATGCCCCTTCTTATTCTCTCACGTGTCTACACACACTGACCTCTCCTTGAACATTCCAAGTAAGCACTATTTAAAAAGAAAAAAAAAACATTGGGGAATCAGATATTTTTATTTTTCATTGAAATATGGTCAGTGAAATTATTTTCTCAGTTGAAATGGTACATATTAGAAAATAAATCACATTACTTTTCAAAGATATTAAGTGTACCTTGTAACTTTTTATCTGATCCCTTTAACATAAAATAAATGGAATTCTTCCCTCTCAAAATAAAAATGGAGAGCCCCGGGTGGGCTTGGAGATACATCTGGTTTGCCTGTAATGAAAACATGTTTAGTGGGGAAAAGGGACCTTTCTGAAGTAGACTGAAGAGCCGGCGTCCTGGATGCACGATCCCTGCCATCTCAGGGATCCTCAACTCAGAAGCATCCTCGCTTGGTCAAATGCTCTGCTTAAAATTCTTAGTCATTTTTTATGGTTGTGTTCTCTTTTGGTAC
Source organism: Muscardinus avellanarius (assembly GCF_963383645.1). NCBI lineage: Eukaryota > Metazoa > Chordata > Mammalia > Rodentia > Gliridae > Muscardinus > Muscardinus avellanarius. The sequence goes on from NC_137797.1 coordinate 87,817,468, forward strand.
TGGGAATTGAACCCAGGGGAATTCTACCTCTGAGCTCTGTACTCCCAGCCTGGTTTCATTACTTTTATTTTAAAACATGTTGAAAAGTTTTAAAATAAAAATAATAAAATCTAGCTAAGTTTCTGAGGCTAGTCTCGAACCTGTGATCCTCCTGTCTCGGCCACCCAAGTACTGAGATTACAGGCATGTGCCACCACACCTGACCCTTAGTCATTTTTAAACCAGGGACTCATTTGCACTGGGTCCCAGAATTAGGCAACAAGTCCTGGGTAGAAAGTGGCTAAGGAAAAACAGGAGTTGCTTTGACCTGGCTGACACAATGGCCAGTTCTTCTGTGACTGTGTTGTTCTGAGCCGCATGTGTGATTTATTCTCAGCTACATTTAGAGGTGTTCATGCACATTCCTCTTCTAGTCCCAGGCTGTCTGACCTGACCCCAGGACTAGTTCTCCTCAGCTTCAAGTTCCCAACATGCCCTTTGACCTACAAGTTATAAGCATGGCTTTAACAGTTTATTTTAGCCTTACGAATTATTCAGGATTTAAAAAGTGATTCAGATGTTTTCCATTTACTGATAGCATTCATAAAAACCTGGTTCCATGGTGTAACATAGGTGATCAGAACCAAAGATACTCCGGAAGAAAATAAATACTGTTTTAAAGACTCTGAGCTATATGCTTTGGGGTTTGTTTCTTTTGAAGCCTGTCACAAAACAAAGACGACTATCAGCACTTTAATTCCAACTCCTGACAGTGCTTCATAACCCTTAGTGTAAGATTCTGAAATTTGTAATAGGCGCTACTTGGTTTGATGCAGAATTCCATGGTCCTTGTGCAAGTGCTTTGCAGCCAGACTAAACTAGGAAATCTAATACGATGCAAACCATCCAATACAAACTGACCTGAAATAACTATAATTTGAGGAGTAAATGTGTAATTTCTTTACAAAGCAAATATGCGGTTCCTTATGGTCTCTGTTCAACGCTCCAGACTGCTCAGATGGCAGGGCTGCGCATCGTGAGATCCGTCTCCTCACAGTGGCTCTCAACGCTGGCCACGTTTAGGAGACCACTGGGCACCTTTCAAAATCCTCCCCACCTGGCTCTGCAGGTGATGATTCCAATAAGTAGCTTGGCTACAGCACTGCTGCAGGGCTGGCAACTTTAATGGGAGTTTAAGGTTGTGACCAAAACAGAAATATGGGTCATTTCAAATGTTTACTTTTAACTACTAGACTAAAATGAGCCAAAGAATTGTAAAGAATGACTCGTGACAAAACTGAATGGTTAAGATACCATTCCAAGACTGGCTAACAGAACTGATAAGATAGTTACGGCAATCAAGTGATTCCTATTAAAATATATTCCATTTTTATAACTAAATATTTTTTAAATGAAAACCTTTAGGGCATACAACTTAAAACTCAGCAGCCACCGCAATATATGGTTATTATCAGTTTGTATGATTAGCTCACCAGTTACTCCTATAGAGAGAGATGTCCAGAAATCCTGGGTGGGGGTTTTCTCACATTATCAGTGGAGCACATGGTATATATTTGCATTATGTTTGGTATTTTCCAATGTGTGTCGTGTCCTTTGGGATTATCTGGCTGATCCCTAGGAGGGGTACAGTAGTCACGAATTGAGACATCTATCTGAGTTACAGTCCTTGTTTTGCCGCCAAGGGGCAGCCTCACCTGGGGCACGTTTGCCACTGTTATCAGTCAGGTTCGTTTCTCATCCCAGGTGAAAAGCACGGAGCATCTGATGATGTAACTGATGGGCGTGATTTTAGCAATTCTTAAGATAGTATCGATCCCTGTAATGGAACACACAGACTCACAGCCCTACGACTGACAAATGTCCCCAAGTGCTTTAACATGGCAGAGGTCATTACTCTTTTGCAGCTTGTCAGCTTAAAAACTTCTACAATAGTTTTGTTACTTTACTGGGGTGGGGGTGGGATAAAACTTCCTCCTAAAGAATGAAAACATCTGTAGAAGGCGTGGCTTGCTTTGATGATGTGGAAATTGCTGGGGTCACTGTCATGGCTCCCTCCTTTTGTTAGAAGGGACCAAATTGCATTGTTCTCTTTGTTCATAATGCTTTTAGTTGGAATTTTGATCAGTTGTATATAACTGTACACTTTGTTTATTTTGCTGTGCCAGTCCCATAAAGTATTTCTCCCATTAAGTCTGATTATGTATACTTTGTCTAGGTCTTTCCAAAATAAAATTTATGTAAATGTCTATTTTATATAAACTATGATTAAAATAACTTTGTCTGGCTTCAGTCTCTTCAGCACCCGTGGTTAGTACCCATTAATAGTCACATCAGCCACCTGGTTCCTTCCCTCGTCCGCTCGTCCAGTCGCCCACGGCAGTGCTTTTCCGTGGGCTTCCCGTCTGCTCTTTCCCCACAGTCCACACATAACTGTCAGTGCTCACCCACTCCACATCAGCTCCCTCATCTTACTCAGTAGATCCGTTGCTTCTTCACAGAGTAAGTGAAAAGTAGGAAGCAGTGTGCCCTCAGTACTCCGCCCTCCCTCTGCACATTAACCGGGACCCAGCTCTCCTTTTCCTCTCCTTTGGCTCTGAATTTTGCCCACTGTGGACCTTCACTCTATCCCTGTCATCTTGTAACTCCCTCCTGCTTCTCGATCTACACGCACGCAGGGCTGGAAGGATGGACCCTGGGTTTAATTCCTAGCATTGGAAACAAAAACAAAACAACAACCATCACCTCACAGGCAATCACTATCAAAACTATTTGGAAAAAACCTTCCATTTATTTCATCTCTAACTGCTACTACATTTCTCTCTGCCCTTTGTGAATAAGCAAATTGCAATTGTTCTGGTCTAGCAAGGATGCCTCTACAGTAAAGGCAGCTTCCCATAGGTCACAAGTCCATTCTGGGAAGTCCAGTATACCCCCTCCCTGCCCCCTTTTGGTACTTGGCTTAAACCCAGGGGCATTCTACCTCCGGGTTACACCCCTGGCACTTTTTATTTTGAACTGATCTAGCTAAGTCGCTGCATTTTCACTAAGTTGCTGAGACTAGCCTGGAACCTGCTATCCTCCCATTTCAGCCTCCCAAGTATTGGGATTTCAGGTGTTCTTGGCTTGAACCCACCCCCTTTTTTATTTCGCAAAAGTTATTTTTAAAAAGAAAAGGAAGATTCTTCCATTTGGATGCTTCAACATCACCATGTCATCATTTTAGCAAGCTTCAATCTAAAACTAATGACCTGGCCACTCTGTATGCATATAATTATTTTTCAGTGACTCTTTTCCCACTTAATACAAAGACATTATTTTGTTCAACTTGTAACAGGTGAATCCTCTAAGGACCAGGTCTCACTTGAGGCTGCAGGTTTTGAACTGAAAACAAAGAGTCGTGCTGTAACAAGATGAGACTCGTTGGGACTCCCAGGTGTGAAAGTCCACAGAAGGGCCTGCGAAGCTGTGTGCATGGTGTGCAACAGAGCGTAGGGGACTGGCTGTGAGCCGGTGGGAAGGCTAGCCACAGCACACCAGGAACCTGAACATGGTGGGCCAGACATGCGCCTCTATACCCCCACCTTTTCCTTTTTATGCAGTAAAGACATTTTGAAAGTTTTCACCTGTTTGCTAAAAAAAAAAAAAATGAGTAATAAGTACTGGGATTACAGGCTTGCATCTTTGCACCTGGATTGGAGCTCTGAGCTCTTACTGGATAACGGTGTGTGCCTGAGACAAGCATGATACTTCAAATAGTGACCCTGATGAGAAGACTTCGGGAAGGAGAGTTACAAGGGCCATAGGTCAGGCAGACGTTATACCCGGAGACTTCCTGGATGGTACCCAAACCTGGAGATTCAGTACCTTACTTTTACAGAAGATCTTATTATCTTACAGAGCCCTTTCCTGGTACTGTATCCCAAGACGTTTCATGCTTAAAACTCATGAGTCATCTACTCAAAGTCTCCTCCAAGGTATCATTTGAAATGAATACTCAAAATACTGCCACTCAAAAACAGCAGTCTAGTGGAGATCTGTGATGGTGGAAATGTTTGATACATGTATCATTTCTGTAGGTAGCTGGTAGTCACCGGGGGCTACTGAGCACTCCAAATATAGCGCTGAGTCCTTAACTTGATTTAACTGTTGATAACCTTAACTTAAGTAGCCATATATGGCTAAAGTTCTTTATATGGATGGTGCAGCCCTAGAGTTTTCAAGGATTTGGGACTGAGACATGATCACAGAAATCCCTTTTGGATTCATAGACAAAAATGTGTAAGTTGTGTGTTCAGAAGTTTGGGCGCCGATCGCATCTTTCTGGCCTTTCACCAAAAGCTCTGCTTGCAGTTACAAGGTCACCGCCCAGCCTGTCACCTGCTTGTCTGTCCCACCTCAACTGGCCTGTGTTCCTGTCTCCTGCCTGTCTCCCTCAGTTTGTTTACCACACTCCCTCAAGAAGGTTTTATTTCTGTTGTACAAAGGGCAAGACAACTGGGCTTGGGGGGTGGGGAAGTATCCAGCTTAATTGATATGAATGACCACTCGATCTTGCCCTAATTATCTGATAAAATATGTCCATCACAAATTCTGGCTGTCAGCTACCTTATTATCAAATAGTATTTATAAAAAAAAGTTGACATAATCTTATCAGTTAAATATTATCCTTAGTGGTGGATCCTACAGCTCTGGCCTATCCTGTTGACACTGATGGTAAATAATACTACTGTCCAGAAAAGTAATGACAGCAAAACCCTGATCTCTCCTATCTGCTGGAAAACTCTTTATGTTCAAGGGCTGCGACAAGCCTCTTACAGGGTCAGTCCTTTAAGCACTAATGGTCTTCCTCTGCCTTTCAGAAGTGTGCTGTCTGTGTCTAGTATGGAGGCCAGGCTCGTCCCCCTGCCCCGCCCCCCCCAGGCTTGAACTCCATTCCCTGGCCCTTGACAGAATTCCCTGGGGCTAAGCAATTCCCTCCAGTACTCACCTTGCTCCTCAGAAGGGCCAGGTGGGGACGGGAGGCACTCAGAAACTGGGTGGCCAAAGATTGGCAGCAGCAGCTCTCCCCGTGAACGATCACAAAGAACGCCACCTGCGAGGCTGGAGCCACTGCGGCAGGTGCGGCCCATTGATGCGGCTGTTGTCGGTCCGCAGTCAATGCCCAGCCCGCCTTCCTCGCTGGGTGTTCGCAGCCTGCCAGGAAGACGCATGAGGCCACAGCAAGCAGAGGCCATGGGGACGCTAGCCAGGGCTGGCTTGTTGCTCTTGCTTGCTCTTGGCCTCCACCAAAGCCAAGGTGAGGCTGGGCCCCATCAGGAGGACAGGGGGGCTGCAGCCTGAGCTCAGGCTACGGGCGGGAACATCTACTGCATGCCCTGGTGTTGTCGACACACCCACAGTACTTGGGAAGAAACTGGGTTGGGACGCAAGCCCAGATGTTGTTCCCAAAGGAAGGCTTGGGCCAATTGGAGTTCCAGTTTTTTTTGTTTGTTTGTTTGTGGCACTGGGGATGGAACCCAGGGATGTTCTACCTCCAAGCTACACCCCCAGGCCTATTTTTTATTCTTCTTTCTTTTCTTTTTCTTTTCTTTTTTTTCTGTACTGGGGATGGAACACAGGGGCATTCTATCTCCAAGCTTCACCCTCAGACCTATTTTTTATTCCTTATTTTGAAGCGGGCTCACTGAGTTGCAAGGGCCTCACTAAGTAGTAGCTGAAGCTGTCCTCGAACCTTAATCCTCCCATCTCAGCCTCCCAAATGCTGGGATTACAAGCAAGCGCCACCACACCCGGCTTTTTTTTTTTTTTCTTTATTTTGAAACAGGGTCTCACTGAGTTGCAAAGAGCCAAAGTAGTACTTGATTATCCGCAAACTGCAGTCCTGTCTCAGCCTCCCAAATGCTGGGATTACAAGCCACCACGCCCATCTGGAGTTCGTTTTCAGGCACATCTGCTCACTATGTTTGTGTTAAGGAGCCAACTCCATGGAAATATAAGCAAGCAGAGAAGTCCGAAAACCATCTCTCTCTGCAGGAGTAGCCTGTGTTATTCCCCAACCTCTTCTTGGGGGAGGCGGTACAAGGGCATTCTACCCCCCAGCCACACTCCCAGCCCTTTTTTATTTTCATTTTGAAACAGGTCTCACTAAGTTGCTGAGGGCCTCTTTTGAGTTGCCAAGGCTGGATTCAAATTCGCAATCTTCTTGTCGCAGCCTCCCAAGTACTGAGGTTAAACCTACCTAGCTGCAACATCTTTAATACAACCTAAATTCAGTAATATGCATGCTCCCAGAAATAAGCTTCAAATCACCGAGCAGGCACAGTGCCAATGTCCTGCCCTAAGTCTATTCTTGTGAGGGCAGTTTAGGCCGAAAGGGGCAGGCAGGGGCGTCCCCAGATGAGCTCTAGTCAAGTTGGGATGGCTACAGAGTATTCTCAGGACCATACTGAGAAAAGAAAGGGGATAGCCGACAGCTGAGGGCTGTCGACAATTGTGCCACAGCAGGAAAACCAGACCACGACATCTCGATAATTATGAGCTCTTAAGATGCTTTGCGTGTGAGTACAGTCTATGAACATATGCTCTTCTGCACAGGACTGAGGTATGGAATTCGTGTGGTTGATTTGAAAAGTAAGAAAACCGTGATGGAATCTGGGTTCGTCTACAGATGGACAAATTCAGCAGTTGGCAGCCATCCCTGGCAGGTCAGAATAACAAAGGCATTGATTTCCTGATGACAAAATACTGAGATAATTCCTTTTTTCTAATAGCAAGACTCTAATTTATGATATAGTTTTCTCCTGACTCCCTATTCTCTGTACCAAAAAGTTTATTTCATGAGAAATATCTTACTATCCAATTTATGTCTGTATTTTTAAAAATATTTTATCAGGTTAAGATGGTTGCTTTCAAATGTTTCCGAAGGAGACAACATTGATGAGGAAATATATATTGTGTTTATAACTTTCTCCTTGGTCAGGTCTCCGTAAAATTAGGTGGGCACCACTTCTGGGGAGGACGATTGATTCAAGATGACTGGGTTGTCATTGCCGCACACTGCATGAGGGACCTCCATAAGTAAGTTTTAGATTATTATTACTTGTTAAACCTGGAATCATGGGTTAGGGACTGGGAGAGAAGATGTGCTAAACATTATGTAAGGTTTAATCTCAGTCTGTTTCAACTCTGCCATCTGACCCGATCTTCTACTTGTCTTCCTGATTCACAAATTTGTATCGGCTCCAAGGTTTCTCATGTTTCCTGCTCTAATAAACAGAGATGCCCCCCAAGGTCCCAGACATCCCTTTTAATATGTGGAGTTTGTGGTCGGGTAGGGGTAGTGCCTGATTGTTCTAACAAAGTATTAATATCAAATGTTAAATGGATAGTCCAAAGTTTTGACAATCTGAGTTTGTCATTTGGAGAAAAAAAATGGTGCAGAAATAATAAATAGCTGACTAGATTAAAAGAAGGTATTAATAAAAGGGAGGAGGAACAGTTCTAGGAAGCAACTTTTATATCTTGCTGAAACTGGTACAGGATGTGTAGAATGGTTTCTGTACAAAACTAGAAAAGGAGCCAACATTTAAATACTTAGAAAGACAATTAATAATGGTAGATGAAAAGGTTCATAAATATCCTGTTGGCATGGTGGCACACAGTTGTAATCTGAGCCATTTGGAAGACTGAAGCAGGAGGATCACAAGGTCAAGACTAGGCAATTTAGTGAGACCCTGTCTCAAAATAAAAATTTTAAAAAGGCTGGCAATGTAGCTCAGTGGTAGAGCACTCCTGAGACCAGTTCCCTGTGCAGAGATTCAAGGTAGTAAATATACTGTGACAAAAAACCACAGATTTTTATAGATTCTAAAAGTAGAAAATTATGACAGTTGAAGCCGGGCGTGGTGACACACGCTTGTAATCCCCGCGCTTGGGAGGCGGAGACAGGAGGATCCCGCTGGTTCAAAGCCAGCCATGCTGGCTTAAGAGACCCTGTTTCCAAATAAAAATATAAAAATAGGTCTGGGAGTGTAGCCCAGAGGTAGAAGGGCTTCCAGGAACCCCAGTACCACCAAAAAAGAAAAAAAAAGAAAATTATGACAGTTGGTAGTAATCAATAATAAATATCTTCATTTAAGACTTTTGGGGATGCTTGGACACTTATTAATTACTTTTAATTATATAAAGCAAAAATGTCCTAGAAAAAATGACTATAAAACATTTTTCTTTGGTTTCAGAAGGGAACTGGAGGGCCTGACTGTGACTGCTGGGGAGTATAACCTCTTTCAGAGAGGAGAGCAAGAACAGAATATCCCTGTGTCAAAAGTAATTCTTCATCCTAAACTTAACAGCCAAGGATATATGAGCTCTGATACTGCCCTGCTGTATCTAAAACACAATGTCAAATTTGGTAAGTAGTGGGATTTAAAAATATTAAAAATGCAATGGAGAAAATTGTATTATGTACAATATGTCTAGCGATAGAATAGCTAGGCTTTATTCTTTCTTAAAAAGTTCTGTTCCATCTCAAGTCATAAAACATAAAGCACATTCAGATAATCCGTGCCCAGCTTACCATCAGCATTCAAATCCTTCTGTGGCTAGATGCTATACCAGCCTTCACAGAGGACTTTGAAACATTTGAACATGTTTTCAGAAACTTCTTTTTCTCTGTTATTATTGTGGAATAGATATCAAAACCACTCTTAACACAGGTAACCTAAGCATTCTGAGTACAATACTAGAAACCTTACTTTTGTTAATGCTTTCTTGCAAAAATCCAGAAGAGTTAGCCACCAAGAAGCAGGCCGCTGCCCTTAAGGTACAAAGACCTTAAAGACCCTAGAGATTGCCAGGCATGGTAGCACACCCCTGCAGTCCCGGCTGCTCTGGAGGCTGAGGCAGGGGTTTGCATGTTCCAGGCCAGCCTGGCTAACACAGCAAGGCCTTCTCAGAATAAAGGCTGGAGATACGGCTCAGTGATGGAGCACCAATCCCTAATACTACAGAAAAAACATCCTAAAGATGATTTCCCTGGCTATGGGAGAAGCTGCAGAGAACCTGGGGCACTCTGAAAGGCAATGCTTTGACGAGTATAAATTAAGGGAATAGAAAACTTACAGGTTGGAAACTTAACTCTGGACAGAGAAGAATCTGTAGTCATAAACCATCCCTCATTCAGCTGTGATGCTGGAATTGCTATTACCTGTGTGGCCACAAAATCCCAAGCCATTTGTTTATTCTTTTAATGAAGAATAGTCATTTATTATTTTATATGCTTTTATTGATATGATAGTCTCATATCATACTAAAGTTCAGAGTTATTTAATTTGAAATGGTTCTAGGTTAATAATCACAGCTTCTGGTAGAAACAAAAGTAAACTCTTCCTGAAGGAATGAACCCTAAGTCCTGGCTTCATTGTATTCACATAAAGTCTTAATGAGTGTGAGCACACAAACATGCAGAGAAATTTGCCACCACAGATCGAGTCAAGTACATTAACCACCAGAATCATACCATCACAGTTAGAGATATGAAAATGAGGTATAGCATGTATGTTTTACTTAAGTTTTAAAGAGATAAAAGTGTATAAAAATGAGCAAAGAACAAGAAGCTGGTCAGTAGAGGACAATGACTTGGAGAAATACCAATAAAAATGAACATATAAAATAACAATTGAAATTAAAAACTCAAGCCAGGCATGGTGACACACACTTGTAATCCCAGTACTTAGGAGACTGAGACAGGAGGATTGCAGGGTCACGGCCACCCACAGCAATTTAGTGAGATCCTCTGCAACTTAGTGAGACTGAGTTTCAAAATAAGAGAATAAAATAAGGCTGGGAGTGTAGCTTGGATGTAGAATTCCCCTGGGTTCTATCCCTAGTGCCATCACGAGAAAAAAATTAGAAAATCAAAAGAAAAAATTGTCTATGCAATTGAATGAGATGTAAGATGTAGAGAAGTAGACAATCAGAATCGCCCAGAAGACAAAAGCAGTGTAAGAAACGCAGAGAAGCGTGTCATTTGAGCTTTATAAAGAACATGGATAATGGGGGAGATAGGCTATAACTTAATAAAAAGTAGCTGTAATCATAATTCATAACCAAATCTTTTAGTTTTAAGAAGCCCAGTAACTTCAAAACTGATCCTAGGAAATAATTTTATATTTAATCATGTTATGCTGAAAATGTGGGCCCCTAAATTAAAAAGTGGATCACAAAGAATCTAGAGGAAAAAGTAAAGCAGATCACTGAACGAGAAATGACAATTTGGTTGGCAGCTGACTTCTGAACAGCAGTAATGAAAGTCAGAAAACAGTGGTACAAGGCCATTTGAATCCTGAGAATAACTCAAGCTAGAGTTGTATATCAAAGGAATTACCACCCATTTCTTTTAGAAAAAAACTATCTGAAGAGCCAGCTCTGCTGAAAATGTAAAGTTTCTCTTCTTATAGTTGACTGTAATAGGCTTGAAACAGCTAATAGATACGAAATCCACTCAGACTTTCTCTCCTGCTACTCCACCAAATCTATTCTTGTCATAGTCACAATGACCTCCATGTGGCTGAACGCATAGGTAACCCCCAAATCTTGTCTCTCATGTTAGGAATTTTTATCAGAATTGCTCACACTCTTCCTACAAATATTTTCTTCCCTTAAATTCCAGGAATCCCTTGCTTCTTCTCCTACCTTTTCTGCACACAATGAGATGAACGTATACAAATAGAAATATATGTATATTCAGCCATGATTTTTTATATTATATATGCTTCTATAGAATTAATGAAATTGATGTAGCCAACTGCCTATTGATTATCTACCTGAATGAATTTTGATCAGCATCTCAAACTTAATTTGCTCTAAAGAGAATCCCAGTTATCCCCTACATGTCATCTTCCCAGAGCTGCCTTTATCTTAGTTAATGGCAACTACATCCTTTCAGCTCTGTGAGCTAAAATCTTTGGAGTCACCTTGATTCTTCTTTCATCCTGCTGCTTTTCTCTAACACATCAGAGAATCCTGTTGCTTGTGTCCCGCCTCCTTTACTCTCACCACCTTTGTCCAAGCTGTGTCATTCTCATTTCTTGTCTGGATCTCTTAATTAAAAATCTTTTTAACTGTTGTTTCTTTTGCATCCCTAGTAGCTATTATTAACTCAGCCTCCAAAATAGTACTTTTTAACAGGTAGATCAGCTAATGTCACTCAGCTCAGTAGACTTCAGTCATGCCCTGTCACTGTTAGTATTATCTGACACCCCCTTCTCCCAGTCTTACATCAAACCTTCATTTTGTTCATCCTTTGTTAAAGTTCCTTTTGCTTATATGTTCCAGACATTCTGGATTCTCCGCTTTTTTAAAGTATACTTTTATTGGTGCTTTGTAACCATACACCATATTGAGGTATAGCATGACAGAAACATCCATACACATAACACCCATACATTTCCCTCTGGATCCCACACCCCTCGCTCCTCCTCCTCATTCATAACATTAAAATTGGTATCAGCTACTTAGTGAGGCCCTCTACAATTTAGTGAGACCCTGTTTCAATATAAAGAATAAAAAACTGGGCATGGTGGCGCACACTTGTAATCCCAGTGCTTGGGAGACTGAGACAGGAGGATTGCGCAGGTTCAAAGCCAGCCTAATACTTAGTGAGGCTCTCAGGAATTAGTGAGATCCTGTTTCCAAATAAAGTATAAAATAGGTCTGGAAGTATAGCCCAGAGTAGAAAAGCCCCTGACTTCCACCCTCAGTACCACACACAAAAAAATAGGGCTAGGGGTACAGCTCAGAGGTACAATGTCCCTAAGTTCAATTCCTAATACCCCCCCTCAAAATAAAATTGGTACTGATAGCTTTGCTACTGCACATAAGATTGTTTGAACTGTTTTCCTGCACCAGGTCTCCCCTTCTGCCTCCCATCTCCCATCCCAAATCTGCTATTTTCCTGTTATTTCCTCACATTGATTTGAAGTCTTTTTTGTTTCCCAATTTCTAGCTTCCACATATGAAAGAAAACATGTGAGCTATTATTTTCTGTCACTAGTTCCTATCACTTAGCATAGTATTCTCTAATTCCATCCATTTTTCTACAAACGACATAATTTTTTTCTTTGTGGCTAAGTAAAATTCCAGTGTGTGTATATACCACAGTTTCATAACCCATCTATCTGTTGACAAACACGTACACTGATTCCATAGTTTGGCTATTGTGAATTATGCTGCTATAAGCATGGATATGCATGTATTGCTATAATATTCTGACTTCACTTCCGTTGGAAATATATTCAGGAATAGTATAGCTGGATCGTATGGTGGTTCCATTCCCAGTCTTTTGAGGAAACTGCACACTGATCTCCGTAGCAGCTGTACTAATTTGTAATTCCACTAACAGTGTCTGGATTCTCTATTCTTTCCCCAGAACATACGGCACAATCCTACGGCAAGGACTTTCCATCCTGTGTCCCCATCACATGCTTTCCACACAGAGACCTGCACATTTCTTCCCTTAGCTTCTTCAGGACTGCTCAAATGTCCCTGCTCAACGAGCCTTGTCATGACTACCGAATGTGTGTCCATGCAATTCTCCCTAGACTTTTTGTTTTGTTTTTCTTTTGGTACTGAGGGTTGAACCCATGGGCATTCTACCGCTGAGCTACACCCTCAAACCTATTATATATTTTTTATTTTGAACAGGATCTTACTAGGTTGCTGAGGGCCTTGCTAAATTGCCGATACTGTTCTCAAACCTACAATCCTCCTGTTTCAGCCTCCCAGGTACTGGGATTACAGGATTATGCCACTGTGCCTGGCTCCCAGACTTCGTATCTTTACCCTACTCTGATTTCCCCGGAACATATGTTACTTAACCACTAAATAATTTATATTTGTTGTTTGCATCTTTCCACCCACCTAGTATTCATTCCTTCATGCATATTCTCATTCTCTCTCCCTCTCCCTCTCTCCCCCCCTCTCTATCTCTCCCCCCTTCCTCTTTCTCTCTCCCTTCCTCTCTCTCTCCTTCTCTGTCTCTCTCCCTTCTTCTCTCTCCCCCTCTTCCCCTCTCCCTCTTCCTTCCTTCCTCTGGTTCTCTCTCTCATATAAATTCCATGAGGGTAGAAGGGTAGAGAAGTTTTTTCCTGCTGTTTCATTGAGGCCTAGAAGACTGCTTGGCACATGTTAGTGTTTAATAATTATTGAATGAAAACCCACCTGGGTGTGGTGACACACACCTGGAATTCCAGTACTTGAGAGGCTGAGATAAGAGGATTGATAAGGATCTCAGCAATATGATGAGGCCACAGTAACTTAGTGAGACCCTGTTTCAGAATGAAAAATGAAATAGGGCTGGGGTGTATCTCAGAGGTCGAACATCCATGGCTTCAATCCCCAATACCAAATAATAATAATAATAATAAGAATAAGAATAAGAAGAAGAAGAAGAAGAAGAAGAAGAATGTATTGTACATTTAAATTTTTCTAAAAGAATAAATATTAAATATTCTCAATACAAGAAAACAGGTAACTATGTGAGGTGATATGTTAACTAGTTTTTGGTAATCATTTCACAATTATACATATACCAAAGCATCACACTATATACTTTGAATATGTCAATAATGCTTAAAAATGTGATATTTTGCTTTAAAATGTGGGAACTCTAAAACATTGTTGGTGGGATTGCAAATTAGTGCAACCACTTTGGAAAACAGTATGGAGAATCCTCAGAAGAATGGGAACAAGTCTACCATTTGATCCAGCATAGGTAACCCAAAAGAAAAGAAACCAAACTAATGCATGTGTACCTATGTTCATAGCTGCACAGTTCACCATTGCCAAACTATGGAACCAGCCAAGATGTCCATCAACAGATGAATGGATTACAAAACTGTGGGATATGTCCACAATGGAATTTTACTCAGCCATAAAAAAAAAAATACAATTGCAGTATTGTCAGGGAAATGGATGGATCTTGAGGACATTATGCTAAGCAAGATTAGTCAGTCACAAAAAGTAAGGAATCGGATGCTTTCCCCAATAAGTGAAAGCTAGGGTGAATGGTGTCATAGGAGGAACTCCAGGTCAAAAAAGAGATCCTATAGAGGAGCAAACAAGACAACCTAACTGTGGGGATGGGAGGTGGGGAGAGGGAAATGCTTTAAAGCGCATGATGTACCTATTCATATCAAAGTCAACCACTAAACCAAGCATGGGAGGGAGGGATGGGGAGGAGTGAGGTGGGGACTGGGTGGGGCTGGCTGGGTGATATGTGCATTTACGCCTACACAAGTCTTTACCCCATTACGATGTATAAATACAATATACCAATTAAAAATTAATAAAAATAAATAAAATTTCTGTGCTTTAAAAACTAAAAAAGATCCAGACCTTTTTTTTTTTTTTTTTTGGTAGTACTGGGGATAGAACCCTTCTACCTCTGGGCTACACTCCCAGACCTATTTTTTAAATAATATTTTATATTTAGAAACAAAGTCTCTTAAGCCAGCAAGGCTGGCTTTGAACCTGTATGATCCTTCTGTCTCCACCTCCCAAGCTCAGGCATTACAAGCATGCGCCACCAGACCCGGCTAAGATCCAGACTTTTACAAATATTATCTTGTTGACTCAAGTTTCCCCCTTGTGACATTTAAGCATAGATCAAGAAAAGCCACAATTGTCTGTTACCTGAAGTTGGCTGAACTTCTTAACACTGTCCATTATAACACATCTGATCTTAGAAATATGTAATCCACAACAAGAACAACAACAAAAAAAATGACTTCTACCTTTGGCTAAAATTTGTTTGAAGTGGTTATAAACTTGTAGGCTACTTGTTCATTTTTTTTTCAGTGGCTATAATCATTGACTAACTTACCATTCTTTTCTCTATAGCTTCAGAATATTCAAATGTCCTCCAAGAAGAGCCGCTTCCCATCCTGGATGACAGAATATGTAATACTGTGCTCAAGAGTATGCACCTCTGTCCTCTAGGGGGGACCCTGCTGTGCATCGTTTTTCCCCAAGAGAGAAAGAATGCCTGCCAGGTACCAAAGTATAAAGGGCAGGCACTTCAGGAATGTGGAAGTGGAAGTGGATTCTGCCTTTCCCTGTCAATGCTTTTGAGGAGTTACTGCTTCAAAGGTCCTTTTCCCCCTCATCTTGCCATCTGCCTTCTACATCATCTTTCTATCTATCTGCCTTCTACTGAAAAAGTTTGCTGAGGGAATTCTTCTCTGTGCCCATTTCTACCCTTCTTTATTTTGGTGAGCTGGGGCCAGGGTTACTTTCAGTGTCCAACCTAATGGAATACAGAATGACTCTCTTGGAAACATAATTATTTTAGCTGTGAATTCCTTTTCATTTCACATTGTGTTCAACTCTGTGACTTTTTCTCCCTTCAGTGCAAAATATGTTTGACCAAAAATGAATAGTTTTAGTAACTGTTGAGAAAGAGGTGCTGTAAATGATAGCAGCCTTCCTAGACAGACAGAAAGACACAACTGCTAATAATACTAAAGAGAGGAAAAAAAGATCATCTTGTGAAAGACACCAGTCAAACTGTATATAAGCCTTCCAAGTAAATTATTGTTCCTACCTTTTTTTGAAGGTTGAACACCAGAGGTTCATTATTCTTTTCCAGAAGCAACCTATGGGAAGCTCTGTAGAATTATCTCCTGGAAGAAGTTTGAAGTTGTTCTTTAAGGGGGTGACAGGAGGAGTCTGGGAGGGAGGAGCTAGAAACTTATAGTTATTCCATTTTTTAAATTGGATCACAAGTGGACTGAAAGCACTTTGTCCTACATGTATGTAACCATAGGTAGTCTTTTCTCAGCTAAAGCACTAAAATAACTTTTTTCTTTTTGTTGCTGTTGTTGTTGTTGTTGTTGTTATTATTATTATTATTATTATTATTATTAGCCTTTTGAGGAGAGTTTAACCCCAAATTGTCAGAAACATGCTACCAATGAAATATATGTTCTGATACATCACTGAAGACAGGATCCTAAAATTGGGTTCTTGATCCTCTAGCATGGGAGCCAGTATAGTCCTTGGAACAAAATTGGGTTTTGCAGGCTTTCTGTTTTTAGAGCTTTTAGCCCTTGCTTGACTTTGGGGGATCTATGCACTGGTGCTGTGGGCATGGGGGATAAGCTAGCAGTGTGGCTGAGAAGCTACAGTAGAAGTGTACAAATAGAACAACTGCCTCCTTTTTCTTCTTTCACTGAATTTTGATATGTACGTGGTAGTTTCAAAAAAAAATAGGTAAAAGAGAAAAGCTCAATATTAGCTTTATAGTATTGTAGCCAGTAGGTAGAAGAATATTACCTTTGGGTGAAAAGATCCTGCCTTGAAGCCAATGAGGAAGAAACAAATAAACGAACAAACGCCCATGAACTTCTATGTCTTTTTGAGATGTATGCTGATGTTTGTGTAAATGACAAAATATTTTAGCCTATGGATATTTAATTTTTTTTTTCTTACGCACAATAGAGGGACTCTGGAGGAACACTGGTTTGTAGACGGCGTGGCAGAACCTGGGCTCTTATTGGGATAACTTCCTGGGTAGCTGGTTGTGCCAGAGGCTCAGCTCCTCTAAGAAATGACCACAGAAGGGCATTCCCTGGCATTTTTTCCAAGGTTCTCGAGTTGATGGATTTTATCACTCAACACGTGATCAAAGGTGAGTAAATTCTTTTTCATTTCATTTTGAGTCAAAAATTGATCGTGCTGGCTGGGTGTGGTGGGGCACGCTTGTAATCCCTCTACTTGGGAGGCAGAGACAGGAGGATCGAGCTGGTTTGAAGCCAGCCTCGCTGGCTTAAGAGACCCTGTTTCCAAATAAAAATATAAAATAGGTCTGGAAGTGAAGCCCGGAGGTAGAAGGGTACCACCAAAAAAAAAAAAAAAAAAAAAAAAAATTTGGCCATGCTTGTCTTAAGGGTACTATGATAATGTTTGTTATGGGATCAGAGCTAAGTTTTAGGTCAAGCAAGGAATATAACTGATTTTTAAACTTTTAGACAATGTATATGACCTTTTATCTCAGAATTCATGAGCATCGATACCTGTCAGTTCAATACAAACCAACTGAATCCTGGTAGGAAAGTTTCATGACTATGTCTTTTTGCATTTCTGAGATTAAAAAAAAAAAAACAGTCCTTAAGGCTTGGCATGGTGGCACACGCTGGTGATCCCCACGCTTAGGAGGCTGAGACAGGAAGATTGCACAAGTTCGAAGCCAGCCTCAGCTACTTAGTGAGGCTCTCAGCAACTTAGTCAAACACTGTTTCCAAATAAAATATAAAATGGGTCTGGGAGTATAGCCTGAAAGTAGAAAGTCCCTGGGTTCTATCCCCAGTACCAGCAAAAACAACAACAACAACAACAACAACAACAACAACAACAACAACAAAACAGTCCTTAAGAAAAGATGCTAGAAATTCTTCATGTGTTCAGCGGACATTTATTTCCTCTGCACTACTTAAAAACACTAAAATAAGCCGGTCGTGGTGGCTCACGCTTGTAATCCCTGCTCTTGGGAGCGGAGACAGGAGGATCGCGCAGATTCGAAGCCAGTCTCGCTGGCTTAAGAGATCCTGTTTCCAAATAAAAAAATACAAAATAGGTCTGAGAGTGTAGCTCGGAAGTAGAAGGGCTTCCAGGAACCCCAGTACCACAAAAAAAAAAAAAAAAAAAAAAAAACCACCAAAAATAAATCCCTCCTCCCCCACTTGTCTCATTCAGCCTTGTTAATTTCCCTTGGAAACTGGGAAAATGAAGAAAGCTTTGGAGAGTTCATTTCCTTCAGTGGCCCTATAATCTAGGGAAGAAGAATGTGGATCTGGAGATGCAAACCTGTCCTCTAGGAAGTTTGTAACTACTAGGAAAGGAAAAAAAAAAAAAAGTAGACAGTTGCAATAGGTGAGATATAGATCAACTCATGTGAAAAGTGCTGAGGGGGCGGGATCTGGGAGGCTCAGCTGAGAGGCCAGAAGGCTGGGCCTGAAAAGGGGCTGGCTCTGCAGAAGAAATAGCACAAGAGGTGGCCTCTGCAGAGCCAGAAGGCTCGGAGAACACGGCCTCTAGGAGCAATTAGCTTAGTATAGGAACTAAAATTTTTAGAGGCCAATATGCATCGTCTCTCCTTCACTGAGGGCCAACAGCTGCCACCCAGTGGCGGGCTTGAGAAGTGCTGCCTGGGCCCCGCAGGCCCGTGGGCCCTCCGCCCGCCGGGACTCACTTTCCCTGGCTCTTTCTTGGGGCGAGTACTCTGCTCGCTGCCCTGATGCAGGGTCACGTCTCCCCTGGTACTGACTGTATTCCATTTTGATTACCTAGAAGAGAGAGTTGAAAAGGTTAATAAGGCCTGAACAAAGGTTAATGATAGCAATTGAATTTTAAAGAGCAATAAAATCAGGCATTAATAGTTAATTCCAAGGCCAAATGAACAGCAGAATGTGATAAGGGACTTACTTAAATAACACTTTTTTAAGATCATCTTTCTAAGCTTCTCATCCCGTTTTTGGCCCATTTGCCAGTTTCTTTCTAGCTGTCCCTCCTCTCCCGTTGTTGGCTGTGCTTTGGAAATGGGGTTAAATTTGGTTTTCTTAATCCTTAAAAATCCAACGAATTGAATCATTCACAAATTGCTTTCTCCTTTCCTATAGTCCTTCAGAGGTGTGTGTGTGTGTGTGTGTGTGTGTGTGTGTGTGTGTGTGTGTTGCTAGGGGTAGAGCCCAGGGGAGCATTTTACCTCTAAGGTACATCCCCCAACCATTTTTATTTTTTGACCCTGTTTTGAAACAGGGTCTTGCTAGGTTGTTGAGGGTCTTACTAAGTTGCAGAGGCTGTCTCAGCCTCCAAAGTACTGTGATTACTGGTGTGTGTGCCACCATGCCAGGCTTCCTTCAGTCTTTTTTTAAAGAGCCAAGCGCAGTGCTGCAGACCTGTTAAAAATTTGAAAAATTAAAAAAGGGTTGAGGAAGCCAGGCATGGTGGCTCATGCTTGTAATCCCAGGAGGGGATCTCAGGAGGCAGACACCAGAGAATCGTGGTTTGTGGACAGCCTCAGCTACTTAGCGAAGCCCTTCACAACTCAGTGAGACCCTGTTTCGGAAATAAAAAGACTAAAACGGAGGACTGGAGGTGTAGCTCAGAGGTACAATTTATACCATTATACATTTACCATTGTTATACATTTTTACCATTACCCAGGATGTTCTAAAAGAGATGGGAAAAGACCCTATAAGTTCCATAAATTGTCAGCTTCTGTGTGACACATGATTTGGAAAGGTTAGAAAAATGTTATAGCTGAAAAATTCTGTTAAAGAACATTATGATTCAGACATTTTCTTAGGCCTTTTGTAAATATACTATCTAGACCATAACCTTTAAGAATAAATAATGTTTAATAATAATATTCCATAAATAATGTATAGCTATTACATAAATAACATAAAAATTGTATAGCTTTGGGCTGACAGTTACATCATATTGAAATATTAAAAAATGGGCAAATAATCCACCTCTTCCTCATGTTTTTGAAGTTTATAAGACTCAGTTGGTGATGTTATTTGGAGAAAGTAGTAGGATTTCGTGCCCCTGTTCCAAAGAAGATGACCATTCTCATAATTGGTATGTATCACAGGTAGAAATTACTTCTGACTTTTTTCTTTCCATGGAACCAGATAATTTAAATGATTATATTTTGGTAATTTTGTTTAGTATCTCTAATTTGTAATTAATATAAACATATTTCACTTGATATTTTCTGGTTGGCAAATATTTACTAGTTGATATTTCTGAGATACATTAATGTAAATCATCAACTCAAACTTTAAGACTAATGCTTAACTAAATTGATATGTTTAAATATGTAATATTAAAAGCATCCAGTAGTGATGTTGCTATAGGAATATAGTGGTTAACCCTATCAAACTTATTTTTATAATCATAGTTATATTTTGTAAAATATCACTTGAAATATGGAAAATAGTTCATTCCCTATAAGCTTTAATGTTGTAAATTTTTTTCTACAGACCCTGCCCTCTATATGGCTAAGGATACCCTTAAACTTCAGAAATTGGTTTGGCATGTATCTCATTTTCTTAACTGATCTAGACTCTTTTTCAAAGATAGAAATCCAAAATAATGATTTGAGAGGTATAATTGAGGAAACGAGGGATTTTCTTTTCTTTTCTTTGGTGATACTTACGAGTACTCTGAGCTACATCCCTAGCCCTATTTTCTTTTAAACAGGGTCTCACTGGGTTGCCGAGAGTCTTGCTCAGTTTCTGAGACTCCTCAAACCGGCAATCCTTCTATCTCAGACTCCCAAGAACTGGGATTACAGGCATGTGCCATCATGCCTGACTGGGGTACTTTTTGATCCTAATAAGACTGAGGAGAAAGGAACAGTCTTGACTTATCTGAGATGCTGCCATAAGAGTAGATCGGGCTTGTTCTGACTAATTGCAGACCTAAGAACTAGGATTATTGGGTAGAAGTTAAGAGACGGTAGATTGTAGTTTCTCGTTTGAGATAATCCTGAGATCAGCCTGCCGTTTCAATGAATATTCTTACCACTATTATCTAAAATACTCGATGACCACACTTAGAGGAAAGAAGATGTATTTGCTTGCCATTCTGAAGATTTCAGTCCATGTATATAAAGTCTGTTTTACACTAGCTCAGAATCAGGGCTTCAAAGCCTTTGGGCATGATGGCAGGAAGCAGGGGTGGGGGTGGATAAGAGTTATGTCAGCTCATGGCAGCAGAGAAGAAAGAAGAAGGAGCAGAAAGCTGAAGCAGTCTGCCCGGGAAATACTGTCCCTAGTCATGCCTCCAGAGACCTCTCCCCAGCAACCAAATTCTGCCTCCAACATGCTACCTTGTCAACCACATGAAGTCAAAGGAACATTCTGAATACAAACTGTAATGTCCACCTCAGATAGTAATGAATGTCGTTGGTAAGTGGGAGTTTGAACAAACGGTGTGTACCTTGAGTACAGGACATGTGGATGATGGTCCATTTATTCTCCAATATAGCGATTCACAGAATACGTGTTGCAGAGATCTCTGTAGAAAGAGTTGACGAAACCAGAGATTTTCTTTTGTTTGGTTCAAGAAAACTGGGAGGGCCTAATTTTTGTAGAAGTCAAAATGAGTTTAGGTAACGTGCTGTTACATGTGAAAATTCAAAGATTTACCACTGAATTATGGAGTCAGAAGCCACATTTTAAGAGGTTATTGGAGAAAATTTAGTGTATTTGTGGAATACCAAAGATAACAGACAGCTAAAATTGAATGATAATGGCAGTGACCAGATTGTTTGGGCCTTATTGGACATAAAAAAACTGAATTTTACTCCAAGGTGGAAAACCAGTTGAGGACTTTTCTTTTTGTAGCCCTGGAAGTTGAGCCTAGGACCTTGTGCATGGCTAGGTAAATTCTATTAAGTTGTCAGCCTGCCATTGGAAGATTTTGAGCAGAGGAATGTGATCTGACCTTGTTTTAAGGGATCACTTTGGTTATTGTGTTGAAAATAGAGGGTATACAGGAAAGACCAAATGTTGGTAATTACTGCAATAATTAGACTCCTAGCTTTTGCAAATTTTGATTCGATTTTAGCAATAGAGGTGATGAAAAGGTTGAGTCATAGGATTTCGTGATGAGTCAAACGTTTGGGTCTGAGAGAGGGGGAGAGTCCCTCATGAGTGGCTCAAGGGTTCTTGACTGAACTACTGGAAGGATGGGACTTCCATTGTCCGAGGGAGGAAGATGGGGCTGTAGTTTTTTGGGGTTTTGGGGTTTTTTTGAATATTAAAGAAGTTTATTGAAATACAGAAGACAGTTACAGTGCCTTCTACAGAAATACAGAAGAAATTTCTTGGATGGGAGTTGTCGTTTTTAAGCAGTTCAAGGGGAGTATTATGTTTGTCTGGATAGACACAACTGGATTTATGGGCAGAAGAGAGTAAGAATCAAGAAGAACATATAGAAATGAAAAGCTAGTATATGGGAACACAACAAATACCATTTAGCTTTAAAAAAAGGAATAATAATTCCTTACCTGGGAAGGCAACTATAGAAAAGCTGAAGGAATTTATACTAGATGTCTTAGTAATCCTATGAGATTTTAAATGCTTCATAAATGTAGAGGATGAAGTTGAAATTAAATAGTGAAGAAGATATTAAATAGCTTATCTGATAAAAGATGAAAAAGGCTTTTGCATTATTACAATCCATTTAGTATCAGCATGAGTTTGTACTTCATTCCAACAAATGTAAGATAAAAAAATCATAAAATACATCATTATATTATGGACCACCAATACAGAAAACACAATACCCAAGATAGGGCCATATACAGCTGAAACATGAAAGGCTACCTCTTCAGGGAAAGATTGAATAAACAAGCTGTAAACCCACCCTCACAGAAAGTTATGTGCCTCAGCTTTGGCACCAGGTGTGAGGAGGGATAAAACCTACCTTGAGAATCTGAATCACAAGCTAATACTAGTAACAATCTACAGCCTCAACTCTTACCAGAAGTATCATCCAGAATACCTCAATAAGACAAATCGGGCCGTATGAAGTTGTTGGTACTTCCAGGTGACTGGCAGAAACTAATATAAACTCCTCCTGGGAGAGCTTGTTCAGCCCAGGCCTATGGTGGCTGTAAGATGAATTCTGATTTTCAAATGTTAAACTGTAGAAAGACATGAGTCTTGGAAATAACGCTTGAGGCCAATTCACATAACGCTTTGAGGCCAATTCAAGCAGGCCTGAATAGCAAAATGGTCTTATAGATTCCAAATGGCCTAATTAAGAAGTAGTAAGGGAGAAGGGAGATGTAAAGAAGAAGCTGGGAGCTGTACAGTCCCATGAAGCCTCTCTTTGTTCTGGACATCAGTAGCTAGACACTCAGAAATGGCAGAGATGATTCCCAGTGTGTTCTTCCTCCTCCCATGCCCATGCAAGACAGTGCATTTCTCAGAGCCCAGAACACTACCTAGCACATAGTAAATGCTCCATAGATGTATGGATGAGTAAATCAGTTTAATTTTGGCACCCTTCTCTTATTTGACTAGACCTTAAAATCCTTTTAAATAAGAAGATCATTAACAGTAAGTCAAGATTGGCATATTCCTTGAACACTATGTTCCAACTCTGTTTTAAGAGATCTGGAGGCAGAAAACAATTTGATGAAAACAGAGGAAAGTACTGGTCATTGAAGTCATGAAGCCTGAATTATATATAGTTTCTAAAGATTTGATTAGTCTTTTCCTATCAATGTCAGTTTTCCCATTTGGAGCAGGGAATGTAATTTCTCTCCTGCCCTCTCAGAGAAGTATAATAAGTCTCATGAAGGGTGATGGATGTACAGTGCTTTTTCAATTGAAGTGCTTAGTAAAGTGAGCTTTATACTATTTCAGGCAGCTTATTGCTTTTAAAATGGAAATTCTTAAAAAATGATTTTAATACTATTTTATCAGCCTTCTTTTACATCTATATCCAGGATGATGGAGAGGAATAGAAAGATTAAAGAGTTTCTGGCTAAGAAGCAGTTTGGCAAGAATTATTAGTGTTGGCTTTTGGAAGCTGGGTATGAAAGTTGAATAGCTCCTACGACCCTGGACATTTATTACTTAGAGAGCAATGGGGGGGGGTTAAAAGGTTGGAGTCCAGATAAGATTGTGTTGCATTCAGATGAATGTGAGATATGAAAGAAGTCAGCATTTATGGCCCACTGGAATTTCTTAAATTGTATGAATCCTTGTGAGAAGTTAAATTATTATGAATTAATTTATGTAAAACTTTTTCAAAAACCTTTAGACACATTTCTAAAGATGCTAGTAAAAGGTCACAGCTGACCTTACTGAGAATTAGGTGACATGGCATCCTCAGTGACTGAGTTAGCCGACCTTGGAAGATGGGCCTGGTCAGGGTTGGCATATGCTGCACAGTGACTCTGTCATTCATCAGAATTCATCATCCAGCATCCAACTTCTGGGTGAATATTGTGAATTTTAACTAGACTAATGACAGAGAGAAAAACCTGAGAGGTTTTCTTCAGGTAATAGATCAAAATTCCAGCACTTTACAACCAAATAAAATTTAACCAAATAAAATTCTAACCACTCCCTGATTTATTGTCATCTGTTTGTTGGATAAATGTTATAAATTTGACCACAAGCATACTTTTGTCACATAAGAAATTTCTATTATTTTTACCTTATAGTATTCTGTAGCATTTTATTGTTGGTAAGCTATGAGCTAAATTATAGACATTAGGTTTATTTGTCAAACTTAACTCTGCTGTTCATTATATTTTCTCCACCCTTTCCTACCCTAGCTTTTGTATCTGGAAAATAATGGTGCCAGAACATAAAATTATTCTGATAAAATTGACACGTTTAGGCAGAAGAAATCAAATTAGGTGTGATCATTGCTATGTATCTTTACTGTCCAGTAGTGGAGTGCCTGTGAGTAAGTATGTTACATTAACTTTTATTTATCATTTTATTTACTTTTACTTACTTTTATCTGTTTACCTTTATTTATCATTTTAGATTATTTAAAAGACAAAAGAGATTGCTAAGTGACCTAAAGTGAGATTTGTGCACACAGGGCAATTGTTTTATCTTACGTACTGTGTCCTTCTAGGTAAGGTGTGAGTGGGGCAGGGTCATAAGAGTGGAAACAGTGAAAAGTGAATTATCCATTCATTCTCTTCATTGATTTTTCTAACTTAGACAACAAATATCACATTCTTTTCTCAAGTTTAATAATAAGTATTGAATGAAATTGATGTCCCAATTGCCAGAAAACTTCCTTTCAATGTAATGTTAATATTTTCATTTTTATTGCAAAAACAGCTGCATGTTTACCAAACTTGGTAAATAGAGATGAGTGAAATGGGAAAAAATATATAAGTCATTCACAAATATGCCACCTAGAGATAAACACTGTTAACTTTTTCTTTCTTTCTTTTTGGTACTGGGGATTGAACCCAGGGCCTTGAACTGCTAGGCCCCTGGGTTCCAGTAGGCACAGGCTACCACTGAGCTGCATCCCCAGGCCTCACTGTCAACATTTTTGTGTATATCCATTTACACACACACACACACACACACACACACACACACACACACACATTGAACTGTACTGTATGTTGTTTTATAATTTACTTTTTTCTCAAGACTTAATAGACCATTTTAATCATTATACTTATTTTGTCAAATACCTCTTATAAGCTATAGAAACTTAGACCTATTTTTTTTGTGTGTGTGTGGTGCTGAGGATGGAACCCAGATGCTTTCTACCTTCGGGCTGCACTCCCAGCCCTATTTTATATTTTATTTGGAAATAGGGTCTCACTAAGTTGCTGAGAGCCTCACTAAGCAGCTGAGGCTGGCTTCGAACCTGTGCGATCCTCCTTTCTCAGCCTCCCAAGCACTGGGATTACAAGTGTGTGCCATTACACTCAGCTTAACATAGATCTATTTTAGTTGAAATATTTTGTGTTAAACATGATAGACAGTCTCCACGGCTGGTATAGACCTCAATCTCTAGATCTCCTCAAGGCCAATGATAGGACAAATGTCTTTTCACAAACATTTGACAAGGATGCTATAGAAAAGATGATTGTGGTGAGGGTTATGATATTCACTGACTTAACGATTTCATTCTCAGGTCTACTATTTACCTAGTAATCATTCTTTCAACCAATCATTTGCTTAAAATCAACTATGTATGAGATGATGCCATGTACTGAACATATAGAGAAAAAGCAGTCTCAGAGCAAAGGAGTTTATAGTTTGAGATCCCTGAAAGTGCCTCACAAAGTAGCAAATGCTATGGAATAGGGAATGTGCTAAGGTGATTTTAAAAATGTAGCTATAGTCATGAGTAGGTGTCTGAGAAAGTCCATAGGAAACCTGGACCTTGAGTCAGGTCAAGAAGGATGTAGAATTTAACTTGTGAGACTGGGAGTGAGAAGTTGTATGGAATAGCAAAATTATTAAAGCACAGGGTGTGAAATGAGTAAGAAGACCACTAGATAGTTTGGTGTTTCAGATTTAAAATGTCTTCCACATGGTTAACCTGGACAACCATTGGTGGGAGGGGGGAAGGGAAAACGGGGGCGGGGGGGAGAGGGCACCAAATATAGTGTAAATGTATACTATTTATGTTCAATAAAAAAATTGTTAAAAAAATAAAAAAATAAAATGTCTTCCAGGTCTTATAGAGTAGTCGAGGCAGCCATGTTGAAGGTGGCACTTGGCTCTGGGGAAGGGTCCCTGAGAATGTAGGGACCCTTTCTTCTCTCTCCCCTACTGCCATGAGTTAACACAAATTCTTACCCTTCTCCCTCTGGTTCCCATCACTATGCCCTAAATACCCACAGCCCTGGCTCCTGCTTGGCAGTCAGCTTAAAGTAGACTCTCTCTTTAGACGGAAATCTCCAAATAAGTAAGCAAATTATTCTTCCTTTCCCTGTGTGTGTGTGTGTGTTAGATTAGGTGTTTGAATCATAGTATTGAGAATGCTTACTGAAACATTTGGTGTGCTTAAGACAGAGAGCTCATAGAAGATAATACTAGAAAAATAATTACGTAGAAGTTCCTACCACACTTCAGCAATGTTATTTCAATTTCTTTTCCTTCCTAAGGTAAGGAGTGCAGAGATATATTGCCCTCATCATTGCTGACAGAGAACAATAAGGACATATTTACCTTTGTTTTTGATGCAGAAACCCATGGGAGTAACTTTGAGCTTTCCTGTACTGTTATACAGAACTCAGAAGCAGGTTAAGTATTTCAGGTGTTTGTTTCCCTGCTGTTTGTCTTCAATGTGCAGATAACAAGACAAGTAATTTTTCCATTCACTTTGGATTTTCTTTATACTTCCACAGGTCCTGTTTGTGGGAGCG
This sequence comes from Muscardinus avellanarius, assembly GCF_963383645.1. Lineage (NCBI taxonomy): Eukaryota > Metazoa > Chordata > Mammalia > Rodentia > Gliridae > Muscardinus > Muscardinus avellanarius. The sequence goes on from NC_137797.1 coordinate 87,844,412, forward strand.
TGGCTATTTTGGTAGAAAACAGGACAATTCACAGAGACAGTTATCCTTATTTTTGTCTCAGCAGTATATGGTGCCATTGGTTCATGTGTGCTCCACAGAAACACATCATAAAGGTAATCAGTTAAGGAATCTACTTTATAGAGAACGTGGCTATGCTGTAGAATTTCATCTGAATTGTTTAATTGTCATTATGATAACAACCTTATTTTTGCCATTTGTCATTCTAAAGAGGGATCTATATGTTGTTTTTGAGATTTCAGTGGTGTAAAAATGCATACAATTACAAGTAAGGTTCCTTTTCAGCAGACTCCTGTCATATTGCTAGATGTTCATTGAGTTTTGGTCCTCATCTATGCCAGCAATTCTAGCATGAAGACCCCTGTGTCCCTGTCTTTAGACACATGTGGATAGATGTAATTCCCAGAATTGGACTTGCTGGATCAAAGGACTTGTGCATCTCAACCTGGTAGTCATTGCCATGTTGCCTTCCAAAGAGCCTACAGTTTTTTATACTTTCATCACCGGTATATGAGAATAGGTGTGAGAGAGAGACTAAATGTACAGAGGGAAACTCCTTAAACTCTTTCTTAACAATTTCTCTTGTTATGTTTGTAATTTTTACAGTTGATATCTGAGGACTTTAATGAATTTGACCCAAACCATATTTATGATGCTGTTGTGCTGTATGATCCCAAAGAAGAGCATGACTTGGGTAGGTAACATGACATTTCAGCTTTTAAATTTGAAAAGCGTCAGACTAACCAGGGTGGTTGCAGCACTGGCTGGCTTCCATGGGTACCATGAAGTAGAGTAGGAGAGTAAATTTCTTACACTAGGAGCTCATGAACTAAAAGTGCCGAAACACTTTAGCTTTAAGATCTGTGAGCCAGTGGCTGATTCAACAGTAGAGTTTTTAATAGAAACATGTAAAATGTGGAGAATGTTTTAAATTATTTGAAAGGTGAACAAAGAGTCTCCAGAGAAAGGGGGAATGGAAGCAGTGAGTAAATCGTTGGCATGAGCCTAAGGTAAAAATGTTAAACTTCCTTCTTTCTGTATTAATTTCTTCTATTGAAAATATTTTCATTTTTGTGTCCAAGAAAAGTAACCAAGGACTATAATTTCTAAAGTTAATTTTGAGACCCAACTTAAGTTTCAAATATACTTTTAGTTATGGCTTAATTTATTGCATATAAAGAATTAACTTCCAGCCTGGTAAGCATTTTTTCAGCACCTATTTGTCCCTCAGCTGGATGTTATCATGGGTTAGCGACCTGGAATGTAGATAGGCTCAAAATATTTATTTGGTTATTGAGAGCAGGTGAGTGGAAGCACAATCCCATGATCCAACAGGATAGAACTTGCATGGTATAAGGTTAGGGTGAAGTAGATATCTGGTATTGCCTGCTCATATAAAGAAATATATGTGCTTGCATAGTTTTATTGGTTCACTCTCATTGTCCACAAGTGAATAATCAGTTGACGTTTCTGTGCCTATTGGGAGTCACATATCCTTATTCCATATAGAGAGCTTTTCCTGTGAAATGAGATTAAAATATATTATTATTGTGAGACTAATTTTTAATTCCCGCTGATATGTAATGGTGTGCTCAGAAACAAAAGTTGTAGAAAATCAAAGTTGCTGATAAAAAATTTAATTGAATGACATTTTGCCTTTGTGTTCTAATTTCTACAAAATTGTTTATAATTATAAATCAAATTTACCTAAAACGTTTCTATCTAATTGTGGAATCTTGAACCCTACTCCAACATACAGTTCCAGAAAAATTATGGTCATATATCTTTTTTATTTTTGTGGTACTGGGGTTCCTGGAAACCCTTCTAGCTTCAAAGCTAGATTCACCTTTTTACCTTCAGGCAAGTATAATCACCTATGTATTGGGTGCTTCTTATGAAAATGCTTATAGAGAAGATAACTTAGCCATGTTAATCCAAATGTATGGTATTTGAATCAACTTGGCACATAATAAAAATACAGAGTCCTGGGTCCACCCCTAGAGATTCTATAGTTTTGGGATGAGACCCAGAAATCCACACCTTAGCAAGCACCTCAGGTAAGGCTCAAGAAATCACATCCACTACAATATTTACAAAGATGCCGAGCACCAGCATGAAAAAGAGTATTTAGGTTAGAAAAAGTAATTTAGAAATGAGGTTGGCTCTATTTTTGGAATGCTAGATGCTTTTAAAAGATTAATAGTTTTCTTGGCATTCTGGATGGTAAGGTACATTTTGCCCAGACAAGAGAATATGATATGCAAAGACCCTAGTGAAAGAAAATGGATGTTATACAAGAAAAGTACAAATAACTTATCATTGAGTTAGAAGAAATGATAGAAAAGGGGAAAGTCAGATCATGTTAGACATGGCCCAAAAGTACCAATGAGATAGGTGCTAGGGATTGAAGTCTGGGGCATCCTTCCTTCAGGCTAAATGCCCAGCCTTCCCTCTCCTTTTTTTATTATGTGAAACAGGGTTTTGCTAAGTTGCTGAGGCTGTCCTTGAACTTGCTATCCTCCTGTATCAGCCTCTCAAGTACTGGGATTACAGGTGTGCACCACCATGTCCAGCTTCTTGTAAGAAGTTCTAATAGAAATATCTAGCTGTTTCTTATACATCATCCATCTTGTTCATCTTTCCAGGGAAAAGAAATTAGACTGAGGAGAGAAATTTAGATGTATGTAGATGAGTAAACATCTTGAGAAATACCTTCTCAAGCTGAAGATTGGGATTTGTGGAGGTCGGGGAGACTGAGATTGGGAAGAGATAATCCACAGATATATCAAGGAAACCACAAGTAATATTGTGAACCCAAAGAAGGAAGTTTAAAATTTTTACCTTAGTCATATGATAAAAATTTACTCATTTAAACCTTTTCCCTTTTACTTGACTCTCTTAAAAGAGCCATATGTAATAGGGATATTAAGACATGTACATAAAATCACATCTAAAGAATCTGGCATATGGGTAACAGTATTAGTGAGATCTACAGTACATTGGTTTTATTCTCTACCAGGGTAAGCAAGTAGGGCCATTTAGTGAAGCTACTCTAAATATTTTCAATTAAAAATAATTTTTCTCTATAGACTCCTTAAACAAAATTGGACTGGCATCACCTCTCAAAACCAATACTATATCTACCACAAAAGCTCTTCCTTATGGTAAGTTGGCCGTATTGTTACCATCTGTTTAACCTCCTTTCTTCATTAACTAGATGTCTCTTTAGGAAACCTTCATCTTGCACTTATATAACGCCAAGAAGAATGAGTCTATGAAACTTCTAGAATCCTGTTTGGGTTTACAGATAGACTCATAAAAAGAGGGAAGTAGAAGGAAAAATATATAAGGTTTATGAGAGTGAGAAAGAGGTGTAGGGAGCAATTTACTGTCCTCATCTATTCCTATACAAACTTAATATTTAGCAGGATTTCCTGGAGCTTATACTTAATACAATTATGCATTGTGGGCCAAAGGGAGAGACGGAGTTCTGTGTATATAAGTATTTTAATTTCACATGGGCATATTTTAACTTTCTTATGCTCTAAAGCATCTGGTTAAATACTCTTGTCTTTCATTATTCTGCATGCATGTGTCGAACATGTTCTAGTTAATGAACTGTAATAGAACATTGTACAGGGACCTATAAGAGAAATGCCCATGTCTTCCTGGGGAGTCAGAGAAGGCTTCATAGAGAAGATAACACTTGAGCTGAGTCCAAGTGTTGCCAGATCTGAGAACAGCATTTAGGTGTTGGAGGAAATGTGATGTGTTTAAGAATCAGTAAATGATTTCATACAGTGAGGACAAGAGGTAAAATAGGGATATGCAGTGAAGACCCAGATATAATCTGCTTAGCAAACCTGATACTGTCTTAGTTGAATGAGAGTTCCATGAGGGCCAGTGTTTTGTGTCTGTTTTATTCACTGTATCACCTATGTTCAGATCCTGGCAAATAGCGAGCACTAACTAGTTGTTTGTTAAGTAAGTGAATAAATACTATCCTGTAGGTCAGTGCCGACTGTGGCCTTGCAGGGTTGGCTAGGCAGACTGTTAAATCAGACTTCTAAAGGTGAGTCTTGGGAATCACTATCTTTTACAAGCTGACCTGGTGTTTGGGAATTACTGCTGTTGGCCATATCGAGCCACTGCAGGATGTGTTCTTAACCATTTCATCTGGGATGAGCACTCATCTCCTCCCCTTTCCTGTAGATGTCTGTGGCATCCCTCCATCCAGCCCCCAGTGGCTTTCCAGAAGAATCGCAGGGGGGGAGGAAGCCTGCCCCCACTGTTGGCCATGGCATGTGGGCCTGAGGTTTCTAGGAGATCACCAATGTGGAGGCGCCATCATCCACCCAGTTTGGATTCTGACTGCAGCCCACTGTGTACAGGTGTAAGTGGAACTCCTTTACTAATCAATTTAGCACATGTACTGAAAGCCAATGCCTAAGACAGAATATTCTTATCTAACGACCAAGACCATCCAGACTAAGTAAAAACCAGGAACCTTTCTCTTAGTATTTTTTCTTCATAGTCATCTAGCTTCTATTGAAACAATGTCGGTAAGAAAAAAGTTTATCAAATCTTGAAATTATATTCATCTCTGATTATTTTGTCAAGTCAAAGTTCACTTTCCTATCATGCCCTATGACTTCCCTATTGGTTTAAATTCACTGTAGTTTCATAAAACAAGAACAAAGTCTTATTTCTTGTTTCACCTAACGGTCCTTCCCGAACTTGAAGACTTCTATCACATTCTGCTTTCGCTTAATCTTAAAGCTAAGAGCTGTAGCTTGGTCGTTGGTTGGCAGTAATTGAAGATATCTTTTCAGGCAGCACACCTTTGCTTGGTCTGGTTTAGGATTGTTTAAAATATGGCTCATTCAGCGAGAGTGCCTTGATCTAAAGATATTCAAACTATTCCATGTTATGAAAGCATCTATATAATAATGTATAATTTAAAGAATGGCTATCAAATATACATTTGTGTTCTCATCATCCAGTTTAGGAAAGATCTTTATACTTACCTTTCAATACCCCTCACTACTCTTCCCGAGAGGTAAATGCCATGCTAGATTTGTGTTCTAGCATGCCATGAGTTTGTGGTCATAATGCCTCTGCCCTGTTTGTTTTGTATGTGGTACTGGGGATTACAGCCAGGGGCATTCTCCCACTGAGTTGTATCCCCAGGCCTTTTTATTATTTTGAAACAGGATTTCACTAAGGTCTCATATGCTGGCCTTGAACCTACAATTCTCCTGTTTCAGCCTCCTAAGTACTGGGATTCTAGGTATATGCCATCACACTCAGCTTATGTTTGCTCTTTTTAAATATTTTATTTGAAAATTTTATTTTGACCTGGGAGGCTGAGACCAGAGGGGTCACAGGTTCAAGACCAGTCTCAGCATCTTAACAAGATCCTGTTTCAAAATAAATAAATAAAATAATTAATTAATATTTTGGGAGTGTATCTCAGAGGTAGAATGCCCCTGGGTTCAATCCTCGGTTTAAAAAAAAAAAAAAAAGCACAAATCAAAAACAAAACAAAAAAAGCCACTTTCCCACAGAAAGTTCTTCTTTTGGTTTTAACCAAAACAGTATATTGTGTAGGTGTTTGTTTTGAGTTTATATAACAGAACTGTAGTTTATATTCTTTGTAACTTGCTTTTATCTTTACCGCATATTATGTAGATCAAGCCATAAGCCACATGGATATGTGTAACTATAAGTAATTTGTTTTCAATTCAGGCTAGTTAAATCAATCACTTAGGCGTAGTTTCTGGATAACAGTATTTTTGAAAAGCTCCCCGAGTGGTTCCAATGTGCAGACGGGGTCAAGAACCTCTCCTTTTTCTAACCTCTTGACCATCTCCTGCTTGCTCACAGTGAATCAGGCACCCTGGTTCTTCTGATGCTCAGGGGTATTGATCTTGGTGCAGCCTCAAATTCTGTATAATTGCTCTTCTCTTTGCTATTCAGGATACCACATTATGTTTAACTCTCAAGATACCTTAGGCTTCTTTGGGCTGTTTCCCAGGCTTTCCATGTTTTTTGATGACTTGACCATTTTGAGGAGTACCTATTTGGTATTTCATAGAATGTTTATCAATTGTGTTCATCTTGTATTTTTCTCACGGTGTTACTGGGTTCTGAATTTGGGGGAGGAAGACTACATAGTAACTACCATTCTTAGCACAACAAGTCAAGAGTACATGCATAACTCATCACTGATGTTAGCCTCAATCATGTGGCTGAGGTAGGGGACTTCTGCAAAATTACGCTTTTCCATTCCATACTTTGGAAGCGAGTTGCTAATAGGTAGTTGGACAGTAAACTCTACCCCTTTGAGCAGAAAATATTTAAAGAACTAACTTAAAATGCAGCATGAGAGATTTATCTTTTTACCCTCTTTTTATTAAGTTTTATTTATATTAGTATGGACTCAGAGATGTTTAGCTTATAAATATTGCACACTTTATTGTTCAAATGATCCCAGAGTTGGCCACTGTGAGCTCTTTCCAATTAGCGCGTTAGGCTCCTATTCTTTTGTGACACTACAAAGTGTTCCAGGCTCATCTCGCAAGTTCAGTCTCAGAGTCAATCATTTCTCCAAGTAGCCTGCTTCATTTTACTTGGGATTGATACAGGAAATCATGATCTAGGTGCTGGGTGTACCAACTGCTACTAGGGACTTGTTGCTTCCAAATATAGAAAGCAAAGGATGTCTGCTAGCCAAAGTTGTAAACATGTCCAACCATCTGTATTCATGTTAAGCTGTAGTCATGTTTTTAGCTCCAGTCCAGTACTACATGGGATTCCTTTTAAAATTTCTCTGTTAGAAAACTCCATTTTATAGTTATTTTCTCAAATTGCATTTTGATATATCATAGGAAAGAAGCCTTAATACTAGTTAACTAGTAAAACTTCATATATCGGAAGAGACAAGTATTAGTACTGAGGCCAAAGACAACGAAGACACTTTAAATAAATCCTTTTGTCAAATAACATGGTCTATTTCTGAATTTTTGTGCTGGGATGTGTCACCTTGCAGCATGATATACAACATAACAAAACTCTTCTCAAGGTGTACCTTCAACTTATGTGTCACTTGAGGTCAATAAACACAGTAATCTGCCAATTTTTATGAGCTATTTAAGCTAATCACAAAAAGGTTTGTATTTAATTCCATCAGTGATTTATTTATTTACTTTTATTTTTTGTTGGTGCATTGTAGTCATGCATCTTAATGGGATAAAAGACTTGTGTAGACATACATGCACACATCACTCAATTAAGTCTTACCCAATCCCCACTCCATTCCCTCCCCATTCCTCCTTCCCATGCTTGAATTTTTAAAAATAAATTATAATAATGTGGGGGGGAGATAGAGAAACTTATGTAAAATCTAAACAATTGCCAGGTACAGAGACACACAACTATAATAACAGTACTTGGAAGGCTGAGACATGAAGATCAAAAGTTTAAGGCCATCCTGCCCAACATATCAAAACCCTTTCTAAAAGCAAAAAAATAAAAAGAGCCTCGGGGATGTGGCTCAGAGTTAAGAGTGCCTAGGGTTCATTCTATAGTAATACCCCTCCCCACAAAGAAGCTAACATATTCTTTTACTAACTCTTTCCACCTCTCTGGAATTAATCCATATTAAGAATTATTTGTGCTGGGCATGGTGGCACACGCTTGTAATCCCCGCGCTTGGGAGGCTGAGACAGGAGGATCGCGCAGGTTCGAAGCCAGCCTCAGCTACTTTGTGAGGCTTTCAGCAACTTAGTGAGACCCTGTTTCCAAATAAAATATAGAAAAGGTCTGGGAGTATAGCCCGGAGATAGAAAGCCTCTGGGTTCCACCCCCTGTACCACTAAAAAAAAAAAAAAAAAAAAAAAAAAAAAAAAAAAAAAAAAGAATGATTTATCTGATGTCCATTAATAATAAAACACATATGCATATAGTTTATAATATTGAAATATACCTCACGTTGCTTTATACTTTTGTGTAGATGACATTATGTTTTCTTTTTATACTGAGATGAATAATATATGTACCTCATTTTTGTGGTACTGGGGGTGGAACCCAGGGGCTTTTCTACCTCCGAGCTATACGTCCACACCTTTTTTATACTTTATTTGGAAACAGGGTCTTACTAAGTTGCAGAGAGCCTCACTAAGTAGCTGGGGCTGGCTGTGCCATCCTCCTGTCTCAGCCTCCCAAGTGCTGGAATAACAAGCGTGTGCCGCCACACCCGGCTGGAGCTCATTTTTAAACACTTTCCTAGTGACCTAACTTATTTAACTCAGAGAAATGCCTTTTTAAAAGTAATCATTGAAGCATATAGATACTTACACTAAAAATGTCTTACTATTTGAATATAACAAAAACGACAGGTCACACTCATGCCCCATGTTTGTGGGAATGTATCTACTGACTTCTTCATGCATTTGTTTCTCCCTACTTGCTGATATGGTATAGGTATGGAATGTTCCTCAGAAGAGATAATTTGTTGGCAATGTAGAAATGCACAAATGTTCTGAGGTTAAATAATTGAATAAGGACAGTAACCCTGATAAATCCACTGATGGATTAATAATTCGAATAGACTGGGTATGATTGGAGGAGGTAGGTCACTGGGAACAGGGCCTTGAGAACTATGTCCCTGGTTTCTTTCTTTCCTCCTCCTCCTCTTCCTCCTCCTCTTCCTCCTCCTCCTCCTCCTCTACCTCCTCCTCCTCATTCTCATTTTTTCTCTCTCTCCCCATTCCTCCCCACCTCTCCTTCTGGCTGCCCTAAGCAGCTGTCCTTCACCACACGCTGCCACCATGATGTTTCTGACTTGTTGAAGCCAGGTCGCCATGGACTGAAACCTCTGAAACCATGAGCAAATAAATCTTTCCTCCTCTAAGTTATTCTTGTCCGATATTTTGGTCACAGCAACAGAAAATCTAATACACTCACTGTCTTCTAGCTATGAACATCCAAGATTCTGCTCTCCATTGAAAGAAGCTTCTAAGTATTCAAATCCATTGAAAAGGGAGGTTTTCCATGTGAGATTAGATAGTTGGGAAGATATACAAAATCCAGGAGTTGATACAGGCCACACTTTTACTGAGTCTCCAGGTTCTAGGCTAGCTGCCCCTGATGAGTAGTGCTCCAAAGACTCTAAGAAGAGCCAGCAACATCCTATCACCTCCGACCACTGCTTGCCTTAGCAGTAGTTCTCAAATGAGCATACGCCATAATTGCCTTTTAGATTTCTGATTCCTTAGGTTTGATTTTGGACCTAGGAATTTGTATACCTAGCAGTTTCCCCAGTTATATCATTCCATACTTAGGGAAAACTAAGGTTCTCATCTTGCTTACTCCACACTAGTATTTGTACCTAAGTTCACACTGCAACTATATTTTGGAATCTTTGTCTCAAAACTAAATCAACTCTTTTTTAACTTCAGATATTTTTTCTGTGATTTAGTAGTGGCTTTTTCTTTTATCATAGCAGTAAATAACACAGGTCCCATGCGTGCGTTGGGGATGAGACCCTAAGGACGTAAAAGGTGAAATGTAATTATGGGAAAGTGGGAATAAAATGTGGAGAAATAAATTAATCAGTTGGTACTGTGAATAATTATTTCACTACTGGAAAAATATTAGGCTTCACTGACTAATAACATATATATATTTTTGTCTTATGTTTTTTATACAGTATCCTTTACTAAACTGAAGGCTATTTGATGATCACGCACATAAATTTTCACTGGAAATTAAAGTCTACATTATCAACTATATTATGACTCTTATTATTTTATTTTGTATGCTATATCCTATATAAATAAATGGAGAAGTCTCTGGGGCCAGGCATGTTGCCATATGCCTGTAATCCTAGCACTTGGGAGGCTGAGACGGGAGGATTACAGATTCAAGGACAGCCTCAGCAAGTTAGTGAGACCCTCAGTAACTTCCTAGCAAGACCTTGTTTCTAAATAAAAATTAAATTGGGCTGGAGATGTGGCTCAAAAATAGAATGCTCCTGGGTTCAATCCCTAGTACCACAAAACAAACAAAAATAAAAAATCATCTGGGAATATAACTCAGTGGTAGAATGCTACTTAGCTATATCATGCACATGACTCTGGACTCAATTCCCAGTATCATTATCCAAAAAAAAAAAGTTTCTTCATGGCAAAATAATAATTTAGAGGGTAACTTTGAAGATAAAGTTTAATTCTTCCATTAGAGATGATGTGACGGATATTAACAGCGATAATGGCTCTCATGATGGAGACATTACCATCTGCAAGTCACTTGCCCAGCACATTGCCTGAGGCAGCTTGCTTAAGAAAGGAGTCAGAGTCATCATGGAAGGAACTGAAATGAGCAAGGGTCGCCTGGAGAGAAGGGGCCTACATGTCTTAGGCCACTTGTTCTCCTTGAACTGAGTCATAAAATAATTTCTGTAACTTTACGAATCAGTTCTGAAAAATATTTTGAAGAATATTTCCAAAGGAAAATAGCAGCATATTTCTGGCAACTGGGGGACTCTTTCTTTTCTTTTTTTTAAGATTTTTTAATATGCTTTTATTGGTACGTTATAATTTCACATCATAGTGTAAATCATGTTGACAGTGATAGACATGCACACGGAACTTGGTGCCTGTCCCCCAATCCACTGTCTTCCCATCTCCTCCCCTTCCCCATACAGAGTTCTGAGACTGACATTGGTATTTTCACATATGTACACATAGCCGACGGTAGTAAGTCCTTTAATGAACCTCACTCTTCCCCCTCCCCTTCCCTAGACCACCTTCCTGGCTTCACTGAGATTTTCCCTCCATCGTCTGGAGTCCCTCTGTCATCCTTAGTACTCCCTCTCTTCTGCGTATCAGAGAGCACATATGACCCTTCAGTTTCTGGGACTGGGTAATCTCGCTGAACATAATGTTCCCCAGGTCTTTCCATTTTCTTGAAAATGACATAATTTTGTTCTTTATTGCCGAGTAGAATTCCATTGTGTGAATATCCCATAATTTTGTAATTCATTCATCTGTTGATGGACACTTAGGTTGGTTCCATAATTTGGTTATGATAAATTGTGCTGATATGAATATGAATATGCATATATATTATTATACTTCTCTGGTTTTAATCCCTTTGGAAAGATATCTAGGAGTGGCATAGCTGGGTCACATGGAAGACCCATTCCCAGTTTTCTTTCTTTTTTTTTTTTTAATTTTTATTTTATTGGTGCACTGTATTCATACATCATAGTGGGATACAAACTTTTGTAGTCATACATGCACACATCGCCCAGTCAGCCCCCACCCGATCCCCACCCCATTCTCTCCCCATCCCTCCCTCCCATGCTTGGCTTAGTGGTTGACATCTAGTATTATAGCAATTTATCCAAAATTAAAAATGATAATCTCACATAACAGTTTCATTTGTCTGATACCAAGCTTTTGATGACTTAAAGATAACATTTCAATATTTCTTTTTGCTTTCTTTCTTACCAGAGAATATTTTTTTCTTTTTTTTAGGTGAAACCATCATATATTTATTTTTCAGAAAAAAATCTATCCTGATATGGAATATGGACTCTAGATACCCAAAACAATCTCGAAGCAAAAACAAAGCTAGAAGATGTATATTTTCTGATTTCAAACCATATAAAGCTACAATAATTGAAACAGTGTAGTACTGTTCTAAAGGCAGATATATAGACCATTGGAGTTAAATACAAGCCTAGAGCTAACTTCTTCCCTATATTGTCAAGTTATTTTTGAAAAGGTTTCCACGAACATTTGGTGGTGGAAATAATAATCTTTTAACTAAATATTGTTGAAAAATAATAATTACATGGAAAAGAATAAAATTGGACCCTTACCTAATCCCACATACAAGTATTAACTCAAACTAGATAAAAGACCTAAATATAAATCTTAAGACTATAAACTTTTAGGAGAAAATCTGGGTCATAAAACCTCACAACATTGAAATTGGCAGTGATTTCTTGGATATGATTTCAATGGCACAGGCAACAGAAGAATATACAAACTCCCTAAAAAATAAAAGAAAATATTGTATATCCAAAGACAATGTAAACAGAGTTAAAAGTTACTAATAGAATTGGATAAAATATTTCCAAATGCTATATCTGAAGGTATATTAGTATTCCAACTAGAAATCCTAAAAATTAACAACAATAAAAGCAAACAATACAATTTAGAGATAGGTAAAAGACTAACATAAATAATGAATCTCCACAGATAACCAATCTTAGTTGTCTGTTGGATGGAAACTCTTGTTTCTCTGGTTCTGGTGAGTGTTACCTATTTCTTCTTTGTAGTTAATCTCTTTGAGTATTTTCTCTAGCGCTGGTTTTGAAGACATAAATTCCTTCAGTTTCTGTTTGTCATGGAAGCTTCTTATTTCTCCATCTAATTTGATAGAAAGTTTTGCTGGATAGGAAATTTTTGGCTGGAAGTTATTTTCTTTCAGAGTTTGGAATATGTTACTCCAAGCCCTTCTGGCTCTCATGACTTGGTTTGGGAAGTCTGGAGTGATTCTAATTGGTTTGCCTCTGAATGTCACTTGGCCCTTTGTTTTTGTTGCCTTTAAGATTCTCTGCTTGGCTTCCACATTGGTCATTTTGACAATTATATGGCGTGGGGATCCTCTTCTTGGATCCTGTCTAAAGGGAGTTCTATAAGTTTCCTGGATCTGTGTATCAACCTCTTGCTCTATATTTGGAAAATTTTCTGCTATTACTTCCTTGAAGAGATTGTTGATCCCTTTGGTTTCACTTTCTTTTCCCTCCTCTATTCCAATTATTCTTAGGTTAGCTCTCTTAAGATGGGCCCATATTTCTTCAATGTCAGATTCCTGCTGTTGGATATCTTTTTCTAGATTAGAAACTATGCATTCATTTTTGGATTGCTCATCTTCTAAGAGCGAGATTCTGTTCTCCATGTGGTCTAATCGGTTGTTTGTGCTTTGAATTGAGGCCTTTACTTCATTAATTGCATCCTTTATCTCTTTTTGGCTCTCTCTGAGTTCTTTTCGAAGCACCTCTATTATTTCTACAGTTATTTTCCTGATTTGATCTTCTAGAAATCTCTGATTTTCTGTTTTATCAGGTTCTGATGCTGTGGGGTTGTGCACATTCATTACTTCAGTGTTATTCCTCTTTCCCATGATTTCGGAGGTTTGTGCCTTCTCTGGGTTCTTCCCTTGGGTCACTATGGCTTCAGTTAAGGTGCTCTGGATCTCGAGTCTGTATTATCTCAGACCCTACTACTCCTTTACTGGGTTGTATCACAGAGTCTCCGACCCAGGGAGTCGATAGAGGCTGCTTTAAACTATGGGGGGTGCCAGGTTGCACGCTCTCCTATGGTGTGATATCTCTGCCACCACCACTCCCTCACTGGGTCAAGTCCCAGGAGGCACAATACTGGGATTTCTCCTCTGTGGCCCGCAATTTGACTCACTGTTCTTGAGTACGTAGATGTAGCTGTACTGGACTCGGTGAATTTACTGCTGCTGCCGCCGCCGGTGGCAATATGGCGCCTCTGCCACGCCCTCGGCCATGAGGCTGGCGTATTTTTTCTTCTCTGGTTTTGATTTCCACTCTGAATCCCTGCAGCGTGTGCTGAGCTCAGCCACTGGGAGCTTTAAATGCTGTCTGCGCCGAAAGATCCCGCCTGGCTGTTCCGCATTGGCTCACCTCGGCTTGCTGTAGCCGTCCGCTGAGTTCGCCGCTGCCGCCGGCAGTATGGTGCTGCTGCCGCGTCCTCGGGCGTGTGTGTCTCCTCTGTGGCCCTGAGCTCTGTTCTCAGTCGCTTTCTCTCTGGAGCCTGGTGGTTTTTTTGTTTTTCTGGTGATGGTGTTTTCTGGCTATGAAAGGCGCTCTTTTTGTGGTAATGGAGATTGGTTGTTAGCGGGACTCTTAAGCCCCGCTTTTCTCGGTCGCCCGGACTCTTTCCACAGGTACTTCTTCAACTAAAAAAATCTTGATAGGGCAAATTAATGGACATCAATTCAAATGTTTAAATACCTCTTTTGAAGTACATTAGAAGCGTGCCAATCTTAAGTTTACAGTCAGAATAAGTTTCACACAAAGTAGATGACCATGTATGCAAAACTCTGATTTGGAATCAAAATATTATATCCCCCCGCCTCCTCCCACCCTCCTGACAGCACTTTTCTGGAAGTAATCAGCACCTGATTCCTCACACCGGGTGAGCTTTGCCCGTGTTGGGATGGATAAACTCTTTTCCATCTGGTTTCACCAATTCTGGTGTCATGCTAAAAGACGGCAATGTGAGATAGAGCCCATTTGGAGACACTTGAAGAGTAAAACAGAGACCCCAAAACCACTTTGTTTGCATGTAATTTTTATGTAGTCTTATTGTCACCGAAATTAAAACAAGCTTTAATGCTTTCTTTTTTGTTCTCAACTTCAAAAAAAGTCTTTGGTGATGTATGGCACAGGCTCCGAAGACATATTATAGCCAGAAGCCTTGGGCAAGAGACATAGTCTCTGAGATCAGGAGGAGTGGAGAGGCTTGCCTGTTAGGGGGACACAGGCACCAAGGCAGGGTTGGATGTCACCTGGCTAAAATGAACACTGACTGTTGGTGGGGTTGGCCCCAAATATAAAAAGTTGCTCTACTTTGTCCAGGAAAGGTAATCCACTCTCTTGGACCATTGTTGCTGGAGACCATGACAGAACCCTAAAGGAACCAACCGAGCAGGTGAGAAGTGTTTTTGATGATCTTTCTGTCAGTTCTCTGAACGTTGCCACATGCCATGCTTTAGCTTAAATGTATAATTAGCTATGAATCACCTAGTGCCCCTTCACACTTACCATCCATAGATGCAACCGGGGATTGCATTCTAATTTGAGAATTAGGTGAGGCAGAACAGGAGTGCAAATCCAGGCCTGTGTACAGAGATTTGCATATATTTGTTTCTTAAGAATCTTCAGTCTTTAATAAACTGGGCATGCTTATAAACCCAGCATTCGGGAGGCTGAGACCAGAGGATCACAGTTTGCGGACAGCCTCAACTACTTAGTGAGGCTCTTTACAACTCAGTGAGACCGGGTTTCAAAATAAAAAATAGGGCAGGGGCTGTATCTCGGAGGTCAAATGCCCCTGGGTTCCACCCCCAGACCTGAAAAAAAAAAAAGAATTTTCAGTCTTTAAAAGGTGGTTTATTGCAAAATTATAAACCAATATTGGCCTTTAAAATTTAGTTCAGAGTTGGGCATGGTGGTGTATGTACACCATAATCCCAGTAATTGGGAGGCTGAGACAGGAAGAATGGAGGTTTGAGGACATTTCCCAAGAAGTGAGATTCTCATCAAACTCGTGAGACTTTGTTCAAAATAATAAAGTGGGGATGGAGTGTAACTCAGTGGTAAAATGCTCCTGGGTTTGATCCCCAGTATAACAAAAAATAAAATAAAAAAGTAAAAAGTCATTTTCATTGCTAGTGTTTGGAAATGCTGAAATTTAGGATTTGAGACTAAGAAAATAGCTTGACTCTTTCATTTTATCTTGCAATTCGCTTGCTTGTCATTGACCCAGGTGAGGAGGGCCAAACACATCATAGTGCATGAAGACTTTGATACCGTGACCTATGACTCTGACATCGCTCTAATACAGTTGAGCTCTCCTCTGGAGTACAACTCGGCGGTGAGGCCGGTGTGTCTCCCCCATGGCACGAAGCCTCTGGTTCCCTCTGAGCTCTGTGTTGTGACTGGATGGGGAAGCACTGGTGGAGGTGGGCATTGTACACTATCTTGAATGTCACTGTCATTATTTCTGAAAATAGGTCATGCAAATGTCAAGCAGTATCTACTTTCGTCCTTCTTTCTTCTGAAAGATAGAAACCATGTTTTACTTACCTGGAATAGGTCAGCAAGTGATTAGATAATGAGCTGTTTAAAATTCTTGCTTCTGGGTAAGTTAAATTATAAGTAGACTGGATCAAAGGTCAGCAAACTTTTTTTTTTTTTTTTAGCAACTGTTTTCTGTAAAGGCCCAGATAATAGTCATCTAAGCTGGGCATAGAGAATCACAGACTTTGGCCATCCTCAGCAACTGAGCCTCTCTGCAACTTATCAAGACCCCACTTCAAAAATAAAAATAAAATAAGGTTAGGGGATATAGCACAGAGGTAGACTGTCCCTGGGTCCAATCCCTGGTAACACACAACACACACACACACACACACACACACACACACACACACACACACATGCACACGCACACGCACATGACTTGTAAACTTGTAAGCCTTGAAGGTTATATGGTCTCTGTCAGCTCTACCAGTATAGAGTAAAATTGCCAAAGATAATATGTAACAGGACAGAAATGGCTGTGTTCCAATAGAACTTTATGAAATTTAAACTTCATGTAATACTCATATATAATGAAAAGCATTGTTTGAATTTTTTCAACCATCCAAAAATGTACTGAACATTCTTAGATCATAGATTGTGCAAAATAGGACAGGGATCTGGGTATGATGTCATAGAATTGACTACTGGTTATAGTTTACTGACTCTTGGGCAATATGATAGGGGTCTTATAGCCATAGTAAACTACTGAATGCCTGAATAGGTTGCTGTTTGCTTTTTATATCTTTTACTGTAGAATATTGTTCTCTTTTTATTTCCCTTCTATTCATGTCACCTGTACGAAAGTTCTCTTTGACTCCTAACCATATTCTTGTTCACAGCTTACAGGGTTACCTACAGGCAAGCTGTATTTTCATACAGCTTTACAACTACCATAAGAGCTGATTTTCTCATCCCCATTTTACAAACAAGAAGACTGTTCATTGAATTTATCATTTTGCTAAGATCTCATCACTGAGTTCAGAGGCTAGGACTTAAGATGAGCATGGCTCAGCTTATACCCACGTCTTGAATGGCTTCTCATTGTAATAGAAAAAAAAATTAAATTCTTTAGCCTGGCGTGGAAAGCTCTCTGTGATTCGGCCTCTACTTACCTCTCTGATGTCATTTCCTTTTCTTTTCTCTTTGTGGTTAACCTTCAGGTACCATGTCCTTCTTCCTCTCTCTAAATGTCAAGTTCATGTCCTTTCCCCTCCACTTGGAGCACCCTTCTTATGACGTCCCCAGAGCTGCCTCTTCATCGTTCTCTTCTCACTGAAAGTCACCTCCCTTCCTGGACCACATGCTGCAGTGAGACCGCCCTCCCACCACATCCACACTGCCCAGTTTAATCAACTCATCGTGCTTAAGTATTCTGGCTTTATTTTTGTTATGATTCTCTCTGTGTCACTCACTAAAATGGGGGAAGCATCTTGGAAGTAGATCTGTTGTTTACCTCTCTTTTCCTCAGATCTGTTGACTCGCTGGCTTCAAACACCTTAAATAAACGTGCCTGATATCTAATACCTTTAACCTTCGCCAGCTTCATGAACACTGGACAACTTAGCAGTGCTTACAGTCTTATAAAAATAATTCATTCTTTCTGGGCATGGGGGGCTGAAACAGGAGGATTGCAGGTTTAAGGCAACAGCCTTAGCAATTTAGAGACACTGTTTCAAAATAAAAAATAAAAAGGTCTAGGAGTATAGCTTGGAGGTAGAGTGCCCCTGGGTTCAACAGTAAAAACAATAACTATTACTACTACTACTGCTACTACTACTACTACTACAATTCATTCTTTGTACCCAGAGGAGGGAGTGAATTCATTCTCAAATTTGAGACATACTCAACTACCCTAATTATGATACTTCCTAAAAGGAGGAGGAATTTTTTTAAAAATGCAAAATTTAGAATTGTACCTAGGCTCCAGTTTTAATTCTGTTCCATAAAATATACAAGATCAAATTATCAGAGATCTGGGTTTTTCATGTGTAAAATCAATGTGGTTAACCTACCTCACAATGTTTTTGTATTATTCAAATAAAAAGCTTTATAAATATTAAAGCATTATATAGATATAAAATAATTGTCTTTTGCTACAAAAGGTATAGGGCTAACAAGTACTACACTTTCTATATTAGGTACAAATCTGAAATGCTAGAAAAAGTTATATAGAATACTCCTAAACAGGCCTGCCTAAGTATTAGAAGAAATTCCTTTTGTATTATCATTAGTGTCATATAAAACTTAAGATGAGATTAAAGTCGGGCTTGGTAGTGCACACCTGTACTTGGGAGGCTGAGACAGGAGGATCACAGGTTCCAGGCCATCCTCAGAAATTTAGGGAGGTCACCATTAACTTAGACCCTGATTCAAAACAAAAAAATAAAACAACTCAGAGGTAGAACATCCCTGAGTTCAATCCCCAATACTGAAAGAAAAGAAAAAAGATGAAATCAGGCTTTTGTGATAGTAGAGGAAAAAGAATGTAATTTTGATTTCTATTAGACAATCATATATTATCACATACTTGTAAATAAAAATATACAACATAGTTATATGCATAAATATATAATATATTTAAATTTATATAAGTCATATATATATATATAATACCAAGTCATGTATCTCTGGTTTTTTCCTTCTGAATTATTTTTTTTGAGGGGTTCTTGGAGTAGAACCCAGGTCCTTTTGCACATGCTAAGTATACATTTTGCCACTGACCTGTATTCTTATGGCTCCTCTAAATTCTTATATGGCAATGTATGATACACTAAAATTTAAATTAGAAATAAACTAAAAGAAAGAGTGTTATTTTTTCACCAGTGGTTTCCCCTTTCACGAAGATGGTACATCTGGATATGAAGACATGCTACATGATACACTTGTATTTTTTTCTCCAATATTCTCCATTAGTTCAGAAAAAAATAGAATGACTGGAGTTATGTCAGTACAGAGCAAATCTAATAGTAAATATTTCTTTAGCTCCACCTTATGCTTGCTTTGTCTTCAAGCCTTCTCTTTCTGAATCCATTTCCTCATCAGATGGAGGCCTAGCCAGTCGCTTACAGCAGATTCAAGTACCAGTGTTGGAAAGAGCGGTCTGCGAGCGCACTTACTACTCTGCTCACCCTGGAGGGATCACAGACAAAATGCTCTGCGCTGGCTCTGCAGCATCTGCAGGGAAGGATTTCTGTCAGGTAAGAGGATTCTGATTTTGCCCCCTGCTGGAGTCTTTTTAGGCCAGAGGAAAATACAGGGGAAGGAACCTCTCCACTTCCCCACACAAAGGCCAGGAGGACTGCAGGAAGAGTCCAGCTCCTTGATCTGAACATGCTGAGATGCAGGAGTGGCCTGACCCACAGCCAGTGGGTATAGCAGCTGATGTTCAGAATAGCCAGTGGGTAGATTCCGCCAATGTCCAGGAATGAGGCGGCAGGACACATGCAGGCCTGTGAGCAGAGACGTGGCATGATAGAGGCAACCAGAGGTGAACAGGGTTCTAAGGTAGTGTGTCCTGCTTATGTGACTTAAAAAGTGTTGCTGTTTTATATTACTCTTTATCTTCTATATATTCAATTTTCTATTGTAGATTAAAATAATCACTAAGAGAAAAGTAATAACCTTTAAATATGGGTTTTAAATTTAGTGAAAAACAAATTCCTAGGAAGGGCTTAATTTCAGTGAGTTTATCAAAGCACAAAACTGTACAGATCCGTATGCGCATACATTGACAAGTTCAGGATCAACTAAGAAAAAGAAGCATCTGGGTGAATGGGTTGCAGATTACCAGGTTTAATATTCATAAAGTCAGCTGGGCGTGGTGGCGCACGCTTGTAATCCCCGTGCTTGGGAGGCAGAGACAGGAGGATCGCGCAGGTTCGAAGCCAGCCGCGCGCGCTGGCTTAGGAGACCCTGTTTCCAAATAAAAATGTAAAAATAGGTCTGGGAGTGTAGCCCAGAGGTAGAAGGGCTTCCAGGAACCCCAGTACCACCAAAAAAATATATATTCATAAAGTCAACTGATGAATTTGACTTTAGATTTGTAATAACCTGAAAGAGTCACTGAAACTGCACACCCACCTCTAATCATTGGAATCCGTAGGGAAGGTCATCCAGACTTATCATGGGTACTAGTCAGGGGCAGAGAGGAAAGAAAAAATTAATCTCTATTATTTTCTTTTTCTTTAGTTACCCCCCCCCCCACTGATGTTACCACCACTCAGTCAAAGTCATGAACCAATCAATGTCACTCCTATTGGGAGAAACCACTGGGCAGTAATCTAGGTAGAAGTTCTTTCATGTGAAAACATGGAGAGAAAAATAGGAAGGAAGTCCCCCCCCTTAACACCAAATAAAAGTTTATTATAGGGAAACTCTTCTCATAATATAGTCCCTCCCTTTCTTCCTTCTTTCCTTCCTTCCTCTTTTTCTTTTTTCTTTCTTCTTTCTTTCTCCTTCCTTCCTTTCATTTTTTATCCTAAAACAAGGTCTCACTAGGTTGCTGAGAGTCGCACTACACTGCTAAGTCTGGCCTCAAACCAGCAAGCCTCTTGTCTCAGCCTCTTAAATACTGAAGTTACAGACGTGTGCCATCACGTACACCTCTACTTCCTCTTAAGTAGTGCCCACCACTACTCACATTCTCTTTTTAAGTTGTGTGTCTTAATTTGCACGACCCAGAAGCAGATCCTGAGATGAGGATTCAAGTGCAAGGCTGTATTTGAGGAAGCGAAGACATCACTGGTAGGCAGGAGAGTGAAGAGGTGTAGGGAAGGGGAGGCAGCCAGTCTCAGAGGTCCTGATAGACCAGTTTCCACAATGAGGAACGCAACTCAATCCTGCAGAAAAACCGGATGGTGATGAAGACTACACATAATATATATTGGAGGGGCGAGAGAGCCAGGGTATTTAAACAGTACTTTCCAGAAGTCATATTGAGGGCTGCTTGGGAGGGGCTGTTAATTCCTCAGTAACTCCCATACTTCTGGGTGGCTTCAGGAGTGGAGGTGGAGAGCGGGAAAGAATTTCAAACATCGAAGCAGGACAAGAACCGTGAGATCCGAGGCGTGTGGGAGGGCACTCCCCTGTCTGCCACAGCCCAGCATGCTACCTTGTAAAAGTCAGAAAAGTACTCTGAATGTGTTCATTCCTCCTCGGAGGTCTCTAGAAGATTCTGAGGAAGTTTTTCTTTCTGTTTTGAATCAAGAAAATCACAAATAGGTTTATCGTCTCTGACATATTTGACAGCATCTAACATTAAGAGGCAAGCTTATTTTGTGTCAAAGTGCTACATAGAGGCTTAGAGTGGTCCATGTCACAGGCGACCCACATATAATCTCAACTGGTCCTGGTTATTTCAGCTACATACAGCTGTCACTTTGGATGCTGCATGACCAGATTTACCGCCAATAGACAAGAAGGAAAAATAAGAGTTGAGATCCCGACTATTAAATATGGCTAGGTTTCTTTCACAAAGAATACTTCACTACTAAAAGGGTGACCTTAGAAACTTGCTTTGATAAAATCGACTCTAATATTTCTATGATGAAGCTGATATTTATCCTCCTGTGTCTTCTCAGAGGTTTAATGGACCCACTAATATAATTTCTCATATAGAAAGATAAAAATAACAATGTTGGACTGCAGAGACATGGGGCTTTTAGGCAAACAGCAAAGAATACTGTTTTTATGCTCACTTGATTTTAGAATTTTTATTCTTTTGACTTGTAAAATGATAGATGCTCAACTTCAGAGTTATTCTTGTCCTGTTCCTACTAACTTCCCCAGTTTGTTTTATACTCTTCTCCAGCCTCACTGATTGTCTTGGAATCCCCTAACTCACCATGGCTTGTCTATCTCAGGGCCTTAGCTGAGATTTATCTTCTGCTAAGGTAAATAAATATTGTTCCTCCCTGTTTTTGAATTGGCTTCTCATCCTTCATGTATCAGCTCAGATGCTATGGTAATTGCACATGCATGCACATACACAGCACACGCGCGCGCGCGCGCACACACACACACACACCTTCATTCTCTACCATCCACCTGGTGTTTCGGTTACAGCTGCTCTCACTGGCTCATTGGTCTGTGCTCTGTCTTGATCAGTCTGCCTTGATTATAGTAGGCACTAAATAATTTTTTAAACAAAAGCCCATTTGCTTGCTGATATTGTTCATACGTTAAGGCCTCTGACAGATGCTGGCAATGAAAGATACATTAGACACGTTTCCCTAGATCATGGGATATTTGTCATCACCTAAAAATGTGTATGTTGGCTATGTGTTGGTAGTGAAAGAATAAATAATTTAAAAACAAAACACCTAACTGGGCATGTCACTGCATTTTCAAAGTGAAAAGGGGATCTTAAATATAATCTTCCTTTATTTAAAAAAAAATTGAGCCCAAAGAAAATGTTAGTTGTTCTACATTAATTAGAGACTCTGTCTCTTTATTCCAAATATGTGGTTCCTTCCAAGTATTTCTTCATAAAAAACAAACAGATATATATTATCAGCTCAATTGATAAGAAGTTAATTAAATACAAGATTTAGTTTGGTACTAAATATACTTGGGTCTATTTCTTTTCCAGCAAAAGGCCTGACTAAAATATTGAAGATTTCATTAGCAATAATGAAAATTTTATGTTTTAAGGCTTGTTCTGATATGTCTAATATATAAAGTGAAGATTTACTATGTGCTGAGAATTGCACTTGGTCCCCGAGGATACAAAGATAACTAGTAATAATGTCTACCCACAAGTGGAGCACATGATATAAACAGAAAAACATGTAAACGAGCATATGTGTTGGGTTCCATCACTGTCATGCTGAACCTGAAAATACATCTTTTGATGCTAATGGATGAATGTATACAATGTGCATATTTTGGTGCCATTAATAACAATATCACTATTTCTTCAAAATCTTCCTTTTTGCTTGTAATGTGTTAATTGAAACAAAGCAAGTATTTGGAAGAGAATTTGTGGGAGAATTTTTCCTCTATATGACTTTCTTGATGCTGCTGAGTAATAAATCTTTTTCAAAATATTTATTCTCTTGAATCATGACCAAAGTAGCAACATCTGAGAGTAAAAAGAATAATTTAATTTTTATGTTTCTATAATTGTGTAAACCGGATACCCGGCTGTCTCAGGTAGCTCCATTGATGAATACTTATTAGCATGGTGAAAGGGTAATAGCATTGAACTTTGACGGGTGACATGGGATCAGATTCTACTACTTCCACTATCTTTGTATATGAAATGGGACAGATCTCTTCTTTCTCCAAGTATAAATCTCCCCATATCTAATATCCTAGTAAGCTAAATTAGTTCAGCCTTTCAAATCTCAGAAATTATATTACTTTGGAATCAGCAGGTAAACCAAAATAAAATTACAACACTAAAATTAGAACCAATCTATCTTTCACAGATATTAGCCTTCTGTTCTCTTTTTCACCTCATCCCAGCAACCTTTTCTAGTCCCTGTGCACATGTTACAGTCCTCCTTCTCAATTCATCTGGACATCGTGTGTCAACAGTGAGCAGTGATAAGGAAAGTGGCCACCCAGTGATCCTAATCCAGTTTCTACATCAAAGGGATACTTGCTGGATTAGTTTGAGCTCCTGTGAAGTTTTGTAATTACATTTGATTCCAGAAAGATATTGCTTTAAATATTTTGTGTTCCTGGGTGGAGGGACTGGGGATTGAACCCAGGGGCAGTCTATCTAACTACCTAACCCCAACCCTTTTTTTTGTTGTTGTTTTGCTTTTGTTTTGAAACATGGTCTTGTTAAGTTGCTGGAGCTGTCCTCACATCTGTGATCCTCCTGTCTCAGCCTCCCAAGTACTAGGACTACAGGTGTGCTCCACCATGCCCGAACGGAATCTTATATATTTTTATACTGCCAATTGGTGATATCATTTTAAAAAGGTCTTACTGGTTAAATTGAGAAAATTTAGAAACTGTTTTCCTACTTTTTCAACTAGGCTTTGTCCTGATCCCAGAATCAAATTACCATCTGATCCTCCACAAATTTTATTTGTTCCCTTTTGCAAAATAAAGTGAATATATCATTAAAGATCTAGAGGTGCAAGTCTTTAAAAAATTCAACACATTACAAATAAATGATCATTCCTATTGCATAATTTGAAAGCAGGACATTAAGATCAAAGCAAGTTTCTAGAACATGTCTTCTTGGTGTTTCAGGGAGACTCTGGTGGGCCTCTAGTGTGTAGGAGTAAGAATGGTCCCTTTGTCCTCTATGGCATTGTCAGTTGGGGGACTGGCTGTGTCCAGCCATGGAAACCAGGTGTCTTTGCCCGGGTGAGGGTCTTCTTGGACTGGATCCAATCCAAAACCAAAGGTAAGTTGTTTTTAGATATTATAAAAACAATGCATCTTCCTTTAGAGTGGGTTTGGGTTCCTAAGTATGGTACAAATTAGCATTGTGAAAGAGAAAACAGTATTGCATTTAGATTCTAAACACATTAAATGCAAGATTCCGTAAGAATAACTTCTCCCTTGAGCAGAGTTAGGGCAAAATGACTTTTCCTAAGGGTGCTTTAATCCTGAATTTTGTATTCTCTTTTGACAATAGCTGCTTTGGTACTGGTTACATTCTGTTCTCAGGCTTTCATCTTTATTTTTAATGTATTCTCCACAAATATAGGTCCTGCTTCACTTCAGGCAAAGAATAAAAGAAAAACCTTAACAAAAAAATTGTCACCACCCACATCATCAACAGACAGTGTGCTTGGGCCAGGTAATAAATTATTGGATTAATGCATCCCGAAAGAATTTAGGAAAAAGCATTTATTTTATTTTATTATTATTATTATTTGGGTGGTACTGGGGTTCCTGGAAGCCCTTCTACCTCCAGGCTACACTCCCAGACCTATTTTATATTTTTGAAACAGGTTCTCTTACACCAGCGCGGCTGGCTTCGAACCTGCGAGATCCTCCTGTCTCCGCCTCCCAAGTGCGGAGATTACAAGTGTGCACCACCATGCCCAGCTAGGTTTACTAATTTTCTTTAGAGTGCCATAAACTGTGTGGTTTCCTTCTGGGTGGTAGGAACCAGAGGAGAGGAGAATTGCTGCTGTGTCTGTTGAGCACTAGTCCCACCCCCTTTCTTCTATCTAAGGCACCGCTCCACCAGTTCTCCCTTCTCTGCCTTGTATCCTCTTCAGTTTTCTTATAATTCCTCCTACTTGTCCTCTGGAATTGAGAGCATACAGGGGAAGGGAAGAGGTGGGTGAAAAAAGACTGACCATTTAGAAACCAAGAGTAATGTTCCATGGAACTTCTCCTATCCCAGAGGTACAACTAATTGTTGCAGGTGGGAAAAAAAAATCTTATAGCTATGAATAAGCACTTGAAATTTAGAGAAGTACATAGAATTATTTTAAACTGAGTCATTTTCTCCCAACTGAACAAAAGTGTTTAGACTTCCAAGTGTTCCGGGTGCTTAGTAAAGACTTTGGGTATGAGATGACGGGGATTAATATCTCTCTTGAGCTGGGGATGGGGCTAAGTGGTAGAATGTTTGCCTAGTGTATGTGAGGTCCTGGGTTAATCCTCATCATTGCTAACAACAACAACAACAACAACAACAACAACAACACTATTAATTATGGACCCTATCTTTTTGCTAATAATATTTTGAATTATAGTCAAAAGTTAAGAGGAGCCAGAGGATTAGAAGTCTGTAACCGGCTTATAGGAAAATGAAGGTTTTATGGTACCATCACTCTTGGTTTCCAAACGGTCAGAATCTTTTTTTACCCACCTCTCCCCACCTTCATATGCATTCAATACCAGAGGACAACTAGAAACAATAGGAAGAAATCTGAAGAGGATATAAAACAGAGAAGGTAGAATTGCTATACTGATGCCTTGGATAAAAGAAAGGGAATGGGACCTAGTGCTCAAGAGGAGAGATGGTAGTAGATACTTGTTGGGAGAAAGGCAGAATATTTAGGCAATGATATAGCTGTGCAGGTATATGGGTAGTTGTAGGAATGGGAGTTTGCAGACTTGTTCTTCTGATTGCTTCAGAAAATGAAAGAAGAGGTTTGTAATAGGGTTTAACAGTTGTAAGAGAAAATGTGAAATATTTCTCTAGAGACGTGATATATTATTTGGGCTGAAAAGACATAGTAGCAGAGCCCAGCAGCATTAAAACTCCCTGAGATGAATAATGGTCAACTTGGAAAGAGAGTTCCCCGTTAGCTTCATTGTATATTTTCCCCTGGAGAAACTGAGGTAGAAGCAGAACAGGCAGAGAGTATAGATTTAATCAAAGTTTTCCCAAGCATATTTAGAGTGTAAGAAAGTTCAGAGTGTGTGTGAAAATGAGAATAAAATGATGGAATTTCAGGAAGGCAAGGAATGACGTGAGAATGAGAGGTGAGTTTGAACAAAGGAAAGGTAAGTTACAAATCTCCAAGGGCAGAAGGAGTGTTGGGGGAAGCCAAGAAGATGGCAGGCTGTGGTTGGCGCTGAGATGAAGGAAGCTTGTAGTTATGCTATTGAGCGAGTCTCTGGGCTGACCATTGGGGGTGTGGCCAAAGTCAGGTGCAGGGCAGGATCATTGGAGGAAAGTTGAGGAATTAAGGAGCTTCAATGCCAGATTCATCATCTGTGTAGCCACTGAAATCAGTATGGGAGAAAATGACCACTAAAATCTAGGAACGAGGAGAAGTGACAAAGGAGACTTTGTCTGACAACATGAATCAAAGAGTCAAGGAGCTGGTTTAAATTAAAAGTAACTCTGGAATTGAGTTTGAAATGAAGAACAGACCTGGGTCCAAGATCCTAAAAGCTTCAGTTTTAATGGTCCCAGTTGAACAATTCAATTGAGTGAGCAAGTAAGCTAAGACAGAACGCACACAGAATGCAAGGAGGGCCTGACCCATGATAAGGGTCAGTAAGTGTTGACCATTTAATGCTCATAGTGACCATCTAATGTAGTCTTTGAATTGTTCCATTCAGGCTATTAGAAAATGAATGCATTTAATTGTAAAGAAGATATTTCTTTGTTGTATGTGTTCAAAAATACACATATCAAAGAATGTTGAAAGTTTTAGATATGAAACAGTTGTTTTAGTTCTATGAATATTTTATTAGATAAAGTGTTAAGACTCTGCCTCATTTAACACTCACCGTTACAACCACTTACTTTTTTATACCAGGGAATTAACAGATCTTAGCAGTTTTTTTGAGGGGAGTGGGAGATAATTATCCCCATTTATAAAAAAAACAATAACTGGTTGGGAAATCATGTCTGTATATGATTTGATACCAAGCTGCATTTCTAGGCATTTCTAGTCTTGAGGATTCAGGTGGAGAAAGAAAGATGGAAAAGACTAGACAGACATGTTGGAGCAAGACTCTGAAAGACCTTGGAAATTACTCTTTTAGTTGCTTTGAGCAGGGAAGGGACTTAATTATTCTGTGTTATTTCATGTGACCAAATTGGAGGACTGTGTGGAGGCAGAATAGCCTGAGAGGTCATTTACTTTACTCTTTTTTAAAGTTGGCACATTGTAATAACACATTATGATAGGACTCAGAGTGATGGGAACGTACATGCACACAGCATGGTGTGGGTGCCTCCGGTCCCACCCGGCTTCCTCTGTCTACATAAAGTGATAATGCAGGGCTCCCTCTACATACGTAATACCAGTGTTGATCCTTTTGTATATGACCATAGCATTATTTGAACTGTTTCCTTCATCGAGTCTCCCCTTTCACCTCCTACCTCTCTCCCTAAATCTTCTTCCACTCTCCCCTATTTTTTTTTTTTTTGGGTGGTTCTGGGTTCCTGGAAGCCCTTCTATCTCCTGGCTACACTCCCAGACCTATTTTTATATATTTTTATTTGGAAACAGGATCTCTTAAGCCAGCGCGGCTGGCTTCAAACCTGCTCAATCCTCCTGTCTCCGCCTCCCAAGCGCGGGGATTACAAGCGTGCGCCACCACGCCTGGCCACTCTCCCCTAATTTATCTGAAGTCCCTTTTGTTTCCCAGTTTCTCTCTAGCTTCCATATACGCATGAA
Source organism: Muscardinus avellanarius (assembly GCF_963383645.1). Lineage (NCBI taxonomy): Eukaryota > Metazoa > Chordata > Mammalia > Rodentia > Gliridae > Muscardinus > Muscardinus avellanarius. The sequence goes on from NC_137797.1 coordinate 87,872,405, forward strand.
AACATAAGGCCCTTTGCTCTCTGGAAGAGGCTAGGCTCACTTAGCATACTAGTATTCTCTAGTTCACCTGGAAAATATCTGCTTAGATGGTAGTAACCATACTAAAGAAAGAATTCACCAAGAAAAAAAGGACCAGGTGGCAGAGTAAACCCTGAGTTGTGCAGCACCTCATTTCCCTTAGGCTAACTGTCATCTCTACTGTTTGTAAAAATATGAACATGTTTTTGCAGCTAGACTGTTAAGTTCTCTAGGGCAGAGCATACATGATAATATACAGATTTATTCATCCATACATTAAAATATGAATATATTACAGAATATTTCATTTTGTAATTGCTCAGAAAGGTTTTATCTAAAAGATAGACACAGGGGAAGGAGGAAGAGTTGAGGATGTAGGTTGAATGGGAAAATTAGGAGAAGAAGCTGACGGCAGACTTGGAACCAGAGAGCTGCTGGCATCTGAGGTGTGACAGGGCTCCCTGTGAGTCCAGAGGTGCCCTTGGACTGTGCTAGTTGAAGAGTTAGAGGCCCCCCAGCATCTTCAGCAAAGCTTCCTCTGCTTGACTTCAATGAATGTAATCACTTCTCCCAGCAAGATAATGCTCAGCTATATCGGGAAGCTTTGGGGAACAGGTCTTCAGGTGCATGTCAAAGAAGGAAGAAAATAAAAAACAGCTGGGAGTGCAGGATGCAACACACTGAATATTTTCTGAGAAATCTGAGAAATTCAGCTAAAATTCATTTTAAATAATTGTTTTAGAATATACTGCTACAATCTCACTCTAAGAAAATTGAACAAATTAAATGAAATATTTTTCTTTTCCGTAAGAACTTGTAACTGATGGGAATAAAGTTCTAATTGCCAGCCTAGGTCTTTGAAGCTTATGATAAAATCTCATTTTTCCTTATTTACATTGTTCCATGGTGTCTGTATGTTCTGCATGGAAGGCTGCTGCTCTGTAGTGGATAGAACAGCCCAGGGCCTCTGTTTTAATTCCAAGATATTCACTGTATCATAGAAAATTGGAATGTTCCTGGATGCTCAGAATAGCAGCAAACAGTATGGCAAGGTTTTCTGTTGTGTATCTGTCACTTCCTGGGTTTCCTGTGTGTCAAAACTCGGTTACAGAAAGAGAAGAGACATGTTTTCTCTAATATGCCCAAACTAGGGAGTATTAGGAATACCAGAGGGACTTCAGATAATGGAGGGAAACCGCAGCAAAGCTAGAATGGAAGGACAGGAGAGGGAGAAGGCTGAGGTTGATTAATGGAGGAGCTACATCCGAATATGTGTAAAAGTATGAATATAGCATGGTCAACCTGGACACTCATTGTTGGGAGGGGCGTGGGGAAGCGGGTGGGAGGAGAGGGATACAAGCACAGTCTGAATGTATGCCATTTTTAATATGCTCCACATGAAAAATAAAAATAAAAAAACTCGGTTCACGCCGGGAGTGGTGGCACACGCTTGTAATCCCTGCGCTTGGGAGGCTGAGACAGGAGGATCACGGAGGTTCGAGGCCAGCTTCAGCTACTTAGGCTCTCAGCAACTTTGTGAGACCCTGTTTCCAAATAAAATATAAAATAGGTCTGGGAGTATAGCTTGGAGGTAGAAAAGCCCCTGGGTTTCACCCCCAGTACCACAAAAAAAAAAAAAAAAAAAAAAAAACTCGGTTCTGACTATTTATAAAGAAAGTTGCATTGGGAGAAGAATGGCAGATGATCCGTCCTGGCATCCAAACTTTTCTTCTAGGTCCCTTTTCTGTGAATGGGTTTCACAAAAAAGTTTTGACTTGGGAATAATACTACCCAGATATTGATTCATAGAATAGCCATATCTTTTTTTCTAAATACCATTAATTTTTTAATGTGAATTTATAAAGCAGTTACAGAGAAAGGGGGAGGTTGGAAGGGGAAAAGAAAGAAGGAAAGAGAGAAGAAGAGAGAGAGAAAGGACTCAAATTCTTTAAATATACAAGGGCCATGCAAGAAGACAAAATATGCTAGTAAAGAATTTCAGAAGATGGTTAAATGTGGAGTGGAGACAAAGGTGAGAGGAGGTTAATGAAAAAACATTAGATTACATTAAAAGTTTTTAAGCCGGGCATGGTGGCACACGCTTGTAATCCCAGCATTCGGGAGGCTGAGACAGGAGGATTGCAGGTTCACGGCCAGCCTCAGCTACTTAATGAGGCCCTCTGCAACTTATTGAGACCCTGTTTCAAAATAAAGAATAAAAAATATGGCTGAGGGTGTAGCTTGGAGGTGGAATTCCCCTGGGTTCCATCCCTAGTACCACACACAAAAAAGTTTTTAAAGTGGAAAAAAACTTTTTTTTTTTTTTGGTGGTACTGGGGTTCCTGGAAACCCTTCTACCTCTAGGCTACACTCCCAGACCTATTTTATATTTTTTTTATTTGGAAACAGGGTCTCTTAAGCCAGCAAGGCTGGCTTCGAACCTGCGCAATTCTCCTGTCTCCGCCTCCCAAATGTGGGGGTTACAAGCATGCACCACCACACCTGGCTGGAAAAAATTTTAAATTTTGGTTATGACATACCAGCCCTCAATTTTTTCATTTCTTGCAGAGGCTAACATGCTTTTGTTCAATAAAGCAAACTCGACACCTCCTGTTTGTATAAATGTCATATTTTGGTTCACAGGAGAAAGGTGAAAGGCAATCAAAATAAGTTGGTTAATGGAGAAACCTGGAAAGACGAGTGTGTGCGTGCCACTGTGAGTGCATGGCACAAGCTTGATTGAGAAGTTTATAAAGACAGGGAAATGGTTTTGAGGGTGAGATTGTTTTCTTAGGAGAAATTCCAAGAGATTAAGTCATTGAGTTAGAAGGCACAAACATTTGTTTAAAGAAATCTTTTGTTTATAAAAACAATACCATGTATACTATGGGGAAAAACGTACTAGCTGGTTGGTCCTCCTGCCACATTTTCCTCTCAAGTCAGATCACCCCCCCACCTTGATGAAAACAGCTTAAGAACTTCTGCAGCTGGAATAAAATCCAGACTCACTAGAAGACCTTTCTCCTCCCTCATTTCCCCCAGTTCTATTTTTTGCACTACTATGGATTGAACCCAGAGGCATTTTACCTCTGAGCTTTACCTCCTAGCCCTTATAAAAATTTTGTCTTTTGAAACAAGATCTCATGAAGTTACTGAGTGTTGCTACATTGCTGTCTTTGTCCTCGAACCTAGCCATCCTCCTGTCTCAGCCTCCCAAGTACTGGGATGACAAGCATGCCACCACGTGGGCTTTCCCTCAGCACCTGACTAGGATGCTCCCTTCTCTGTGGGGTCTGTGTAGATGGAGGCGATTGGCATCACCCCAACTCCGCACTTCTCGGTCCCTTTTTCTTAGCATTTAGTGTCTTTAATACATCATGATTTTTATCCATGTCTGTGGCTTATCTGGGTCTTGCCTTCTGAATGTGAGCCTCGTGAGGGGTGGAACCCCTGTCTCTTCACTTCCAGAGGCCTCCGTTCATAGACTAATACCTTATCCATAGAAGCCACTTAGCAGATAGGTGAATGAAGAAGCCTTTCCGATCTAAAGTAGCATCATCCACACCCTCCCACCATTCTTGTCTATTACACTGGTTGTTTCATCTATGGCCTGGTCTTTATCTAGAATCATCTTACTTACCTAACTAAATTGAAAGCTTCCTGAGAGGGATACCTTGCTATTTGATCTCTTCTGTGCAGCTCCAAATGATGACAGTATCCAAGGATGTGGAACACTTTTTTGCATGAATTTTAGCATGTGTGTGTGTGTGTGTGTGTGTACATGTGTACATAAAGTTTTGCTAAATTACTCTCCAGAAAAGTTATATCAGTTTGTACTATCATTAGTGGTGAATGGGATCTTCTTTTACTATACCCATACCTAATGTGTTGATTTGATATGTAGTTTTTGTTTGTTTGTTTATTTGTTTGTTTTGTGGGTCTGGGGATGGAACCCGGGAGTATTCGACCTCTGAGCTACACCCCCTGCTCTAGCTTTTTTATTCTTTAATTTGAAACTGGGTCTCACTAAGTTGCGGAGGGCCTAAGTAGCTGAGGCTGTCCGAGAACCGCGATCCTCCGGTCTCAGCCTCCCGAATGCTGGTATTACAAGCGTGCGCCACCATGCCCGGCTCAATACGTAGGTTTTTTTAATCATTATAAAATCATTTAATCATAATAACTTTCATGTTAGTTAGCTATTGCATGTTTTATTGTCATTACCATTTGTTCATTTATAAAGCCGGGTGTGGTGTGCATGCCTATAATCACGATAGTTGGGAGGCCGAGGCAGGACGATTTCAGTTTCGAGTCCAGGCTAAGCAAGATGCTCAGGAACTTAGTGAGACCCTGTTGTTTCAAAAATTTAAAAAGGCTGAGGGTGTGGAGCAGAGGCAGAGCACCCCTGAGTTCAAGCCCCAGTACCACACACACAAAAAAACGAATATTACTTTTATTAGTTTGTAAGAGCTTTAGATAGACTTTTCTATTGTCTTAAGTTATGAATACTTGTCCTTATCATTGCCATTTGCCTTTAAGTTTTATGTTGCTGTAAGAATTTTAAAATTTAAGTCTGTCTATACATGTATTTGATTTTTATTTATCTCATTGCTTTTATGCTTAAAATTTATTTTCCATTTTAAGGAGAGAAAAAATGTTTTTAAAACTTCTTTAATCTTGCTGCTGTGTATTTTCTCATGTGATAAAGTGACGCTATAGAGCCAGGTGTGGTGGCGCACTTATAATCCCGGCATTCAGGAGGTTGAGACCAGAGGATCGTGGTACACGGACAGCCTCAGCTACTTAGTGAGGTACTTTGCAACTCAGTGAGACACTGTTTCAAAATAAAAAATAAGGCTGGGGATGTAGCGCAGAGGTAGAATGCCCCTGGGTTCCATCCCCAGTACCACAAAAAAATTCCTACTCTTATCAAATGAAGGACACATAGATAAAACATATGATATATTAGATGAAAAGGCTAAGAAGAGGTGGGGATGAAGTGAAAAGGAAGAGAAAGAACATCTGGGATTTAAGTTCTACATCTGGGATGTAAGATTTCTGAACAAAATCTATTGTGTGTAATGCACTCTTTCAGGAGCATTACACACAATTTCAGAGCAGGCTGAGCAGTGACACTTTAAGGCCATGGTATGCTGAATTATTCCCAACAGTATGAGTAGGAAAAATTTTTCATCATGAATCAGTGTGGTGAGATTTATACAAGTAGATTAGTTTTCTAAGAGAAGAGTAATATATACAGAACATTTCAAAAATAAAATAATGTTCTACCAATTATCCTTCAAGGAAGCACTCAAGGACACATGGTCACATGTAAGGATGTTCTGGCCAAGCCAGCAGGGATCGTACGGATCCCAAGGCGTTCTCACAGAGTGATCAAGAGGTAAGGTGGATGGCATGGAAGTGTGATGTCTCAGGCGGCCTTCTCACTGCTATAATCCAAGAACTGACCACACAGGTTAAAGGAAAGACTCATATGCTCATGGTTTCCTTGGACATCTAGGGGTTGAGTGCTTGTGAAGCCAGGGCATTGTGGTGGCAGGAAGTGAAGAGAGGGAGCGCACAGGTGTCAGAGCGAGAGCAAGGGGAAGAGGAGCCATATATAATCCCCAAGGCTGCAGCCCCAGGGACCCACCCCTCCAGCCACACCCTACCAGCCCAGGCCACCACCAGGTAAACCCACCAGGATGGGTTTATTCACAGCTGAGATTACAACCAAGACAATAACAGCAAAATAAGAATGTTCTTGCTGATAAGTTTTACTTTCTCAACGAAAGAGACCACGTATCAGACAAATTTCTGTCCTCATTTTGGAGATTGAAATAATATGTGTGAAATAGTCTGGCACATAGTAGGCACTTGGTGATTGTTAGCAAATTATAAAGAGTTTCTCTTGAATGAAACAAGATAATATATTTAAAGTGAGAAATTAAGAGTGAATATTTATATAGTATTAATTTCAAGTCAATTTCTGTCACTTTGGGGAGTTACAGGCAAATTGTGGCACATAGAAGTCCTGAAATTCTTATAGATTGCCAAACAACAGAGCAGAGGATATAGCTGGGTTAGGTAGAGTTCTGGCTTAGCAAGGGTAAGGTCCTGGGGTCAATCTGAAAAAAAATTTAGAACAATACATGGGATTGACCAGCATTCACTGTCATATGTGAACTTAACTACAGATCTTGACCAACTAAATATTAGAATATATTTAATTGGTATAATTGAAAATAAAAATTTCACCCAAGCACAAAGAAACTGGAAGTCAGTAACATCAATGCATTATATTATTAAAAAAGAGTAAATAACAGTATGTTTGGTTTGAAAATGATTCTTTGTTTCATCTATAATCTGTGCCATAGCTGCCCCTAGAGATTAGTAACCCCTTTAAACTACATTATTCTCCTCATGTTATCAAGTTCCAGATGAAGCTGACACCCCTGGCCTGTCATGGTCTCCTGTAGGTTTATAAAGGCTTTAGGGCAGGCAAAAAAATTAATAGGTAATTAATTTTCCATGCACTGTGCTCTTTATTTTCTTTTGTGAAACACTGTTAGATTGTTTAGTGTTCAGTATGTGACTTAGATGTGATACAAACTAGTCTCTTATGTGATGCTGAAGTTGCCTGTTACTATTTTCCTAGACTTAGAATGGAGAGTAACATGATATCCTCTCAGATTAAGTTAAAAAAATCCTACTATATTTCTTACAGGAGACACATCTAGATAAAATTTATTCAAAAAAAATAGATGCATAAGGCAGTTTTATTTATTTTAATTTCGATTGTGTGTGTGTGTGTGTGTGATTGAATTACCCAGAGATGTTCTACTTCTGAGCTATACTCCCTTTTTTATATTTTTCTATTTTGAAACAGAGTCTCACTAGGCTTCTGAGGAGCTGGATAGTTGCTGAGGCTGGTCTCGAACCTTCGTTTCTTTTGTCTTGGCCTCCCAAGGATTACAGGCATGTGCCACCACTCTCAATATTAGGCAGTTTTAGACAAGTAAACTCAAGGAACAGACTATAAAATTAACCAGGCAAAATAATATTCACAAGAAATGGTATTCAATATCTTTTTCCATTAGGTAAAAGCCCAAAACCTAGTTATGGGAACTTAAATTTATTTTCAAAGAAAGAGTAATCCAATGGCACCACTAGTTCAGTGGTTCAGCTCCACCAGCACTGGTTACTGTGGTTCTGCTGGCCTCTTCCTAATAATCACATGCTTATTTTCATTCTCAGCATGGCATTGGAGGAAGAAGGGACAGCATTAAATCTCTTCGGCCAGAATTGTTATATGCTCATACCTGACTAGGAGATGGAGAGGAAGAGGGATCTGGAAAAGGCATTTGGAAGGCCAGTGGTTGTTTCTGGACATGAGGGCATATAGTAGCCCATAGCTCTGGAACCTGATGGAACTCGGTCTATGTATTAGTTCTGTCTCATCCTCATTCAGTGACTTTTGGAATGGTCCTAAAGCTTTTGAAAGCTCTTTTTATTTATTTTGAAAAGACACCCCTCCACCATCACATACACATACGTGTGCACTATCAATTTTGAATTTACAAAGCCAGGTGGTTAGTGCCTGTAATCCTCTTACTTGGGAGGCCAAGATAGGAGAATTGCAGGTTTGAGACCAAACTCAGTGGTTTAGCAAGATTGTCAGCAACCTAGTGAGACCTTGTTTCAAAACAGAAAATAAACAGAGTTGGGGGTCTAGCTTAGAGGTAGAATACTCCTAAATGCAATCCCTAGTACCACAAAAATAAATTAATTAATAAACAAACAAGCAAAAAAGGCTAGGAGTGTAGCTCAGAGGTAGAATGGTTCACCCCCCCAGTGGCTCCCCCCCAAAAAATATCCAAATTTACTTATCTAAGGATAAAGACATGTAATGAAGCAAGGTAACATCCCAGAGAAGGATGAGTGCCCTTTGTGGTGGTGGTTTTTGTTCTATTTAGGATCCCTAGGAAGGATCCAGATGTCAATGTCACTTTCCACTCAAGTAAGATTCTTCTTTTGTTTTTTGTTTGTTTGTTTTTCTTTTTTGATTATTAAGAATTGAACCCTGGGACATTCTACCTCCAGCCATATTTTTATTTTTTATTTTGAAATAGGGTCTCACTAAGTTGCAGATGGCCTAACTAAGTAGCTGAGGCTTACCTGAGATCCTCCTGTCTCAGACTCCCAAATACTGGGATTCCAAGTGTGCACCACCATGCCTACCCAGGTAAGCTTTTACCAGGTGTGAAAGAGTTGGTTGCTAACCTCTGTTCTTTTTTTTTTTGGATGTACATTCCATCCAAAGAAATAAGTACACTAAAAATATCTGTTTCCACCTGAGAAAATATTAATAAATACTGAGCTTCTTGAGTCTGGGCCCAATGTGGGCTGCATTAGGTCATAGCTTCTTGTGGGAACAATGCAGAATCCTTTGAAAATTACATTTCTGCCTTTCTTGCCTTAGAGAACACCTATTACTTTGCACTGCCTCATGAGGCTGTTTTGAAAGTAAGAGAATATATATTACTCAATATGAAAAAAATGTGTTGCATTTGAGTTATAAAAACTCATTCAGATTCCCATTCTTAAAATTGTATTGCTCAAAGAAAATTAGGCCATGGTTTTCCTATTGCTTCTCCTCCTGTGGGTGTCAGGGCACGCAAAAGTAGAGAGAAAAAAAGGAGGAGGGAGGAGGGAGGAGGAAGACTATGTTAGCAGTGTAGTTTTAATGTTTCAGTGATCTCTACCAGAAATAACGGTGATCTCTCCTAGAAATACTATTATAGGCTGGTGACCTCTTCCTCCAGTTCTTGCTTCCCTAGAGAATAATTTCAAACCACAAATACAAATAAGGATTATAAGAGATTTATTTAGGAAGTGGAGCACAGGGAGGGCTGTGATAAAGGGGGTCACACTCCAGACAGAGGGGCTAGAAAGGGGAGGGTCATGATGCAGGAAAGGGTTGGGCTATGCTTAAGAGAGTCCAGAAAGAGCTGCTTCTGCTTCCCAGGGCTGAGAAATGGCTTAGGACCAAGAGGCCATGCTCCAGAGAGAGCATCTGAAGGGGCCCATTTTTGGGAGAGGAGAACAGTGTAGAATCTTCCACATGGTGAGTTTTATACAGGTTGGAAACTATTCCCCCTGGTTCATATGCATTTGGAGAGGTCACTATCTCCTCCCTTCCTCCCTTCCTCCCTAAGTTAAGGAGGCTGAAACAACACCCAGTCCTTTTTTTATAAGGCAGCTTAACTTTTGCCTGAGTCAGTCATAATTTCTGACTAGCAAGTCATTTAATTTCTAGTTTCTTTGTGACTTAAACTTATGAATACAGATGCCATTTTGTAAAATCTCAGCACATACCCCCACCTTCTGTAGTACTGGGGACTGAACTCAGTAGCATTCTACTTCCAAACTACATCTCCACTATTTTTATTCTTTTGTTTTTGAAACAGAGTCTCACTAGGCTGCTAAAAGTCTCCCTATTTGCTGAGACTGTCCTCAAACCTACAGACCTGAATTCCCCTGTCTCAGCCTTCCAAGTACTAGGATTACAGGTTTGTACCACCATGCCCAGCTGGAGCATATTTCAAGACTGCTTGAATCTGTGTTTTCCTGGAGTGTAATCCTAATTAGGCCCAATCATAATTTTCTTTGTTCTCTATTAGGTTTATTTTATTATAGGCCAACACTATTCTTTGTAGAATTAGCACATAAAACCTATGTTCTATTTCTGTCTCAAAAAAATTAATGACTCTATTTCAATTTCTCTAAATGAGGTTTACAAGCTTTGAGGGTATAGGAGAGGAAATTCTTTTTTCTCTATTCATCTTTAATATTGTCTTAGAAATATATATTTAGTTTTTGTCCATGACCAAGTTCCTAAAATCTTTGTAGTTTCCTATAAGATAGGAATGGAAAGATAAAAGAAATGTATTTCATTATTCAGAGTAAGCTTCTTTCAACCATACCTGAGTTTGCTAATGAAGTGAGTTTTGGAAAGCCCCTTTTCCCAGAAGAACCAACTATAAAATTAGAGGGTTGGAACTTAGAGCCCATCCCCCACCCTATGGGGAAAGGAGAGGGACTGTAAATGGACCTAATCACCAATGGATAATGAGGCAATCAACCATGCCTATGAGTCTGGGGTTTAAGTGGTAGAGCACGTCCCTGAGCATGCTCATGGCCCAAACTCAGTTCAGTACCAGCATTTTAAAAAGGCAAACATATTTTTTTAAAAAAAATTATGCCTATATAAGAAAACTCCCATAAAATCCCAAAGAACCGCTTCAATGTGCCAGGTTGGTGGGCACATTGACGTAGGTGCTGGGAGAGCGGTGTGCCAGGAAAGGACCCTGAAGCTTTATAACCCCTCTCCATCAGATCTTACCCACTGCATCTCTTTTATTCTACTATTCCTGAGTGATATCTCTTGTAATAAACTGGTAAACACAACTAAAGATACTTCCTAAATTCTTCAAGCCATTCTAGTGGATTATGAACCCTGAGGTGTGGATTGTGGAAACCTTTGATTCATAACCAGCCAGTCAGTAACACAAGTGAAGACCTGGACTTGCAGTTGGCATCTGAAGTGGAAAGTAGCCTTATGAGACAGAGCCCTTAGCCTTTGGGGTCTTTGCTAACTGACCCAAATTAGACAGTGTCAGAAGTGACTGAATTACAGGATACTCACTGCAGGCTAGAAAGTTTAGTAGCCTTTTTATTGAAGAGAAACCCTACATTATCTGGTTTCAAAGTTGAAATATTTAAAGTAGTAGAGGAAATCGTTTTTCTTTTTGTGTAGAGAAGTTTTATTTATTTTTATTTATTCATTTATTTTGTCCTCAGGCCATTTTTCATTGTCTGAGTCTGACAAAAGATAAACAAGAGAAAACCAAGTTTAACACATGTACCATGCGCACACAAGGAAATTCTCAGTAATGAATAACACAGAGGTGATTAGAACTTGGGCTTATATAGCATCTTAACAAAAGAACAAATTGTAGAAAAGTGACAAACTAAAAGAAAAAGATTTGGAGCTTCTAGGGATGTGCAAATGTATTGGGGAAACTAATAGAAAATAAAGGTTGTTTTAGCAAGATAGGTTACGTAGATTTCTTTGGTGCTATTTTGGGACTTGTAAGAGTTTATAGTTATATCCTGCCATGCTTCGTAAAATGGGGAGAGCAGAGTTTCTTTTGTGTCTGCATTTAAAAAATGCATTAAGGCTGGGTATGGTGGCACACTCTTGTAATCCCTGTGCTTGGGAGGCAGAAACAGGAAGATCGTGCAGGTTCAAAGCCAGCCTCGTTGGCTTAAGAGACCCTGTTTCCAAATAAAAATATAAAATAGGTCTGGGAGTGTAGCTGGAGGTAGAAGGGTTTCCAGGAACTCCAGTACCACAAAAAAAAATTTTCATTAAAAATTTGCATTAAAAAATCTCAGTACTGGGGAGGCTGAGACAAGAGGATGATAGGTTGGCAGCCAACCTCAGCTATGTAGTGAGGCCCTCTGCAACTTAGTGAGGCCCTGTTTCAAAATAGAGAAAAAAGAATAGGGCTGGGGGTGTGTGGCTGAGTGGTAGAATGCCACTGGATTCAATACCCAGTACTGCAAAAAAAAAAAAAAAAAAAAATGCCTTCAGCTCAAAATAATCCTTATCAAGAGTAACATACTCTTGCATACTAAATTCCAACATACAAAATTCCAACAGACTATTCAACAAACATTTAACAGAACTAAATAAAATTTACTCAGCTGGGCGTGGTGGTGCACGCTTGTAATCCCCGCACTTGGGAGGCTGAGACAGGAGGATCACAGGTTTGAAGCCAGCCTCAGTTACTCAGTGAGGCTCTCAGCAATTTAGTGAGACCCTGTTTCCAAATAAAATAGAAAATAGGTCTGGGAGTGTATCCCAGAGGTCGAAAGCCCCTGGGTTCCACCCCCAGTACTACAAAAAATAAATAAATAAATTAATTAATTAATTTAAAAATTACTCTAAAAATGCAAGGATGGTTTAATATTAAAATGTATGCCAGATGTGGTGGTGCATGCTTGTAATCCCAGCATTTGGGAGGCTGAGACAGGAGGATTGTGGTTCAGGGCCAGCCTAAGCTACATAGTGAGGCACTTTGCAATTCGGTGAGATGCTGTTTCAAAATAAAGAATAAAAAATAGGGCTGAGGATGTAGCTTGGAGGTAGAATGCTTCTGGGTTACATCCCCAGTACCGTGGGGGGGGGTGTATTATATTATGGCCATCTAATGTAAATTAGAAAACTAAATACAAATTAAATATGTAGTAATCATAATCTTAAAACTATAACAGAAAAATTACAAAATACAATGGAAAATTATTTTAGTTGTAGTTAGCAACAAAAGTCATATGATAGATATTAATAAAACTAAAATAAAATGTGAGATTTATGTTCAAACCTTAAACTTTATTGTGATATGTGTGAATTCCTCACACATACAAATATTTCAATAGAAATAAAGCACCATGTTCCCAAACTGGAAGATATAATTAACATCAATTCAACCCCAGTAAATTTACAAATATAATGTATTTTCTGACAAAATCTTACAGAGAATTTTTTTGAAAGGGGGGATGAGAAGAAAATTAAGGACTCTAAAATTTATATTGTAAAGTAGAAGTGGCTGAACATGGTTTAGGGGAAAGAAACCCAAATACTGAGAATTTGCTCTCTCGGATATTAAGACATACTTTAAAACAATGTGTTTTAAAACTGGTGTAGGAAAAAACACGAGTGGGAATGAACTAGAAAGAACCCAGCAACTTAGCAAGGCCCTCAGCAACTTAGACTCTGTTTCAAAATAAAAAATAAAATAGTGCTTAAGATAAAGCTCAGAGATAGGATGCTCCTGGTTTCCATCCTCAGTGCCACATACACACAAAAAAAACTTAAATAGTTTTAGGTCACTAACAGCAGTAATGATTGGTAATTAATTGAATATCAAGAAATGCTTTCTTATATAACAGTAGTAGAAGAAAATTAATTTCTATGTAATTAAAAACTTTTCTCCTTCAACAGAAACAAAAAGCAAGTAAACCTGGGATTTTCAACAATTCTAAGATTTAAAGTAATTAACAATGGAGTATTTACATATTTACAAACCCAAATCTGTAAAAGCTTTAGGCTCTAGATAGCATTAATATAGTACTGATTAAATTTAAAGTTAAATAAGAGACCTTAGCTTTTTGTTTATTTCTTCTTTCCAAGAAAATGGCAAACTATTGACCCAAGTGGTTTTGAGAACACAAAGCACAGGATTAACCATCAGTCTCCTTTTCTAAGTAAGGTAAGTGAATATTTATATGCCACTTACTTGCCAATATAAATTAAGCTTCTTATTTTGTTTTTTTTCACAATGAGGTCAATCCTCTGTATATTTGTTCACTAGAAAGGCAGAATTTTCCTGTAATAGTAGAAAGCTCAATATTCCTTAGGGTCATTGCTATGTAACCTTGAAACTATGAGTGTTAAAAAAAAACTCTATTAGAATTTCTTTCTGAAAATACTGTATATTATCAGTTAACTTAGGGGTTCTCATGGAAAGCTTGAAATGATCAACCCTATCATAAGAACTTTGACTATGACCTTCTTTAATCTATCTTTAGTTATCTCAAGTATAATATACTAGGGAATCCTTGATAACTAGAGAAGTTCTAATATATAAAAATATCTCATACGTACAGTGGAAAGAATTTAACTAGTTGCTTTCAAAACACAATTCAAGAGCCAAGTGTGGTAGCTCACACTTGTAATCCCAGTACTTATGAGACTGAGACAGGAAGAGCACAAGTGTACCGCCAGCCTCAGCTACTTAATGAGGCCCTCCGAAACTTAGTGAGACCCTGTTTCAAAATAAAGAATAAGCCGGGCGTGGTGGCGCACGCTTGTAATCCCCGTGCTTGGAAGGCGGAGACAGAAGGATCACGCAGGTTCGAAATCAGCCGTGCTGGCTTAAGAGACCCTATTTCCAAAAATTAAAAAATAGGTCTGGGAGTGCAGCCCGGAGGTAGACGGGTTTCCAGGAACCCCAGTACCACCAAAAAGAATAAAAAAATAGAATTGGAGGTGTGGCTCAGAGGTAGAATGTCCTTGGGTTCAATTCCCAGAAACACATACACACAAAAGAATTCAAAATCACTGTTTTTTAATGACTTACACTAATATAAAAATTATAAATGGCTGGGCGTGGTGGCGCACGCTTGTAATCCCCGCGCTTGGGAGGCGGAGACAGGAGGATCGCACAGGTTCAAAGGCAGCTGCGCGCGCTGGCTTTGGAGACCCTGTTTCCAAATAAAAATGTAAAAATAGGTCTGGGAGTGTAGCCCAGAAGTGGAAGGGCTTCCAGGAACCCCAGTACCACCAAAATAATAATAATTAATAATAATAATAATAATAATAATAATAATAATAATAATAATAATATAAAAAATAAAAAAAATTATAAATGACCTTATTAGTCACTAGGCTGGTGTTTCTAGGAGCAATCCCCTATGCTTGTGGATGCTGCTGCCTTTTTAAATGATTGTTAACACTCCTTCAAAATTATTTTTTGTTTCAGATACAGCCCTCCATAAAAAGTTACAAGAAACTAGCCAAAATGTTCAAGCCACTCCAACTATCTCCTTAGGAGACTAAGGTGAACTCTGCTCTTTATAATAAATTGTGCATTAGAGGCACCACTGGCCACCATGTTTTAAACATGCTGTGTAGTGCGCATGCTCAGGATTGTGGCTGCCTCTGCAAACAATGATGAGTTTTTCCTATATGAATATTTTTTCTAATAAACGCCCTTTGCTTTCTTTGTTTAGGAAGCTTCTTATTTGAGAATTCTCCATTGCACTCCTTACTTACTCAAGAAATAAACCTTTATGTTCTTTATTTATCTACTTATTTAATTTTTTGTGGTACTGGGGATTGAACCCGGGGGTTTTCTGCCTCCAAGCTATACCCCTAGCCCTATTATTTTTTTTAGGTTTTATTTTGAAACAGGATCTCTTTAGGTTCATAAGAGTCTCACTATTTGCTGAGGCTGTCTTCAATCCTGCGATCCTTTGTCTTAGCCTCCCAAGTACTGGGATTACAGGTGTGCACCACCATGCCTGACTTCTTCACTCTTTTATACCTTGGTTGTACTTATTGTGTTGCACTCACTATGGGGAAAATGCCATTGTGTTAGGTTACAAAATGGGTGGCCCCGATGGGACTTCTCCTTTGAAGGCTCATGGCCTTTGCTACTCAGCTTCCAATAAAAGAAGCAATGGCCAGTGGCAGCTTGTGGGGCCCGGAGGAAGTACAGACCCTGCTCATCCTGCACAGCTGCAGATGACCCTCCGCATCCGGAGCAGCCATGGAATTTAGGAAGACAAAGCAGGTCATCCCACCAGCTGCAAATGTGTATGTAGCTATGTAAGCATGCTTAAGTAATAGGCAACATACACTGCACACTTTATGCTAGTGTGACATGCACATTTTGCCCAGAATCCTATATAAGAGATGTGTCTAAAATAAAACTGCTGTTATTGTCCTCTGGATGGTGACTCCATGTGTTTCCTTCTAGTTGGTGATCTCACTCTCAAAACATTTCTGACAACAGCAGCTGGTACCTGACAGGAGCCCTGACACAGCTTGTTTTGGGAGAACTATGTAGATGGAAGTAGGTCCTGAGCAATATCCTGTTAGATTGGCATGCCTAATTTAAATTTTTCTTGTAAGCCGGGCGTGGTGGCGCACCCTTGTAATCCCCGCGCTTGGGAGGCAGAGACAGGAGGATCGCGCAGGTTCAAAGCCAGCCGCGCGCGCTGGTTTAGGAGACCCTTTTTCCAAATAAAAATGTAAAAATAGGTCTGGGAGTGTAGCCCAGAGGTAGAAGGGCTTCCAGGAACCCCAGTACTACCAAAAAAAATTTGTTTTTCTTGTAAACATATTTAAGATAATTCTTTAACTTCAGTGATAAAATTGACATGTAAGAGCTTTTAACTTTCTCTCTTTCTATTTTAAATCTCTAAGAGTTAACCCCTAAATTCACTTGAAACTGAGGTTGTGTTGTTGTTTAAACAAACAAGCTGCTATAATGTAAAGGCTCTGGGCTTTCTCTTCTAAGCTGCCATGTAAACCACTTTGCCCAAAAAGTATGGTTCACAGCCTTGCTAAAGCTATAAGTAGAAATATTAAAATTTAGCTACATGAACAGGTGACAGTGTTTCAGTCAGCATTCTCACTGCTATGGCCCAAAAGTACCTGCTGAGCACAACTTAGAGGAAGACTTATTAGCTCACAGTTCTGGAGGACTCAGAGGTTTCAGCCATGTCAGGCCAGGTTGCATTTGCAGAGTTCAGGGCATGGTGGCTGGAAGGAGATAACGGGGAGGAAGAAAGGGACATATATGTAGTCGCCAAGTCACACTCCCAGTAACCTACTCCTCCAGCCACAGCCTACCTTCCCACCTCACCACACAATAAGCCCATCAATCCATCAATGGATTCATCCACTGATGATTCAAGTATCACTCCTCTGAACATTTTGGACTGTCAGCACATGAGTTCTTCCAGTGGATGTTCTATACCCAAACTATAACACGTGTCTCATTTTGCCAGAGGCATAATTTGTATTACTATATTACTTCATGTCATCTCAAATTATGAAATGTCCATTGCTTCCTATGTTTTAAGTATAGCACTTTAGGGTTTTTTTTTTCTTTGACAAAGAAAATACCTCAAAATGATAACTCTGTTTGTCTGATCATGTCGGTTTTTATGTTTGTCTGAGATGTCAGTTTTAAGGGTTATCTAGGAATAACTTAAAAATTCAGTAAATAAAATGGAATAGATGTTTCTAAGTATGTTCTTCATGTTATTTTAAAGTACAAAAGTTATGTGATGTGATAAAACATCTGAGTCACTTCTCAGTACATTGAAATACTGAAACATCAATTGTTATATATAAAGCCAAATACTCTTAGCTTTTTAAATTCTATAAAAAGATTACATACTTGGGCCTATTAATAAATGTGTTTTTAGCCAGGGTGGTGGCACACACCTGTAATCCCAGTACTTGAAAAGCTAAAACAGAAGGATTGCAGGATTAAGGGCAGCCTCAGCAAACTAATGAGACTATTTCAAAATAAAAATAAAATAGGCCTTGGGGTATAACAAAGAGGCGGAACATCCCTGGGTTCAATCCCCAGTATCCCCTACCCCCCCACACACAATGCTAATAAATAAATCTTTACAAATTGTTGGCATACAGAAAAACAATTTAAGATTGCTTTCTTTCTGGGGCTTCATTAACAAGCAAGTTTGCTAAAAGTTAAAATGTTAATGAACATTTAGTTATATATATAAAGAACATAGATTGTTTCAAAATGCAAATTTAAGTAAGAAAAGAACACAAAATAATAAGTGGGAGAAAGAAATATGAAGAAAATTATGAGAATGTGTTTGAATAAGACCAGATTTGGGATGGTAAAATAAAATTTTTGTCCTAATATACAATGCTGGAAGAAAGGGAAAATTTAAAGTTCTGATCAAGTTGAAGACAATTTGTAAAGGATGGTCAATAAATAGAAACTTACTCCATATCTCAGAGTTCCCTAGATATCTGAAGGAGACTCAAAATAGCCATGTGTCTAGAAATTAACCTATCTCAATTGCTGGATACATCCCTTAAGGTGTTCAACAAGAGAGATATATCCTACGGAGAGAAAGAAGATAAAAGAATTAGTCCCTGATGGCAGTCACCCTCCAATCTGCTCCAGTTAACCTGAGAGAGAGAAAGAAGCCATCATGGGCAGGTGCTCCCAGTTCCCAATATCAAACTCATCAACCATGAGCAAAGTTGGGACTAACCCAGTGTGCATTTTGTAGACAGAGGAACATTGAACAAGGAATGCACAAATCATCTCAAATATTGAGGTGTCCCAGGATCCAGTCCTTAACTCTCTTTCTTCTTTATCCATTCCTAAGTGATGTCACTCAATCCATAACTTCAACATCAGCTGTATCCACATAGCTTCCAAATTTATATCTTTGGTCCTAATTTTTATTAGTATCCTAAACTTACCATCACTAAAATTCCTATCTCTGCTTCCAAATTCTTCTTTTACCTATCTTTCCTATCTCAGTAGATTGAAACGCCATTTACTAATTACTTGCTAAAACCATTAAACTTGGTCAACTTTGGCTTCCAATATACAATTAATTTGTAGGTCTTTGAGCAAAATAGATCTAGAATAAAAGTACCTCTTGAGAGTTCATCATCACGTTCTGGTACAAGCCTTCCATTAGTGTATTTCACATAGACAGTGAAATCATATTAAACTGAATAATCCATCATGTTACTTCTCTGTTTAGAATCTCCAATGTTTTCCTTGTTAATACAGAGTTAAAGTCCTTCCAATGCCCACACATGCTGTGTGATCTGCCTCTCTTGACTGCCAATTTTATTTGTCTACCATTTACTCCCTAATGTGCACTCACAACAACCTTGATTGCTGTAACCCTGAAACCTCAACCAGGCCTAGTAAGCAGTCAGTGCTCAAGAGGTGTTTGCCTGAATAAAGGAAATGAAATTTCAATTGAGGCAATTAGGAGTAGGGAATCAGGAGACAGCTCCTTAACTGAGGATTAAGTAAGAAAGCATTTGTTTAGCTTATAAGTTGAGAATTCCTGAGTGCTAAATAAAGTATGAGTAGGAATTACCTCAGGAAAGAGATTGTTATTAATTCAATTCTGATTTTTCAGATGAACCTCCAGTGTGGATATTTTTCCAATGAAAGAATTATAATAGATTTATATCCATATGTGAGGTTTATTAAAGAGCTAACTTACCTTCTTAATATTGCAGATTAAAATATTCCATTAACATTATGCTATATCTATGTGAATAAAAAATGGATCCATTAAAACTTAATTGAAATAGTTGGTAGCATAGGAAAATAGTCACAATAAATTGAGTGGAGAAAAAAGTTATAATGATGGAAAATGGCATATAATGTTTAAAAATGTTTACATAGCATGTAAAAAGGCCTTATAAAGTTTATCTTAAAACATGAATATTAGTTATTTAAAGGATGGGACTACCAGAGGCTTTACTGTCTTTGGACTCTATTTTTAAAATTTCTATAATGATCAAATGTGGTCTTTTTTTTTTTTTTTGTCTCAGTCAACATTCTCACTACTGTAATCCAAAACAACTGGCCACACAACTTTGAGAAAAGGAGATCACTTACTCATATTTGTTAGAGATTTGGGGTCTGGTCCATGTGAGGTTAGGTCTATGGAGATCAAAGCATGGTGGTGGGAAGCTGAGAAACAGAAAGAGCAAGGCCTCTGCTTTCCCATCACCAAGGCTGGAAGCAAGAGAGCAAACAAGCAAAGAGATTCAAACCCCTAAGAGATTAGCATAGCCCCTAAGGCCACACCCCATCTGCCTGAATAGACCACCCCATAAGTCTATTATAATGGATTTATCTGCTGATGAGATTACAGTTTAGTTGCATCAGCTCTGGACATTAATATATGAGCTCTTCAGGGGACAGTCTATATCTAGCCATTATACCTTGGGTACTGGGAGTTGAACCCAAAGGCATTCTTCCTCCAAGTTATGCACCCAGCACTTTTTATTTTTTATTTTGAAACATGGTCTTGCTAAGTTGATGAGGCTTGCCTCAAATTTGAGATCCTCCTGTCTTAGTCTCCCACATACTGGGATTTATGAGTGTCACCACAACCAGCTATATGTGGATTTTATCATCAGAAAAAATTAGGAAGTATACAATTAACGTTTGATCAGATATACTGATTCTGAATAATCTTTTATTTTAGATTCCAAGAGAGAAAAAAATGAAGATTAACAAATAAAATAAACAGCAAAAAGGTAAGAAGTCTGTGATATAGAGATTGACTTGGTTTTCATTTTCTGTTACTATGGAAATACAGTAGGAAATATCCTTGCACATCCTCTGCTAAGTAGTCTACTCCGAATTTTGTCAGAAATTTTAGATGTTTATGGCCTAAATATTGTTGCTTTTGGTAAAACATGAATTCATATTAAATTTCATAGTATCAGACTTTAGAGGCATTGGAGACCTGGAGCAAATTACAGAGTACAGAATAATTAACTCCTTATCCAATGAATGGGTTGAAAACATTTTGCTTATGGGAATCCTTCTAGATATTTCAAGTCTGTTCATTGCCATGCTTTTCATATCTATGATACCTTTTAGATTGTGTATGTATTTTGTCTTTTTTTTGCTAAATCATTGTATTATTATTATTATTATTATTATTATTATTATTATTATTATTATTTGGTGGTACTGGGGTTCCTGGAAGCCCTTCTACCTCTGGGCTACACTTCCAGACACCTATTCTTTATATTTTTATTTGGAAACAGGATCTCTTAGGCCAGCGAGGCTGGCTTTGAACCTGTGTGATCCTCCTGCCTCCACCTCCCAAGCACAGGGATTACAAACTTGTGCCACCATGCCCGGCTAAATCATCGTATTATAATAATTTAGGTGAACAACTATAGAGGAGGTAAGTCAATGTTTGGATGATCTCACTTTTTTTTTAAGGATAAACTTGGTATACATGCCACTCAGATTTTATTTTTTTTATTTTTTTATTTTTTTGTGATATTGGGGGTGGAACCCAGAGGCTTTCTACCTCCGGGCTATACTCCCAGACCCATTTTATATTTTATTTGGGAACAGGGCCTCACTAAGTTGCTGAGAGCCTCACTAAGTAGCTGAGGCTGGCTTCGAACCTGCACAATCCTCCTCTCAGCCTCCCAAGTGCAGGGATTACAAGCATGCCCCACCACGCCCGGCTGGATGATCTCACTTTTAGGTGAGTATTACCTACAGCATTTGAAATAGGCCCAAAATGTCACTGAATTGTTTAGTTTTCTTTCCTGGTATAGTCACCTCCTTGAACATAGACCTTAATATCCTAGTTTCCACTATTCAATAGTGTGTGTATGTGTGTGTGTGTGTGTGTGTGTGTGTGTGTGTGTGTGTGTGTTTTACTGGGAATTGGACCCAAGGGCATTCTACCTTTGAGCTACCTCAGCCTTTTAAAATTCTTAATTTTGAAACAGTGCCCTAGGTTAGCATGCACTGGCTAGATCTACTTGCTTCCCTTGTTCTCTACTCATAGTTTGTGAGATTTAAGTTATAACTTATTGCATCTGTGGGGGAAATGAAATGTCACTGTGGTATTTACAAAGTTAAGGAAGTCCTGAAGGTCTGAGAATACATCTGTTGGATGTCAAGTGTCAGTTCACTCATCTCTAGACTAAAAATGATAGTTAATATATATTTCTCATGATTGTGAACCTGAAATAAGTTGTGAATTAAGTATAAGTTTAAAAAAACTACATCAAAATGTAGATGCAGGATAACTTAGTGGATTTACAGTCTGTAAGTTAAAGAACTTCATACTGTCTTCTTTTGGGTCAGGGATATCTGTTTTTCAAATCAAAAAGCATTCAAACCTCAGAACAATAAATAGAAGGGACTGTGTGCACAAAGAAACAATGACTGAAATTAATAAAAAGGTACACTATAGTTCAGGTTTTAGTGACCTTGTTGTAAACATTAAAACTAGACACTAGAACTAACTCACCTTCTTGATTATTATGTTAAGTATTTTCTTTCACTTTGTCTCAAGGATGTCCCATTAATTCTGTTGAGATCACATGTCTTAACACCCGCGTTTATCCCAATATACCCGAATTTTTTATTTCTTGTCCGAAAATAAAATGAAAACAAATGAGCAGAGCCTTTATACCACAAGAATCTTGGAAATGTGACTAAGGTTATATCAGAAGTTATGATAGACCAGATTATCAATCAAGATGGTAATTTACTTGGTAAATTGGTCTTTCATAAGTGACTTATGGTGACAGTAAAAATTTATATAATGCATATAAGTGGAATATGACCTATGTTTGCCTTGAGCACAGGTAATAAATTCTTCAGTATGCTCCCTGAGCATTACTGAGCACTATAGGAGAGCCTGAGCCGACATTCACTGGATCTTGACCTCAAATCCTAGCTCTTCTGAATTTTTAGTCCAATGATTTCTATATCATACTGCCGTTAGTAGGCACTCTAACTTTGTTTTTCTCCAGAGGCCACATGCTTTAAGAGGTTTCATTTCCTAAATTGCATTTGTAGATAACTTTCTGAAAATTTGTTTATTGAATGTTACAAGTGCCCAGTTTCATTTTCACAGAAAACCGGGCCTTTTTAAGATCTAGGTAACATTTAAAAAGAAGAAAAGCCAAGTAGTTTGAATAATCCTTAGATATTTAATGACTACATGGTATCTATTCTGTTCTGAGACTGACTTATAGATGAAAATTTCCTCCAAAGATTTTGTAATCCAATGTTGTATCCCCTTCTCCAGTTTCCTTCTGGCTCTGTCATTTAGGACACCACTGCAGTCCGTCATCACAAAAGACAACAGGAAAGTTGTTATTGTTGTACTGGCGGTACTGGGGATTGTACCCAGGGGCATTCTACCTCCAAACTACACACTTAGCCCTTTATACATTTTTTTTAAAAAACAGGGTCTTGCTAGGTTGCTGAGAGTCTTGTTTAGGGCTGAGGATGTAGCTCAATAGTAGAGCCATCATGCTCAAGTAAGAGGAAAGTTTTTTATGTTATTTTTTCCCCCTGGACCTTGAAACCTTCCTATAGTATTCCAAGATTTACAACACCAATAATTTAGACTTATTTTTAAAGCTTCTAGCTTCCTTTTAACAGTTTGATTCTTCTTGGAGATTATAAAGCAATTCGAGACGAAGAATGGGGAGTAAACACAATGCAAGCTATTAGTTGTACTTAAGAATGACATAAGGTCGCCATAGTATATTTTTCAGCTGATGACCCCAGGAGTACACTTATGTTTGAACAAATGAATATTTTACTCATTGCAGAGAGGAACACACACTGAGGAACACCATAGAATATATCAGTAAGAGGGTATTAGAAAGAACCTCTTATAGGATGAGGGCTTTGAATGATTCTGCTCAGGACTCCAGGCAATGAACATTGTTCTCTGTTGGTTTCTGTCCAAAAGTAGAGCAATTTTAATGGGCTACCTCTGCCCTAGGGATGCTTGCTGAGATTGAGGACAAAACTATAATTAGTAAAGAAGTAGAAGGTCCTTGTATTAGCTAAGAGAGGGTGATACTTGGTTTTTGAGTGGTTATACAGGACCTTGTTTTTAATTTTCCCTGATCATGGATTCACCATCTCCTTCCAGATGTTGCCGTTTCAAGAGACTGTTCATGTCTAAGAGGGGAGCAGTTTGTCTAGCTGTAAGCATCAGAATGGATTCTGTATGTTCTCATTCTTTCTTCAGCTTTTCTTTTCTTTTGGTACTGGGGATTAGACACAGGGGCATTTTCCCTCCAAGCTACACCCTAATCCCTTTTTATTTTTTGTTTTGAAATAAAGTCTCATTAAGTTGCCATGGGTCTACTTAGTTGCTGAGGTTGGCTATGAATTTGCAATCCTTATGTCTAAGCCTCTCAAGTACTGGAATTATAGGTATGTGCCATTATGCCTGGCTTTCCACATTCTTTAAGATTCTCCAGTCTGGTAATATTATACCTCTTTAAAAGTTCTGATTAATCAGAATTTCAGAGGTGTTGAAAAAATACAAATATGACAACTTGTGATTATACAACTGTATATAAAAGTGATAAACTTTGCATTTCTTTGTGAGCTCATGAAATTTTATCTCCATAAAATGTGAATTTCTGTAAGGACTTTCAAACTATTGATATAGAGCTCCATTGCTATTCTCCCAGCTTATTAAAAAGGCTGTTATCTTGTCAGTCTATTTGGGCTGCTACAGCAAAATACTATAAAGTAGGTGGCTTATAAATAGCAAATATATATTTCTCACAGCCCCAGAGGCTGTATCTAGGCAGCGGCAGATTATCTGGTAAGGGCCTGTATCATCATGGTTCATAGGAATGGTGCGTTCTTGCTGGTACCTTGTATGGTGAAAGAGACAAGGCCTCTTTTTTTAAGACTTGCTCAGACTAACCAAGCACATTCTATTTTTATCCCAAGGAGACCTCAAGTTTCACTTCCTCAATCAGTCAAGTATCTTATTTAAATGGTTCCTTATCTGAGGCTTCCCCTAACACATGGCCACAATAGCCCTCCTCCACCTTTTCTTCTTGGTGTTTATCATGGTCTGCAAGAGTATACACAGTCTACTACTTATGGTCATTTTTGTGATTTTTCAATTTTATGATTGTTCAAAAATGATAAGCATACACTAGAAAATCATACTTCAAATTTTGGGTTTTGGGCTATTTTTTTCAGTTGACATATAACATACTGGAGTAGGGATATTTGGTATGAGGCTCTCTTGCAATGCTGGGAACAATTTGATTATTTAGGGGACAACCACATTGTAAGTGCTTAGTAGATAGATGTGGTGAGTGACCACCATATTAGATGGCAGATATATAAAGTTCCATCAGTGCAGAACAGTCCTTTTAGTACCACTCTAGACAAGGGGTGATGTTGCCTTTGAGAAGAGTGGCAGCAGGCGGATACAAGTGAAGTGCGTGGATCTGGACACAGCACTGGCAGGAGTTCTTGATTGAATAAAATGAATATAGAAGCAAATATACAAATCATGACTGATGTGGGTTTAATGAGGAGTTGGAGGTGGGATTTAAAGGATGGGAAATATGACAAGAAATAGATTTGTGGGGGGTATCTGTTTGGATCAGGTCAATATTTTCACATTACACATTAATTCATGTGAATAGAAAAAAATGAAATAAGAAAGTTTTCACAATATATAACTTTCCCTATCATTGAAAGAAGATGCAGTGGAAGAAATGGGAGGCACATCGTAAATGAGACCTACGTGGATGGCGTCATAACTGTCACCACTTTCTTTCTATCTTATAATCCATTTTACTACAATTTCAGAATGGACAAGTCAATTGAATAAAGTGGTCTTGAAGTGACCTAACCTGCAGTTTGCAGTTTTTTGCACTTTTTTTTTCTGAGGCTCAGGTACCTGCTATTATACTTGGCAGTAAGGGACAGAATCTTTCATACTTGCACCAGATGTGCCTTAGGTCCTGTCTCATCCCCTAGAATCACTTCTCTTGGTTCTGTTATAGACCTAAAACTTTGAATTGGTCGGGAACACTACCTTTTCCCACAGGCTTTGGTCCCTCTGCTCCATTTCCCAGTGTCCTTGGCTCTTTTGGAAACAAAGGTTAAAAATGTTAATGCTATGATACATCCAGGTTGAGTTGTCAATATGTAGTTAGAGATAGAATTCAGAGAACTCAGAGCTAGAAATATAAATTTGGGGCTTAGCCTTTTATAAATATCCCTTAATTTCCTTTACTCATACATAATCTACCATCTCTATCATTCTCATCAGTTTCAAACAAGTTCTAGTGTTACCCATCACTTAAATAAAAACAAAATAAAAAATTGAGCTATTGCCCTATTTATCCACTTTCCTTTATAGCAAAATTTCTCCCTTTAAAAAAAGCAATGGTTACAGAAGGGATCTTACATGATCAATGGCTAAAAGGTCACAATGAGATCAAATAATCACAATACAAAGAAAAAATAGAGTTGGAGAGAAGGCGGCAGTTTAGAAAGTGATTATGTGAAGTGAAATATTTCAGAGGTGTACAATGATTACAGATTCAAAGCAGTTATAGTAAAGAATTAAAAGTCAAGAAATTGCAGTGTCACTGCAGAATTAAACCTAGTGTTGGCATGTAGCTGTCACACACTGGTTTAATCTCACAACAATCTTCAGTCAATGTGCAGTCTGAGTGATTGTTGCCCCTCCTGTGCATTAAATCTTTTGAATATCACCCTTGCTCAAGCAACAACTTCAAGGAATACTAACATCCTGGAGCATATCCAGAGAGCACAGTGACCAGAATACTGAGGGGGTGCACAGCTTGGCATGTCTACCTCGGAGAAGAGAGGAGACAGAAGGATCATAGTTCTTTTTAAGTGCTTATGGAATTCTACTGTAGTGTCGTGCGCAGTGACGACTCTTACACGATCTTCCTCAAGCAGTTTTATTACCCCAGGTTCTTGTACAGTTACCGTAAAAACCTCTTCCCGTAGATCTTCTCCATCTTCACCCGTAGATTCTCCCGTAGATTCCCTCCCCCCAGAAATCTTCCCCTTATATAGAGCCCAACAGCCAATCAGCAGACTGTTCACGTGCACAACTCATGGCAACAGCCAGTCCATTGGCTGTTGCCCTATGGCATGCGGTGTTCCCGTGTATCTCATGCTCTTGTCGTCACTTCCTGAAAGCTGTTTACCACCTAAGTGCTCTGGGGAAATTCCGCTCAGCGCCATCTTAGCTCTCGGACTTATTGGCTGATGGGCGGGGCCCGTCACAGTTCCCCCTTTTTTGTTTTTTCAGACAGGAGAGGACAGAGGACTCAACCCCTGTATGTTTGGAAGGGGCTTCTAGGCCCACCACCTTTTTCCAGGGACGGGACAAGAATCAGTGGCAACCCGTATGCAGTTGAGCATGCCCTCCTCGGGATGCACCCTCCCGGGGTCCCGAGTGCAGTCCTAGCTGGCATCCTGTCATTAAGACTTTCCCATCGCCGCAAGCCATATTTGAGGGGATTGTCCCAACTCCATGGCTGCAAATGCCTGAGCTATGAGCACTTGATCTGTAGCGCGCTGACGGATTAGTTTTCTAAGACAATAGAGACATAAGATACACAGTAAGACCAGACAGAGGCCAAGAGCACCCAGTACAGCCCACTCTTTTAAATGACGAGCTGCTTGTTGGATCCAGGACATCAAGGTGCGGGCCATCACCGGGTCAACTCGAGTAGTATTGGTTTTGATGATCTCCAACCGCAATTGTTTTGTCAAATTGTCAAATTTCGATGACCAGTTATCTGTAGGATATGCAGAAAGCTCGCAAGAAAGATTAGCGGCAATAGACGCGTTATCATTAATCATGACAAGGGGAGCTAAATCCGTGCAACTGCCATTTATCCCACAAAGAAGCCACAGATCAAATGGGTTAGAATGAAAGGCCATGGTCGGGCTCTGATAAGTAAAATTATAACCTGCAAAAGTAGAATTTGCTCCTGTGCCAATTTTAGGGGAAAAGGTAAAAGGATTAAGCGGGGAAAAACTTGAGCAGAATGACTCAAAGGCAATGGAAAAGGAAAAGCAGTCAGAAGCCCCCATTGCGGATCAATCCAAGTATTGGCCAGGATTTAAAGTGGCCCTAACTAAATTTTGCCAGTCTCCTGGGGTCATGGCATAGCGATGTAAACTCTCTATTATTGCTATATTGAAAGCAGCTGACGACCCAATTCCCGCATCTCTCCACATCTGACTACTAAAAGAGACACCTTCTCCTGCTCTGGGCGCAGAAGGGTTATACGGAGGAGGCGAAATTTCCTCTTTAATCAGTTCAAAAGCTTTCACTTGTTTACAAATGGCCTCTAATTCCTCCTCAGAGTCATCTTCCCCCTCTGACTCTGAATCCTCCTCACTGGCCACTTTAGAGGAAGTTGAACGTTCCTCTTTTACACCGTCTAAAGCTGCCTGGCCCTCCTGCACAAATCTTCTAAAGCGCCTTTCTTCCAAACAGGCACGAATCAGCCGAAAAAGCGGCCGAGTCCCTCCTGTAACAATACCTTGCTCTTCGGCGCGTTCTACGTCTCTTCCCAATTTATCCCAGCTTGCTAAAGAAAGATTCCCTGATACTGTAAACCATGGCGCTACCCTATCTATTTGCTCGAGAAAATCGAATCAGGACCAGCCCGATTCTCTAACTTGCTTACACTAAAAAATATCCTCCTTAATGGAGCCCCCTTTGATCGGGGAAAATAACCCTCCGTAAACGGAGCCTCCTCCTCCCTTTTCGGAGTCAAGGAGTACTTACCAGCCAGCTGCCCTCCTTAATGGAGCCCCCTTTGATCGGGGAAAATAACCCTCCGTAAACGGAGCCTCCTCCTCCCTTTTCGGAGTCAAGGAGTACTTACCAGCCGGCTGCCCTGGACTGCCGAGGTTCTGATCAAAGACACGATCTTCCTCAAGCAGTTTTATTACCCCAGGTTCTTGTACAGTTACCAGCCAGCTGCCCTGGACTGCCGAGGTTCTGATCGAAGCGAAGTTCCCCGTACGGGCCACCACTTGTCGGTCGCAGTGACGACTCTTTCACGATCTTCCTCAAGCAGTTTTATTACCCCAGGTTCTTGTACAGTTACCGTAAAAACCTCTTCCCGTAGATCTTCTCCATCTTCACCCGTAGATTCTCCCGTAGATTCCCTCCCCCCAGAAATCTTCCCCTTATATAGAGCCCAACAGCCAATCAGCAGACTGTTCACGTGCACAACTCATGGCAACAGCCAGTCCATTGGCTGTTGCCCTATGGCATGCGGTGTTCCCGTGTATCTCATGCTCTTGTCGTCACTTCCTGAAAGCTGTTTACCACCTAAGTGCTCTGGGGAAATTCCGCTCAGCGCCATCTTAGCTCTCGGACTTATTGGCTGATGGGCGGGGCCCGTCACACTGTAGAGGCTTGCAGGCCACAAAAGAAACTCATTTTAAGTGTTATTTAATAGATAATAGTATAAGCCATTATTTAAGCATAGTCCTAAAAAAACTCCCAATTTTCATAACAATCCTATTACATTATCTTCAATTTAAATTGAAGAAGCTGGACAGTACTTGGGAGGCTAAAGTAGGAAGATCGCAGGTTCAAGGACAGCCTCTGCAAATTAGCGACACTATCAGCAACCTAGCAAGCAAGACCAATAAACCAATAAACCAATTAACTGAAGGAAACCAAGTCATAAAGAGATTGAACAACTTGCCCCTAGTTATATAGCTAATGAATTGAAATCCAAGGCCTCTCTGTTTTCTTGGCCGCTTTGTTAATCATGTGGCATGACCAAATTTATGCCTTTTGATTCAATGTGAGGCAGAATAGTGTATCAATTAGAATGGTTCAAGAAGAGAAAATGCACATAAGTTTTGGGCCATATGTTCAAAGTTAATAATCCTATGTTTGGGTTATTGTAGAAGGACTGCTATGTTAGATGGAAGATTGAGCTAAATGGTTATGAAGAATTTATATTTAAACTAGCTCATCACTTCTCATTCAGCCAGCCTAAACCTATGGGTTTTGTTAGTGCATTATCTGTATTTATGTCTATGTCAAGAGCAGAAATCCTATATGTGAAAGAACCAAGAACAGAACCATTTCTATACCAGACCTTTCCTCCCGTTCATATCTTGTATAGTTGTTTAACCAGCTGTAAACTTTCTAGTCATATAATTACCATTCTCTGTTAACAGGGACATCATGAGACACTTTATTAAGTGCTTCACTGAAGTCAAGATTCATTAAGCTTATCCCATTCCCCCAGCCACCATCTAATTAGCTCTTTTAAAAATTAAATTAGGTTAATTTAATGTGGCATGTTAAGGATTCCATGTTGGCTTCTCTTGTCTACCAAATCCTTCTCTAAGCGTACAAAAACCATCTGTCTCATAATTTGTTTTAACATTTTGCAGTGGTTTATTTTTATTCAACAAATGCTTTCAATAGTTTGTAAATGCCAGTTGATTTAACTCCATATAAGTATTATTTTTTACTTCCATTTTACAGATGAGAAAATGGAACCATAAAGAAGAGGTTAAAAAGAATTGCCCAAGTCCACAGACTTATTAAAAGGTGGAGTCAATATAAACCAGCAGTTGACTAAATAATCTATGCCCATAAGTGCTAAAGAATGTTCCACCACTGCTTTATAACTTTGGAAATTCCCTATGGCTCTCTTTCCTCCATTTTTCTCCTTCTGAAGCTACAGAAGAAAAGCCAACTCCAACCCTGTTGCTACTATGTGCTCACACACAGTCCCCTCTTCCCACCAGGAATAAAGCCAGCGGTCCTGCAGCAGAAGCCAGCTAGGCATCCTTTCATTCCACTCAATTCTGACACTGCGTTACCTGGAGATCACATTACACCCCAAAGGTTGAGGGTTTGGTCACCAAGACCAGCCCTTTCACATCAGGTGCCCATCACAAGTTCCAGGTTTTACCTGGGCTTCTGATCCACTGGCTATAAAATGGAGCTTCCACAACTTCCTTGGATTCAATTAATTTGCTAGAGCATCTTAAGACTCAGGAAACATGTTTTCTATTATATTCTAAAGAATGTGACAAGGAATGCAAATAAAGAGAACCTAGGGGAGGTATGGAAGGACTGCAGCGATATACCCTCCAGGAATCTCCACAAGTTCAGGTATCTGGAAGCTTGCCAACACTTGTGCTTTGGGTTTTTATGAAGACTTAATTGCATTAATCGAACCATGGACAACCATGTCAAAATGTGATTGGCCCCAAAGGGCATGAATTAAGGCTACCAGACTGACTGAGGAAACCCAGAGAGGCCTGCCTAGATTCTTTTTGGCCTCTGTGCAGCATTCCCACCTCCCAGGCATGGGGCAGGACCCCGTCTAACATGGGGGTCACATGATCTACTATTAGCAAGATAGTTCAGAGAATTTCATTCCAACTGGCTCTAAGACAGAAATTCTAGTTTCTATGGCCTGGCTTGGGCATACAAAGGATCAGATAAAAAGGGAGCAAAAGAAATTTTGAGAAATGGAGAGGGAAATGAGGAAGGAGAGAGAAAAGATTGACTCTGCTTCCTGAGCTCTGCTGAAGGGCCTTAGCACTCCAACATGATAATAAAACACTATCTTTCACCCTTTTCACTCTGAAGCTATACAAGGGATGCTTCAGGATACTGGGATAACAGTCAAAATACTTTCAGTTATTCTAGTCATTTAGGAAATAACAAGGGATATGGGGTTTGTGAGCCAAGAATCATGGACAAAACCAAAATCAATATATCATACCTATTTATTCCTCCTTACCCCCAAATTAAAAAAAAAAGTAGTATTTTTCCATTCCTATTTGAAAGGTTGAAAATAGAGTTAGGAAGTTTAGGAGGGAGGTAAAAACATCAACCAGGTTATCGGAGACTGCTGCTTTATTCAGACCCTATCCGACACCCTCCAGGGAGTCAGCTGGCCATGGGGGAAGGGACGGATGGGCCACACATCTGGAGAGTTGCGCATAGTCCTGATCGGCTGGCTAAGTCACATGGTGGATCAGAGGCACCGATGTTTTATAGGCATGCCGATTCTCTCGCAACATCTGTAGTCTCACAATCTCAAGTATGTCTCGCAGCACCTGTAGTCTCATGATATCTCTGCTTCTGGCTTCCGGGGTTCCACCTCCTGTTCCTGTGCAAGAGCACATGGGGGAGGGGAGGGACCCAACTTATCACTATTATTTTAAGACTTTCAGTGTATTTGTTAATGACCTAGAATCCCTTTACTTCACATTTCCTACTTCTAGTTAACCAGTTTCTGAGAGGATAAGAATAATATAGAAGGCTAGAGATGTAGCTTAGTGACAGAGTATTTGCTGAGCATGTGCAAGATCCCCAGAACCAGGAAAAAGATGTAGTGATGAACAGTTATAGGGTGACCACTCAGACTTAGTTTAAGTTGAATAGAAAGTCTTTATTTGTCAGCCAGTGACTACACTGCAGGGTGTTTCATCCTGAGTGCAGCCCTGAGCCATTTTTCACATCAAAATCACAAGCTCAGGAGGAGAGTTTAGGTTCTCACAGATATAGACAACTCCCAACAGTTTCTTTCAGTGGGTGTACAAGTCAAGCAGAAAGTATAGGAAATAGGAACAGCATTGTGCAGGAGCTCACCAACCCATTTCTGTCCCTCCTGTTGTCCACCTTTTGATTGTTTTAAAAATAGAAAGTTCCTAAAGGCCTTTGTTTCTCTGCATATGCAAGCTAAGCAGGAGTTACAGAAGCCAAACAGGCAGTTTTGCGTGACTAGCAAGGTACCTGGTGATGAACATTAGTTCTCAGGCTGATGATCATCAGTACGTTGGGGTCGTCTAGTGTAACATCATGGTGTTACTGAAGCTAAGGCCTAGGCTCATTTTATTACAGAACTATTTCCCAAAGTTTCTTCCTCAGATTTCAGAGAAACTGTTCTCTTAAAAAGAAATCAGTAATGTATCATCATTTTATTTTAGGGATAATTTAAATTAAAGCAAATGAAAAGATAAGTTAAAGCAAGGACCACCTTTATGCCAACTTCTATGACTTAGAAAATAGTCATTATTATTCTCCTATATTTGTTTCAATGTTCATTTATCTTCACTAAAATGTGCTTTCCAATTCTTAGAATCACAGATTGGCATATAATTGTGTATAATTTTCATATCAATTGCTGAGTCTTTTCCCTGTGATTTAAAAAGTCATACTCTCCCACTATTGCACTCAAATCATAAGTTCTAAAGATTTTTATTTACATTGTGGGGTAGAGGTGAGGATCCTGGGGATTGAACCCAGAATTTCATGCATGGCAAGAACATACTCTACTCCTGAGCTATATGCCCTCAGTCCTTGTTCTTATATTCTTGAAAATCATCTTTTGTTAATAATAACAGTTTAGAATTTAATGTCATCTTTTTGTCCTTTTTCATTTATGTCATTGAACAGGAGAAGAAGGATTTTATTGACTGAGTACATTTCATATTGTAGTTTGTTTATGTGGCTCTGAGAAATAATTTGTCTTGATATCCAACAGTATTTTATTGACTATGCATTTTAAGACTGATGAATCTGTGAGGCAGAAAGATTTCAAACTTGCCGGGCATGATGGTGCATGCTTGTAATCCCTGTGCCTGGGAGGCTGAGACAGGAGGATCACACAGGTTTGAAACCAGCCTCAGCTACTCAGTGAGGCTCTCAGCAACTTAGTAGAAAGCCTCTGAGCTCCACCCCCAGTACCACCAAAAAAAAGATTTTAAAATATTTTTGGAAAAAATAATACATGAGCAATCACAGAAAAGCAATATTGAGACCCAATTGCTTATCAATGGTAATTGTAGAAAAACATTTATAGTGGGTACCTCATAAATTTTGAACTAGAACATGGGGGTCCACTTGTTTAAGGTCACTAGAAATCACCCTGTTTCAATTCTAAAAACAGAGTATCTCCATATCAAATCATTCCTTAAGGCATGTGACTACTAGTTGCAAATGGATCATCTGCGGTAATAGTTACTGAGGATGTTGAGTATTTTTATTTGAGAAAGAATGAGTCAGGCATGGTGATAATGGGGTTTGAACCCAGGGCTTCCAGGATTTCACCCATGTGAAACAAGTGCTCTATTACTGAGCTAACACCTAAAATTCAATTTTAATTACTATATTGTAGCCTTTCCTCAATACTTATGAAATAGGCTGCTTCCTTTTCTACCCTTAGTGTTAGATTGACTGTGTTTGTGTGTGTGTGTGTGTGTGTGTGTGTGTGTGTGTGTGTGTGTGTGAGAGAGAGAGAGAGAGAGAGAGAGAGAGAGAGAGAGAGAGAGAGAGAGAGAAAGTATGCATATATATATCAATATATTTCCAGGTCTGAGATTGCCTTCAAATAAATTTCCAAGAGTAGACTTTCTAGATTTAGGTCATGAATATTTTTAAGGTTCTTGACATCTTACTATATCAAGTGCAGCTGGGCAGAGTGCAATTTTACAATATCTATCTGTAAGCTTAAACTGTACATGCCTCGTGGTCCAGACTTACTGTCACAAATGCAGACTTGTGAGTTAGGATGCTTGGTGAAGCTTATAGAAAGAAGAGTAAAAAGAACCTAAATCCTAACCAACAAGATTTAACTAATTTTGGTGCATTCATTATCTGAATACTGTATACTGTTAACCAAGATTGATGCAGAAGAACTATATGCAATGACCTGGTGATGATCTAGTAAATGAAAAAAATCAGAATAAGTGACCAGCTAGAATATGTAATATATTGATATGGGAAATATTTTAGCTTAGGGAGATTTGGCAGAAAGTACAACAGAGCAATGATCATCTGTGAAGGCAGCACAGCAAGACTTGGAAGTAACTGGTACATGGTGAATCGGAAAATAACACAAAACTTATAGAATTTTATATAATTATATTAAGATAGCAGAAAAACAAAGAAATAAAGAATAAGTCATTGAAATAAGTGAGCCAATATTTGCTGAAACCTTTAAACATGCAAAAGTCGGATAAAAATGAAGTCAAACAGTGATAGAAGACAAAAACAGAAGCACTGCATTGTATATTCACAGGAAAGTTGTACATATACACCACCACATACATACACAATATTTATACTTAAACAAATTTTGCTGGTAGGAAAAAAGTGAATATTTAAATGCATAATGCATTAATATACCTATGAAGAGAGAACAAACATACTTATTAGATATTTAAAAACCTTTAAAAGTTTGAGGATAATACAAATATAAGTCTTCCCCATTCCTCATGTAATAAAGTTAAGGAACATAATTATACTTTTCTTCACTGTTGCTTCAAATTCAACAAAGTGATTTCCTGGCAGAGATACACTGACAAAAGAGAGGTGCATTCAAAAGTTGGTTATAAATGATAAACCAATAGCTCTACATGAGGGCATGTGTTCCTATTGTCCTAAGAGGATATGATAATATGTGGATTAAACTGATAGCATGTAAATTGGGAACATGCCTTCTGAATATTAATAGGTAGCATCTTCTGGAATACTTATTAAATCACAGGATCAAAAGGGTACTATTGGGCCAATGTAGGTACTTCTAGAGCCATTATTGAAGAAAGAACAATATAGACAATGCTAATATCAATTTATAATAAGCTTGCCTTTCTCTTTCACATTCTTTAATCTAATTAAGGGAGTGTATGTCTTCAATCCATTTGCTAGGAAAAAATGGTAAAATAAATTCACTTTTCAAATATATGACTGGTAGAGAAGAAATGAGTAAGCTAGGAACGGAGTATATTCCTAACCTCTTTCAAGATCAAAACCCAAACAAATACACATGATGTCAGTGAACACAAATATATATGTGCTTATTGATTTTTAGTTTTTCTTTTTTTTACTAGGAATGCTACTGGGAAAAGTCTTTATAATAATGGGTCTAAAGGACACTTCTTGGAGTTTAGGTAATTATATTCATTAATACCAGTTCCATGATACTTATAAAACCTTGTATTAGGGAATATCTAGTAATTTGAGTTCCTAAAAGTTATTAATAGGTTCTCATTAATACGTAGTTATTCCCAATTGCATGGTAAACATAATCAGTCATATTTCTAACAGCATAAATATTACTGTTCAGGAAGTACTTTTTCCTCAGTCCTTGCTTCTCTGAGTGGACAAATTCATATGAAAGCATAAATAGAGGAATATAAGAGCTTTATTTAGGGAAGTGAAGTTAAAAAGGACAAAGTTTATGTTCCAGAGAAAAATGTCTGGAACAGTCTGCTTTCTGTAGTGGAAATAACATGGAGTCTTCCCCCTGGCTAGCCTTGCATGTCCTCTGAACACCTTCTTCAAACATATTTCACTTGAGGATGGTCAATTCTCTTTTCCACACAGTACCTTAGAGAGTATGCATTGTTCCTGCCCCCGCCTACAAGGAGGAGATCTACGTGAAGCCTTGCAGGTGTTTAGCCTTCTGATACCCTGCGGTTTTCTAACTGAAGCTGTTTCCATTTAAAAGGGCCTGCTTAACTTCCCTCAGGTGTTTCAGGTTCTATTTTAGCCCATCCTTCTATTTCTATCTAACTACATAACACTACCACTGAGAACACCTTTCCTTCAGGTAGGAGCTTCTCCCAGAGACACGAGTAATTTTTGCTAAAATAATGAGATGATATAAATGGAAAATGGATAGAAAGTATATGTGAAAACACCAAAAGTCCATACGGAGATCAAAGCATGACTCTGGTTTTGCTTCCTCTGTATTCTACCACTGAGTTAACAATTTGCCAATATCCAGTAAACTAAAGAATGATCAGATGCAATTTCAGTTATCAGCTTCCAGGCAGTTTCTGTACTTAAACATAAAGTCTACTCAGCAAAAGTAAAAAAGACGAGAGTACCATGAAGCCAATGGACGGACATCTGGACTTTACGTTTAAGAATGAAGCTTACTGTTTACTTCATAGACACCTAATTTGAGTTAAAACTTGTCCTTTTCCTTCTACAAGGTGGTATTTTTTTCTGCTTTAGATCTGTAGTGAAGACAGAATACACATAAAATATTATTTTCAATTTTTTTTCTGTTGTATAAACCAAAGTAGAATACTACTAGTTCCTTGCAAATAACCTAACAATGTCATTTCAGTGCCCAGAGAAGGAAATGGGTGGGATTTGCCTCTTGTAGTCTGCCTGTAAATAGGGATATTGTTATTTTGTTCTTTAATAACGTTTGCCTAGACTAGTGTGCAAGATAGCCAATTATATTAAGGTTATAATGGCCCAGTGGGTTCTTTTCCTCAATTCAAAAATTGAATCGGAAAATTTAAACTAATAGTTTGGTTACAGCTTCAAACAAATCTTTATTATAAAGTCAGTAGGAAATACAAAAGAAGAGAAGAAAATCAGCATACCTGGCAGATATGCTGGAGAGCCAGAAAATGGAACCTTGCCCCCATCTTTGTCCCAAGCCTTTAAGTACAGATTTTGTATTGATATGATCTTATCAGTGTTATCAAGGTGACAAGGTAGTAACTTTTTTTTTATTTTTTTTTTGCCAGTTGGTGCCTCTTTGCCTCCAAACAGTGCACTTACTAAATGTAAGAATTAAGGGTGTATCTTTTTTTCAACCTCTGATGTATCAGTTCCCATCAACTACGAGTGCTTTAAAGTGACACAGAATTTACATTTCTTATACCCAGTCTAGGTCACAAAAAAGAGGAGATAAACAGAGGCACCAGTTATCTCTATGCATTTCTAAGTTCAAAGGCTTTGTGTCTATGGACTTCTAAGGCTAAAGGCCTTTTAATTGCCTTTCCATTCTTACTATGGGTTAATACTGGGACAAAGGGCAGAGGGAGAGGGGAGCTCTGCAGTATAGCAGTTGCTGCCCCTCCCTGCCTGAGTGACTTCGCAGCACCTAGGCTCCGACTGCTTTTTACATTTTGGAAATTAATACTAGAGCAATTTTTCAATACTGGCACAATAAAGTATAAATCATAGTAGTTTTAAAATGAAAATGAAAATAATAAGTACATTGATAACTTGTTTTAAAAAACAAATGAAGGGTGATTGATAATTTGATACTTAAACTGACCTAAATTCTCATTCATTTACTTAACTAAACTATGTGAAATTGCTGATATTCAACTGTTTTTTACTGACAGAAATTATTATTATTATTATTATGGTACTGGGGCTGGAACTCAGGGGCATTCTATCTCTGAGCTACATGCCCTATTTTTTATTCTTTTTATTTTGGAACAGGGTCTCACTGAGTTTCAAAGGGCCTCACTAAGTAGCTGAGGCTGTCCACGAACTGTGATCCTCCTTTCTCAGCCTCCCAAATGCTGGGATTACAAGTGTGTGCCAACACTCCTGGCTACAAAATTTATATTTTTTTAAATGACTAAACTTCACAGATGAATTAGGCAGCTCAAAGAACTTACTTCTAAGCTGGGCATGGTAGCACACGAGGATTGTGGTTTGTGGCCAGCCTCAGCTACTTAGTCCCTTTGCAACTCAGTGAGACCCTGTTTCAAAGTAAAGAATAAAAAAATGGGCAGGGGGTGTTTCTTGGAGGTCAAATGCCTCCGGATTCCATGCCCAGACCCACACACACGCACAAAAAAAAAAAAATAACTTACTTCTATTAGCACTGAAAACAGAAATTTTCACAGAACTGAAAATCATTATTTACCCATTTATTTTTAGATTGTGAAACTTTGTGCATAGCAGAGTCTATTTTCAGCATTAAATTATATTAAATATACTATATTTCTATATTAAATACCTAATATAATTTACTATTTAACATTAAATATTTAGCTTACTAATAGTTTAATATTTAATATAGAAACCATGTTAAATCTTTACATCTGTCCTTGTAAGTATAGACTGTAATCCATTTCAGAAATCTATAATATCCTAACAACTGGAGAGGTGACAGTTCTCTGTTCTGCTAGACTCATAAGTCAGAGACATGTTGTGTCCAGTCTGATCACCCTATAGAGTAGAAGTCAGTGTCCACCATGGATCAGACAGCTGAGCAAATTCTCTCCTGGTTGTAGGGAGATTCTGACGGGCCATTTCAGTGCACTTAGGATGGTCTCCACAAACTGTGGGCATCATGAGCTGGGGCAACAGTAACTGCTATCTCATGGCACTCACTGTGTTTGCAAGGATTTCTGCCCACGTAAACTAGGTCACATCCATTGCTGCAAAAGTGTAATCCCAGAACAGCACAGTGCCACTGTGTATGAATGGGAAGGAAAATATAAATAGTACACTTGAAAAATAAGCCATCACAAACAATGAAAAAATTAGTATCACTTCTCCTACCCACATCATGACAGAGGCTGAATTTGGTACATATGTATCTTAAATATTAAAATTATAGAAGGTTAATGTCGGTTCATACCTTTTGGGAACTTAAAATATGTATTGTCACTCAAATGATATTGCAAACTACATACAAGCCATGTATTTTGCATATCATTATATATGTCTTTACTGTTTTTTTTTTTTTTTACTTTGGCAAACACTAGAAGGTAAGAAGGGCAGTATTATTCAATATATAATTTTTCTCATGGGAACAAGCCTTCAGAATACTTAAATAGAAAAGGTTCCTATTAGTTTCACAATTTGGGTGATCAGTAGACATTTAAGATAATTATTTATCAGGCACATAACTTGAGTTTGAATACTTTTCTATAAAATGATATTTCAAGTGTTGATAAATTATTCAACCTATTATGCGTTGGACCTGAAATATCACCCCTAAAAGTTCATGTGTTGGAAGCATACACCCCAGTACAGCAAGGACCAGAGGTAGGGCTTTTAGGCACTGATCAGACCATGAGGGCTCTGGCCTCAACAGTAGATTAACCCACTAAGTGCATTAATCAGTTGACAATTAGATGGGGAGGTGGGACCAGTTTGTGTCTGTCTGTCTCTCTCTCTCTCCCAACTGCCATGAGCTGAACAGTCTTCCTCCATCATATCCTTCTGCTATGATATTCTGCCTCACTTTAGGCCCAAAGTAATGGGACCAGTCAACCATGGACTAAAACCTCTGAAAGCTGCCGGGCGTGGTGGCGCACACTTGTAATCGCCGCACTTGGGAGGCAGAGACAGGAGGATCCCGCAGGTTCGAAGCCAGCCTCGCTGGTTTAAGAGACCCTGTTTCCAAATAAAAATATAAAAAATAGGTGTCAGGGAGTGTAACCCGGGGGTAGAAGGGTTTCCAGGAACCCCAGTACCACCAAAACAAAACAAAACAAAAACAAAAACCCTCTGAAAGCACAAACATAAGTGATCTTTCCTCCTCTAACTTGTTCTTGTCAGATATTTGGTCACAGTGACAAAAGCTGACTCGCATACTATCTTAAACTCAGTTGGTTAATTTCCTCATCTCACCAAACTGTAACCAAGAATCAGTGGGAAACGGACTAAGTAAAACTCCTGAAACAGAGGACTAGATGCCAACATCCATTCAGAAGTATAAAATAAGTCAGAGTCTGAAGAAATTCTCATTTTATACATTTCTACCAAAATTTATCATTTTATTTCTAAGATTACAGTATTCCAAAAGAACATATGTTTTCAGCTTCTGGTAAGCCAAATGAACCAAATGAAATTCATTCCATGAGGAAGTAGGCAGAAAATTAAATATATGTACTGTCATCCCTCAGTACCTGTGGGCAGTTGGTTTCAGGAATGCCCTCTTCCAATACCGAAACCTGCAGATGAAATCCATATACAAAATGGTATAGCATTTGCATAAACCTATGTACATCCTCCTTATACTTTCAGTCATCTTCAAGTTACTTTAATACAACAAACGCTATGTAAATAATTGCTATACAGTTTTGTTTAGGGCATAATGATAAAAAGTCTGTATGTGTTGAGTAGAGATGCAATTTTTTCTGAACATTTTCCATCTGCAAATGTTGACTTCATAGGTCTAGAACTCATGATGTAGAAGCCCAACTATATATCCAAATAATTTCAAAAAACGTAGTAAGTGGTTCAGGGAATTCCTATGTAACTCATCATTACACTTTTCTTTTTTCATTGCAGACTAAAGATTGAACCCAGGGGCGTTCTACCTTTGAATTACCCCCCAACCCTATTTTTTTTCTTCATTTTGAAACAGGGTCTCACTAAGTTGCGGAGGGCCTCCTAAGTAGTTGAGGCTGGCCACGAACCTGTGGTCCTCTGTCTCAGCCTCCCAAGTACTGGAATTACAAGTGTGTGCCACCACACCTGGCTCTCAACATCACACTTTGATTATAAAAGCTTGGATTATTTGATATTTCCATTTGTACAGACAAAATATAATTGAAAATTGGCCATTTTATATGATTCAGCCTAATAACCACAATCATAATGTATTAAGATATTCAGTTCAATATATACTCTTTATAAAAGTTTACCCTTCAAAATTATTAAAGCCAAAAAGTTTATGTAGTTAAATTAGGAAATTACCTCTCTGGAAAAAATTCCATGTTCTCTAAATGTGTTTTTCCTTAATAAAAACTGGAGGTAACTGGGACTTTCCTGAAATTAGTTGATAATCTTTGTCCAATGACTCTTCATTTAAAAACTGTCATGGCAACTGTAAATAGAAGATATTTCTGTAATGGAATTAGAAAATAAAACTTCCTTCTCTCATTCTCTAAGTCTTTTTCTCTTAACCTTTCTCTACCTCTTTTGTTTTCCTTCAACCTGCTTTCCCCTCTTCCCTGCCTGGTCCTCCTTTCTTTCTCACTCTTTCTTTCTTAAATCTCTTATTCTCTCTCTCTCTCTCTCTCTCTCTCTCTCTCTCTCTCTCTCTCTCTCTCTCTCTCTCTCTCCCTCCCTCCCTCTCTCCCTCCCTCCCTCCCTCCCTCTCTCCCTCCCTCCTTCTCTCCCTCCCTCTCTCCCTCCCTCCCCCTTCTTGATCTTTCTTTCTTTCCCAAACTCTCTCTCTCAACCAACCTCCCCTTCTTCTCCCCTACTCTATTACTTTCCCCATCTCTCCATCCCTTATTTCAACCTTCCTCTCCTCCTCTTCCTCTCTTCCTCTCTCTGCTCCCTCTTTCTTTCAACCTCTCTCCTTTTCATTTTCAGTCTTTCCTCTATTTTGCAAGTGCTACAAAGAGGAAATATTACAAATATCTGGTATTTGCTAAAACACCTTACATAACATTAGGCTAAAAGTTCTTTCATAACTTAAATACTTTTTTGAAATGGACTCTGAGGAAAATGAAA
This sequence comes from Muscardinus avellanarius, assembly GCF_963383645.1. Taxonomy (NCBI): domain Eukaryota; kingdom Metazoa; phylum Chordata; class Mammalia; order Rodentia; family Gliridae; genus Muscardinus; species Muscardinus avellanarius. Next base: position 87,913,868 of record NC_137797.1, read on the forward strand.
GAAGAGGTTGGAGTCATGTTAATCTACTTTGTACCATTTTTGCTTTGTTCTTACTGAATTTTCCTCATCTTTTTTATCAGATGACATCAAAGGAGATTAAAGTTAGGCTGTGTTAAAGTTTCAGGCCTGTCTATAGTTTCTTCTTTTTCTCTCATGGTTTGATCTGCTGGCAGCTGATTTTGGTGCTAATACAATCTATTTTGTGACTTACTATAAGACCTAGAGAAGTTGCAGGATTTTTCTTGGTGCTTTAGAAACTACTTAGTGCTCAGCTCTGGGCTTCTGTTTAGCTTAATTTTAGAAAGCAATGGAAGCCTTCTAAAAAAAAAAAAGTGTCATTTTAGAATGAGAATTAAAATCTGTGTGGAGGGGGTTATTGGGCGTTGAACCCAAGGGCATTTTACCTTTGAGCTACACCCACACTGCTTTTTTTTTTTCTTTAATTTTTAAACAGAGTCTCACTACATTGCTGGGTTGGCCTCAAGTCTGCAATCCTCCTGTCTCACCCTCCCAGGTACTGGAATTACAGGTGTTTGCCTATATTTTTGAGTTTTCTACACCAATCTCTTATGTTAAAGAAATCTGCAGCAAACTATTTCCTTGTCAACAATTCCATATACTTTTTTTTTATTGGTGCACTGTATTCATACATTATAGTAGGATACATACTTTTGTAGACATACATGCACACTTTTCCCAGTCAGCCCCCACCTAATCCCCACCCCATTCTCTCCCTATCCCTCCCTCCCATGCTTGGCTTAGTAGTTGACATCTAGTATTATGGCAATTTATCTAAAATTAAAAATGATAATCTCACATAACAGTTTCATTTGTCTGATACCAAGCTTTTGGTGACTTAAAGATAACATTTCAATATTTCTTTTTGCTTTCTTTCTTACCAGAGAATATTTTTTTTCTATTTTTTTAGGTGAAACTATCATATATTTATATATTTATTTTTCAGGAAAAAAAATCTATCCTAATATGGAATATGGACTCTAGGTACCCAAAACGATCTTGAAAAAGAACAAAGCTAGCAGATATATATTTTCTGATTTCAAACCATATAAAGCTACAATAATTGAAACAGTGTAGTACTATTCTAAAGGCAGATATATAAACCATTGGAGTTAAATAAAAGCCTAGAGCTAAATTCTTCCCTATATTGTCAAGTTATTTTTGACAAGGTTTCCACGAACATTTGGTGGTGGAACAATTCCATATACTTTGAATTTCTTCTGTCATTTGGATTATTGGAAGACTTTGTTGTTGTTCACTCTTATGTTGTAATGTGTCTGAATACATTTCCTCTGATCTCCAACCTTGTTATTTTATTTTATATTTATTTATGTATTTTGCTGTACTGGGAATGGAACCCAGGGGCATTCTACCTCTGAGCTATACCCCCAGCCTTGTTTTTTAGTCTTTATTTTTGAAACAGGATCTCACTGAGTTGCAGAGGGCCTCACTAAGTAGCTGAGGCTGTCTGATCAGCCTCCCAAATGCTGGGATCACAAGCCTGTGCCACTATACCTGGCTCCATCTTGTATTTTTGATACTGTTACCAATGGTGTAGTTCTGAAATTGACTTAAGGCCTGGATACACTTGGACCTGAATTCTTTAAGTAATGAAGCTCTTAAATTGTCTTTCAGGAAAAGCCTCCGGACCTCCTTTCACCAACTTTTACGGTTTGGAACCAGTTTCTCAGGAATGGACGTTAGCAGAAAAAGCCAGCTAACATCAAAGAGATCACAGCTCTTAATCCCCCATGCAGAACCTAACAACCTCCCAAAAGAAACTTGCAGCCAGAGAAGGGGCATGCCATCCGACCCACACGCAGCTTCTCCCACCTTCCTAGCTATAAATTCTCTACCACCAACTGGTCAGGAAGGCAGATTTGAGTTTTTGTTAGCTCCTGCTTCCTTGATGGTTGGTTCCACAGGAAAGCCTTTTCCTTCCCAGAGAAACCAGTGCCATAGTATTGGCTTCTATGTATCTCAGGCAATAAGCCTTTGCTTTATAACAATTTCTAGCAATTCAGATGGAATTTTTTTTTTTTTTTGGTGGTACTGGGGTTCCTGGAAGCCCTTCTACCTCCGGGCTACACTCCCAGACCTATTTTTGCATTTTTATTTGGAAACAGGGTCTCCTAAGCCAGCGCGCCGGGCTATCTTCGAACCTGCGCGATCCTCCTGTCTCTGCCTCCCAAGTGCGGGGATTACAAGCATGCGCCACCACGCCCGGCCTCAGATGGAAATTTGAAAAATTTGATTGCCTGAGACCCAGTGGCCTTTTGGCAGGGTCATGGCTCTAGATGTTGACCTTCAGTGGCCACAGTGTGGGGACAGTCAGGACATGGTGTTAGGCTTCCTCACCTCCTTCTGATAAAAGACATTGTTACATAAAGAATAACTAAGCATGTTCTTGAAGACACCATATTGCCCTGGCATGCTGCCACCTCTGTTAACTCTTTGCCCTGGCTTGCTGCTACCTTTGCTCTGCATTGATATATAAACTGGACAGGGACTTTGCAGAGTCTCTAGCAGAATTCTCTTGTACTCATCTGGCCGCCACCGAGTACTACATTCAGCATGCTGCAGCTAAGATAGAAGTCGTGTGTCATCCCACCTCAGCACCTTGCCTCTTCTTCTGACTGGCCAGTTAGAACCCAAAACTCCCCTGCCTTGGTCAGGTGCATAACAGGCGACTGTACCTGCTTCCCTGGTGTGGCATTACCAGCCCTGGGCACAAAGTTCATGTTATCATAAGCTGATCCAGGAAAAAGATGTCTTTGCATGAGTAAGCTTAAGAACAACCGTGTCATGCATTGTCTCTCTGGTTTTGGTTTTTAGGGATAAAATAATCCTTTGGGGGGTCATAGTTGTTTCTGGTCACAGAATCTGGGTTCAGAAGGAGGACAATAAGGATTTGCTTGTAGGCTGCTCACCATTCATCTCATGTGGTCTAGTTTGGAAGTATCCTCTGATTCGATCTAATTGTTTTATGAGCCCCTTTGTGTATTTGTTTATTAATCTGTACCTTACCAGTCTGTGCTTGTGATTATTGGCTTACTAGGAGCTAAGGGATTTGGAGGCTGCAGCAATAAGAACCATTAGAAATATATCTACATGGCTGGGTGCTATGGGCACAGGCTTATAATCTTAGTACTTGGGAGGCTGAAACAGGAGGATCACAGGTTAGAAAAAGCATGCAGTCATTTAGTGAAGGTGTAGTTCAAAGGTAGAATAACCCTGGGGTTAGACCCCAGTACCACAAAAGAGAGAAAGAAGAGACAGAGGGGGGAGGGGAGATATGAGGGCAGGGCGGAGAAGGGAGAGGAGAGGGGAGGGGGAGAGGGCAGAGGGGAGGGGGGAGAGGGGAGAGGAGAGGGGGGAGAGAGGAGAGGAGAGGGGGAGAGGAGAGGGGGGAGAATGAAATTGTTGAAAATTATCTATATGAAGGTCCCCAGGTTCCAAATGAGAGAGAAATTCTCCCTTCGGCTCACTCTAGTCACCTGGAGATAACTAGGAGCTTGAAGGAGGTGTCAGGGTGACTTACCTATGCCATGAAGGAGTCGCACAGGTAACCACATCAGAAGAACATTCTGTGCAGGTCACAAAAGGTTTGTAAAGGACAAAATCCTATAAATTTGTGTGATTGGGGTGGCAATAATTAGAAAAAATACTTATATTGGTCTCTAAAAACTGGAGAATACATTGATATAAAACCAGAAAGGAATTCTCCATGTTTAAAGCAATGAGAAGAATATTCTTAAAATATGTACCTGTTCTTGGCAAAATCCGTAAAAGTCTGATGGTTCTGGTATGATGTAGTCATAGCTGCTATCTAAAAATTCTGTGTGCAGTGAAAGTAATTTTGTTATCAGTTATTAAACTGTCATCACAATTTTAACCATGTTTATTCTAAGTGTTCTGTTACCCACAGTCTTGTTTCTTCTCTAAAGCATCTGTGATCATATTTATGCAAGCAACTGTAATACGTACTTTTTTTCAGACATGGTCTTGTTATGTTGCCATTGCTGGCCTCAACCTTGCAAATTTCCTCCTCAGCCCTCCAAGGAGCTGGGATTATAGGCATGTGTGACTGTTCATCTTAACAAGTACTCTTAAATACATTTTTCTGATAAAACTAACCTTAAAAGACAAATTAGCATTTCTCTGACTTTTTTATATAAAAACGGATAGGATTGTAGAACAATTATGTTCCTTGGTTTGAAACTATTATACAAACTGAACTTATTTTGCTTGTATTGGTTTGTTTTGTATTTTTCTTTTCCAACTTCATACCTGTTGCCTGTCAAAATTCTGCAGAAGTACAATTCGTAGCAAAATAGAGCTCACTAGGGCTTTAAGATAATATCCACGGTCTAAAGAAAAGATAGAAGTGAGCTCAGCAGTGGACTCCAGGTAAGCTTAGCCCAAGAACCACGCTTTCTAAACCTCTTTGTTGCTTAGGTGTGGCTACACGGGTTATGACACTGCTCCCAGTCGTCAGTCACTTCCCCTCCAACATGGATCTTCCAGTGAGAGCCAGCCAAAATCTAACTGCAGGATGACTGATCTGGGATGTTTAGAGAGGACAAAAAGAGACGCGTAGAAGAAATATGAAATCTGTCAGAATCAAAATGGAGTTGGTTGTGTCTACCCTACCAAAAAGTAAAGCCAGGAGTTTATGAAGAAAGGGTTCTCATGCATGATTGCTTGGTAATAATTATCACAAAACACTTGGCCAGAGGTCACTACCTTATACAGAAAGTACCTCCATGAGGACATCGGCCCCACAACTATCTCTTCAAACTTGAACTCGTGCCACTCTTGCTCATCGTGTGGTCAAGGATACTAGTTCAGAATATCTGATGCAATCCTCCTCAGTTTTGTCTTTAAAAACTTTCCCTGCTTGTGAAGTTCTCTTTTTTTCTTTCTTTCTTTTTTTTTTTTTCAGTACTGGGGATGAAATCCAGAATCCAGGGGCATTCTACTTCCGAGCTATACCCTCAGCCCTATTTTTTATTCTTTTTTTTTTTTTTTTTTTTTTGTGGTACTGGGGATGGAACCCTTCTACATCTGGGCTACACTACCAGACCTATTTTATATTTTTTATTTGGAAACAGGGTCTCTTAAGCCAGCGAGGCTGGCTCCGAACCTGAGTGAGCCTCCTGTCTCCGCCTCCCAAGCACAGGAATTACAAGCCTGCGCCACCACGCCCCGCTTTTATTTATTTTGAAACAGGGTCAGCCAGGCGTGGTGTATATAATATAATAGGTCTGGGAGTATAGCGCGGAGGTAGAAGGAAAAAGAAACAGTCTCCCTGAGTTGCAAAAAGCCTCACTAAGTAGCTGAGGCTGTCTTTGGACCACAATCCTCCTGTCTCAGCCTGCAAAATGCTGGGATTACAAGTGTGCACCACCATGCCTGGCTGTGAAGTTCTTGACAGTTGGATTACTCTAGATTACCTTCTAGCAAAGCAGGGAAGACTACATGCAGTCTCATATCACATATACCACTGCTGGAATCCTGGTAATACCTCAGGAAAAAGCAAACCCCAGTGAAACATAATCACCCAAATATCAGATGATTAAGAAAGCCAGAAAGAGATCTATCATTCTGAATATTATTGTGAACTATTAACTGATCTAAGTACAAAGAGTATCTTATTCCTATTTCCATTTTTTTTGGAAGGTCTTAATCCACACTGACTACAAGAGCGCAGCAAATGGGGAAAAAATGGGCTCTGATACGATGTTGGTGCAATAATCCTCAGAATAAAAAGTTCTGCAGGACCAAAATGGAATCTCTGGATTTGTCTTTGAATAACAGAATTACCATAGACTTCTTATTGGCCTAACAAAGGGGGGAATCTATACTGTAGTATATACTAGCTATTACATACATATTAAAACATCTCAAGAGGTAGAATTAGAAGAATCCAATATTTTAGCTGGGCGTGGTGGCACATGCTTGTAATCCCAGCATTTGGAAGGGTGAGACAGGAGCTGAGACAGGACAGCCTCAGCTACTTAGTGAGGCCCTTTACAACTCAGTGAATTCCTGTCTTAAAATAAAGAATAAAGGACCAGGGGTGTAGCTCAGAGGTAGAATGCCTCTGGGTTCCATCCCCAGTACCACACACACACACAAAAGAAGTATCCAATATTTTAAGTCAGCAAAATCATAAAACGGTGTCCCATCCCCTCCACTTTGAGTCCGTCTCCCTTCCCTTGTTCATATATCTTTATTTGGTTTCCCAACAGACCAGACTTCTGTCTGAGCTCTGCCCTCCAGTTTATAACAATTCTTCTTATTCTAGAATTGAGCTTCTGGCTTCCATTTAAAGAAATATTATCTCTTTTGATTACCTAAACACAGAATTGGCCTACCACTAATAATTCATGCTACACAGTACCAACCTACTAATAATAATTTGTCATCTGCCTAAGAGATTCATTTCTCAATTCAGAACTTAGACCCTTGGTTCATCAGGAAGTAGCCAGAGTAGTGAATACTCTAATCTCTCAAGACAGGAATGAACAGAGAAAAAGTTGGAGGGGGAGGCTAAAATTGGCTGAGGCCTGGCTATACCCAGACATAGATCTCAAACCTATTCTGGTCTCAAATCTATGATCTTCTTGTCTTAGCCTCCCAAGTACTGGGATCACAAGTGTGTGCCACCACACCCAGCCAAATTTTTAAAAATTGAAACCATATCAACTAACTTTTTTGATCACAATATAATAAAACTAAAACTCAATAAAAACTTTGGAAATGATAAAAATACATGGAAATTAGCTGGGTGTGGTGGCCCATGCTTGTAATTCCAGCATTTGAGAGGCTGAGACAGGAGGATTGTGGTTTGTGGACAGTCTCAGCTACTTAGTGAGGCCCTTTGCAACTCAGTGAGACACTGTTTCAAAATGAAGAATAAAAAGTAGGGTTGAGGGTGTTTTTTCCTGGAGGTAGAATGCCCCTGGGTTCCATCCCTAGTACCACAAAAACAAACAAACAAACAAACCATGGAAATTAAGCAATTTACTTTTGAACAATCAGATTAAGAAAGAAATCAAGAAGGAAGGCCGGGCATGGTGGCACACGCTTGTAATCCCCGCGCTTGGGAGGCAGAGACAGGAGGATCGCGCAGGTTCGAAGCCAGCCGCGCTGGTTTAGGAGACCCTGTTTCCAAAAATAAAATAGGTCTGGGAGTGTAGCCCGGAGATAGACGGGCTTCCAGGAACCCCAGTTCCACCAAAAAAAAAAAGAAAGAAAAAAGAAAAGAAATCAAGAAGGAAAGTGGAAAATATCTTGAAAAAATAAAAACAGAGGCACAATATAACCTATGAGATACAGAAAAAGCAGTATTAGAGAGATGTTTATAGTAATCAGTGCCCATGTTAAAAAATAGTAATATTTTAAATAATCTGCCATTACATCTCAAGAATTTAAATAAGAAAAAAATCTAAGCCCAAAAGTAGTAGAAGAGTTAATACAGACTGAGGCAAAAATAAATGAAATAGAGACAAAGAAAACACAGCAGATTAATGAAACTAAAGAAGGTCCTTCAAAAAGATAGGCAAAACAGAAAAACCCTTAGCTGGACTAAGAAAAAGAAGACTGAAGTAAATAAAATCAGAGATGAAAGGAAGGTATTATAACTGACACCTCAGAAATACAAAATATATACAAAAAATAAGAGAGTATTTTGAACAACTATATACCAACAAATTTGATAATATAAAATAAATGAACAAAGTTTTAGACACATAGGCCTTACTAAGAATGCAATCATGAAGAAAGAGAAAACCTGAACAAATGAGAAGCCTGAATCAGCAATAAAACTCCCGTCAAAGAAAGGCCCAGGGCCAGGTGGCTTCATTCCTGGATTCTACCAAACATTTAAACAAGAACTACCAATTCCCCTTGATTTATTACAAAAAATAGAAGGAATTCTCCCAAGCACATCAACAAGGCCAGCATCACCTTGATAGCCAAATTGGATAACACAAGAGCAGCAATAAAAAAAAAAGGAAAGAAAAAAGAGAGAAATACTACAGGTTTATATTCAGCCAGTATGCTGTTGGGGTCTGCTCAACTGCCTGACAGAACTTCCGATGAATCGGCTACATGTAGCGCCGAGCAGATATGGAGGGCGTAACTACTCTCCTTGCCCCCGCTAGCCCAATTTGGTAATGTTGAGCCTTATTGGCTCATATAATGCTTTCGTGCTTGTGAACCCCTCGTGAATTGTATAATGATTGGCTACAAGGTACGTGCTTTGCTCATGCAAGAGTGACCTTTAGCTTGATATATTAGAATAGTTTCCTGTTGGAAATCTCTCCTGTGGGTTTTGCTTTAAATTGGGTTGCCTGAAAGCTGGTGCTGGGGCCTTCAAGGCTGGGATCAGAGCCTGCCGAGGGGTTAGGCCGGTGCCGGGGCCAGAGTGGCTGGGATCGGAGCCTGCCGTGAGGCAAGGCCGGTGCTGGGGCCTCCAAGGCCGGTATTGGAGCCTGCCGAGGGGTTAGGCTGGTGCCGGGGCCAATGGCCGGCATCGGAGCCTTCCATGAGGCAAGGCTGTTATTGAGGCCTCCGAGGACAGGATCAGAGCCTGCCGAGGGTTAGGCCGGTACTGGGGCCAGCGAGGCCAAGATTAAAGCCTGCCGCGAGGCAAGGCCAGTGTTGGGGCCTCTGAGGCCGGGATCAGAGCCTGCTGAGGGGTTAGGCCGGTGCCGGGGCCACTGGCCGGCACCGGAGTCTTCCGTGAGGCAAGGCCACTATTGAGGCCTCCAAGGCCGGGATCGGAGCCTGCTGAGTGGTTAGACCAGTACTGGGGCCAGCAAGGCCGGGATCTGAGCCTGCTCTGAGGCAAGGCTGGTGCTGGGGCCTCCGAGGCCGGGATTGGAGCCTGCTGAGGGGTTAGGCTGGTGCTGGGGACAATGGCTGGCATCGGAGCCTTCCATGAGGCAAGGCCGCTATTGAGGCCTCCGAGGCCGGGATCGGAGCCTGCCGAGGGGTTAGGCTGGTGCCTGGGTCAGCGAGGCCGGGATCGAAGCATACTATGAGGCAAGGCCGGTGCTGGGGTCTCTGAGGCCGGAATCAGAGCCTGCTGAAGGGTTAGGCCGGTGCCAGGGCCACTGGCTGGCACCGGAGCCTTCCGTGAGGCAAGGCCACTATTGAGGCCTCTGGATCGGAGCCTGCCGAGGGGTTAGTCCGGTGCTGTGGCCAGCGAGACTGGGATCAGAGCCTGCTGTGAGGCAAGGCCAGTGCTGGGGCCTCCGAGGCCGGGATTGGAGCCTGCCGAGGGGTTAGGCCGGTGCTGGGGCCAGCGAGGCTGGGATCGGAGCCTGCCATGAGGCAAGGCCGGTGTTGGGGCCTCCAAGGCTGGGATCAGAGCCTGCTGAGAGGTTAGGCCAGTGCTGGGGCCACTGGCCGGCATTGGAGCCTTCTGTGAGGTAAGGCCGCTACTGAGGCCTCCGAGGCCTGAATCGGAGCCTGCCGAGGGGTTAGGCCAGTGCCGGGGCCATTGACTAACATCGGAGCCTGCTGTGAGGAAGTCCGGAGCTGGGGCCTCTGAGGCCGGGATCGGAGCCAGCTGAGGGGTTAGGCCAGCGTCGGGGCCAGTGAGGCCAGAACCGGGGCCTCTCATGAGGCAAGGCCGCTGCTTGAGCCAGCGAGGTCTGGATCAGTCCACCGGGTAGCCAGGCCACAACTGGGGCCATCAAGAGTGGGATCGGTATTTGCAACACGGCATGCACAGAGAAATATTGCAGAAAATTAAAACCAGATGCTTCCCCTAATAAGCAATAACTAGGAGGAAAGGGGCAACAAGAAGTGGTCGAGCTATAGAAAGGGCCCTATAGTGAAGCAATTAAGGCGACCAATCAGAGGGTATGGAATAGGGGAGGATGAAGTCTCTTTAAAAAGCAGGAGGTACATAAACATATGTATCAAAGTTAATCACCAAACAAGCATGGGATCAAGGGAGGGGGAGGGAATGGGATGGGGACGGGATGAGGGCTAATTGGATGATGTGTGCTTGTATATCCTCTCAAGTCTTATATTCCAATGTGATGTATGATTACAATGTACCAATAATAATAAATAAAAATAAATGAATAAAAAAATAAATTGGGTTGCCTGAGAGAAATAAACGAGATCCTGCTTCACACATCTCCCGGCTCCATGTGGTTCTGTTTGGGGCCATCGGCACTCACCTTCCTACTCAGCCCCACCGCTGATGGGCTGGACCCGTCCGAATGCTGGTAAATCAAATCCAACAGCACATTCTATAATTATCCATGGAAACTTCTGGATGAGATGGTAGGAGACCCCTGCAAGGATGCTGCCAGTGGAAGGAACCGGAGCAACAAGGGAGAAGCTATATTTTGAGGACGGAAAAAGAAAGAGGGATTTCTGGAAACCAAGAAAGAAGGGAAGGGAAAGCCAAACAGCATGGAGAAGCAGAAGACAGCTCTGAGCAAAGCATGAAGCAGGCTGCAACTCCTGTCTGGCTTCTCCAGGGAGGGAACCCAGCGCCTCAGCACCAGGGCAGCCTGCAGAGGGAACCCAGTGCCTCAGTGATGAATGGCGAGGCAGTAGTAGCCTCAGGAGAAGCCCCAGGTTCTTACAAGCTCGAAGCTGTGTGTGGTGGTGCACACCTCTAATGATAATACTTAGGAGGCTGAGACAAGAGGATCACAGTTTCCAGGCCACCTCTGCAACTTCGTGAAACCCTGCTTCCAAATGTAAAATAGGGATGGCAGTGTTGTTTGGAGGCAGAATGGCCCAGTGTTCTACCCCAATACCAAAAAAAAAAAAAAAAAAAAAAAAAGGAAAAATAAGTTAAATACAATGTGGGAGTCTGGACTGAAATTGACCCTTCTCAGGAGGCTAGCTTTGTAGAAAAATAGACTTCAGCACTCATTTTATCTGCCATGCTCAAGCCAGAAGCCACCTTGAGAGGAGATCTATCGTTTGGGACCCAGCTACTTCATGGGTCAGAAAACAGAAAAATCACAATTGCAGGAGATCATCACAACAAATGGTGCTGGTGAAGGAGAGGGGAGCGCCACATCTGCTGAATGTTGAGACTGTTGACACTGGGCTGTAAAGGACCTGGTGGTTGGTGGCACCACCCTCTCTGGTAGGGAGTAAGCCCTGTCCAGTGGTTTCCTGAGGGGCCTGAGTCCCGAGTTCCCAGATTGAGGCTGGTGGATTGCTCAGTTTCCACAGCTGCCCTGCTCTAATGCAAAGCACAGTCATCTGTCCACTCCCCCACGCCCACAGATCTGGGGATGCACCTCTGCTTGAGCATTTGACATGCCTTTGGGTTCACAGACTGGGACACCTGCCCAGCCCACCTGCCACAAAGGTAATTTGGCTAGCAGTGGCTCTGGAGGTGCATAAAAATAGAAACATCTGGAGCAAATACAACCCTTCTGCAGAAAACATGCTATTAACCCACCCAGCAGTAAATACAGGGTAGGGAGGGCTCAGCCTACACGTAGCATGAACCTGTTTGGTGGGAACAGAGAGGAGTTATAACAGGCCTCAGCTGTTACTTGCCATCCCCCATACCTGATGGATCTCAGTACTTGAGGACCCAGAGAGATGCTTCTCTAAACAAGCACCTTGGCTAAGAAATTTCTCTGTACTCATTTTTTCCTTTATGTTCCCCTTCTTACTTTTATCCAGTTTTGTTTAATTATTTTTTCCTTTAATTGGGCATTTTATCTTTTGCTCTCTTCCCCTCCTCTTTCCCATTTTCTCTTCCCTTTTTTTTTTAATTTTATTTTATTGGTGCACTGTATTCATACATCATAGTGGGATACAAACTTTTATAGACATACATGCACACATCGCCCAGTCAGCCCCCACCCGATCCCCACCCCATTCTCTCCCCATCCCTCCTTCCCATGCTTGGCTTAGTGGTTGACATCTAGTATTATAGCAATTTATCCAAAATTAAAAATGATAATCTCACATAACAGTTTCATTTGTCTGATACCAAGCGATTGATGATTTAAAGATAGCATTTCAATATTTCTTTTTGCTTTCTTTCTTACTAGAGCATATTTTTTTCTGTTTTTTAGGTGAAACTATCATATATTTATATATTTATTTTTCAGAAAAAAATCTATCCTAATATGGAATATGAATTCTAGATACCCAAAACGATCTTGAAAAAGAACAAAGCTAGCAGATATATATTTTCTGATTTCAAACCATATAAAGCTACAATAATTGAAACAGTGTAGTACTGTTCTAAAGGCAGATATATAGACCATTGGAGTTAAATACAAGCCTAGAGCTAAATTCTTCCCTATATTGTCAAGTTATTTTTGACAAGGTTTCCACGAACATTTGGTGGTGGAAATAATAATCTTTTAACTAAATATTGTTGAAAAATAATAATTACATGGAAAAGAATAAAATTGGACCTTTACCTAATCCCATATACAAGTATTAACTCAAAATAGATAAAAGACCTAAATATAAATCTTAAGACTATAAACTTTTAGGAGAAAATCTGGGTCATAAAACCTCACAACATTGAAATTGGCAGTGATTTCTTGGATATGATTTCAATGGCACAGGCAACAGAAGAATATACAAACTCCCTAAAAAATAAAAAAAAATATTGTATATCCAAAGACAATGTAAACAGAGTTAAAAGTTACTAATAGAATTGGATAAAATATTTCCAAATGCTATATCTGAAGGTATATTAATATTCCAACTAGAAATCCTAAAAATTAACAACAATAAAGGCAAACAATACAACTTAGAGATAGGTAAAAGACTAACATAAATAATGAATCTCCACAGATAACCAATCTTAGTTGTCTGTTGGATGGAAAATCTTGTTTCTCTGGTTCTGGTGAGTGTTACCTATTTCTTCTTTGTAGTTAATCTCTTTGAGTATTTTCTCTAGCGCTGGTTTTGAAGACATAAATTCCTTCAGTTTCTGTTTGTCATGGAAGCTTCTTATTTCTCCATCTAATTTGATAGAAAGTTTTGCTGGATAGGAAATTTTTGGCTGGAAGTTGTTTTCTTTCAGAGTTTGGAATATGTTACTCCAAGCCCTTCTGGCTCTCATGACTTGGTTTGGGAAGTCTGGAGTGATTCTAATTGGTTTGCCTCTGAATGTCATTTGGCCCTTTGTTTTTGTTGCCTTTAAGATTCTCTGCTTGGCTTCCACATTGGTCATTTTGACAATTATATGGCGTGGGGATCCTCTTCTCGGATCCTGTCTAAAGGGAGTTCTATAAGTTTCCTGGATCTGTGTATCAACCTCTTGCTCTATATTTGGAAATTTTTCTGCTATTACTTCCTTGAAGAGATTGTTGATCCCTTTGGTATCACTTTCTTTTCCCTCCTCTATTCCAATTATTCTTAGGTTAGCTCTCTTAAGATGGGCCCATATTTCTTCAATGTCAGATTCCTGCTGTTGGATATTTTTTTCTAGATTAGAAACTATGCATTCATTTTTGGATTGCTCATCTTTTGCCACCGGCGGCGGCAGCAGCAATGAATTCAACGAGTCCAGTACAGCTACATCTGCGTACTCAAGAACAGTGAGTCAAATTGCGGGCCACAGAGGAGAAATCGCAGTATTGGGCCTCCTGGGACTTGACCCAGTGAGGGAGTGGTGGTGGCAGAGATATCACACCATAGGAGAACGTGCAACCTGGCACCCCCCATAGTTTAAAGCAGCCTCTATCGACTCCCTGGGTTGGAGACTCTGTGATATAACCCAGTAAAGGAGTAGTGGGGTCTGAGATAATACAGACTCGAGATCCAGAGCACCTTAAGTGAAGCCATAGTGACCCAAGGGAAGAACCCAGAGAAGGCACAAACCTCCGAAATCATGGGAAAGAGGAATAACACTGGAGTAATGAATGTGCACAACCCCACAACATCAGAACCTGACAAAACAGAAAATCAGAGATTTCTAGAAGATCAAATCAGGAAAATAACTGTAGAAATAATAGAGGTGCTTCGAAAAGAACTCAGAGAGAGCCAAAAAGAGATAAAGGATGCAATTAATGAAGTAAAGGCCTCAATTCAAAGCACAAACAACCGATTAGACCACATGGGGAACAGATTCTCTTCCCTTTTAAAATATTGCTTCTTTTTACCTTTCTCTACCCTCCTTTTTAGTTCTTTTATGAGTATTTTACTTTTAAATTTTCAATTTATTTTATATTATTTTGCCTTTTTGTTTATTTTGTTACTGGTGATGGAGTTGCTGAGTTTAATTGGCTTTTTACCATGTTCACATATCTGGTTTGTTGTTGTCTTTACTGAGGTTTGTTTTATCCTGTCTGAGCAATAATGGAGATAGAGTCCTCAAAAGAAGGCTGCTCACCAAGGAGAACCTCATATAAAATTGGGAGACCTATCCATCTCAACAGACACGGAGATCTCAGAAGAGCAACATAAGAGATATGAAAAACAGGAAGGCATGGTGACTCCTCCAAAGCTTCATAACTTCTCAGCAACTAAAGCCAAGATGCTGAAATAGATAAAATGCATGATAAAGAATTCAGAAGATTGATTTTAAAACTGACCAGTGAAAACCAGGAGTGGTGGTGCAGGCTTTTTAATCACAGCACTTGGGAGGCTGAGACAGGAGGATCACAGGTCTGAAGCCAGCCTCAGAAAGTAATGAGAGTCGTTTAAACATTGTGAGACCCTGTTTTAAAATAAATATTAAATTGTGCTGGGATGTAGCTTAGATGTAGAATGCCGCTGGGTTCAATACCCAGTACTACCAAAAGAAAGAAAAAAAAATCAATGACTTCAAAGAGGACACGAATAAACAGCTGAAAGAATTAAGGCAGATAAGACAGACTATGAAATAGCAATTCAATAAATAAAAATTCTGAAAAAAATTAGACATAAACTTTGAAGCCAAGCACGGTGATGCATGCTTATAATCTCAGTATTTGGGAGGCTGGGACAGGAAGATCGAGGTTCACAGACAGCCTCAGCTACTTAGTGAGACCCTTTGCAACTCAGTGAGACCCTGTTTCAAAAATTTTATTCTTTTTAGAATAAAAAATAGGACTGGAGTGTAGCTCAGAGGTAGAATGTCCCTGGGTTACATCTCTGTACAATAATAATTAATAATAATAATAGTAATTGGGCAAGAGAAAAAATGAAGGGCATCCAAACTGGAAAATAAGTCAATTTTTCACTCTTTGCACAAGACACAATCTTATCGCAAGAATATGCTAAAAATTCCACCAAAAATTACTAGAACTATTAGCAAAGTTGCATAATACAAAATCAATATACAAAAATAAATACTGTTGCCATATGCCAATAATGAATTATCTGAAATAAAAGTCAAGGAAAATTTTTATTTATCCTAGCTAGAAAATAAAACGAAACACCTGGGAATAAGTTTACCCAAATAGATAAAATATTTCTGAAATGAAAAAATACATAATATTCATGAAAGAAATTGAACAGGACACAAAGAGGTAGAAAGACATCCTATATTCATGGACTGGATAAACGAATATTGTTAAAGTGTCTGTATTACCCAAGGCGACTTACAGGCTCAATGCAATCCCTGTGAAAATACCATGGCATTCCTCACAGAACCAGAAAAAACACTTCTAAAATTTATATGGAGCCACAAAAACACCCAAATACCAAAGGACATTGTGAGTAAAAAGAACAAAGCAGGAAACATTAAATTACCTGCCTTAAAAATATACTAAAAGTATACTATATGTTATAGTAATGAATACAGCATTGTATTAGTATAAAAATTTACACATAGATCAATGGAGTAAAACAGCCTAGAAATAAACCTGTGCGCCTACAGGCACTTAATTTTGACAAAGGTGCTAAGAACATGCACTAGAGAAAGGATGGTATTTTTGATACATGGTGTTGGGAAAATTAGACATCAACATACAAAATCATGAAGCTAATCTCTTGTCTTTCACCAGTTACAAAGATCAACTTAGGTTGGATAAAAGACTTATATGTAAGACTTAAAACTATGAAACTATGAGAAGAAAACAGGAAATCCTTTCAGGACACCAGAATGGACAAAGAAAAGATTCCATAAGCACAGGAAAAAAATAGGATTGTATCAATCTAAAAAAGGGGACTCTTGCGCACTGTTGGTGTAAATGCAGATTAGTAAACCATTATGGAAAACATGATGGCACTTGCTCAAAAAATTAAAAATTAGAACTGCAAACAATACAGTAATACCACTTCTGGATAAATAGCTTGAGAAAATGAAATCAGCATATCAAAGAGAACAACTGAGTTTCCAAGTTAACGGCCACACTATTCGAAATAGCCAAGAAATGGATGCAACCTAAGTCTCCTTCAACTGATAAACAGGTAAAGAAAATGTGGCCCATATACACAATGGAGTAATATTCAGCTATAAAAAGAATGAAACCCTGTCATTTGCAACAATATGAATGGAATGGAGAGCATGTTAAGTGAAGGAAGTCGGGCACCGATACTGCATGATCTCACCCATGGAGAATCTGAAAACATTGTTCTCATGGAAGCGGAGAGTGGAATGGTGGTTTCCAGAGGTTGGGGAGAGCGGGGGCAGGGCAGGGAGGGAGAGGGAGGGTGTTTCTATGGGTCCTAAGTCGCAGTTAGAGAGGACCAAGAAGCCCTGGTTTACTGTTGTCCAGTGCATTGACTAAAGAGAACAATATTGTACCCTGTGTTTGGAAAAGCGCTAGAAGAAAGAATTTTACCATAAAGACATGATACGTGTTTGAGAAGATTAATATGTTAAACTCAAAGTCAACATTACACAACATATACACGTTATCAAACATTATATAGTATTTCATTAATATGTATAGCTTTTATGTCTTTATGTATCAGTTAAAATCTAGATGAAAGTAAAAAATCACACTCAAAATTTAATTAGGAAGTGAGGAGGATCCCACTGGCTGCTTTAATAGCTTTATATGTGCCCCCCATTTCGCATATATTGATTCTCAGCACAACTGTATGAGAAAGACATTATCATTCCCTTTTTATCGGAGTGGACCTTAAACTCAGAGGCATTAAACTATTTGTTTTTATATCAAACGCAGTATTAGCACAGTGGTTTTTTCCAGCTGCAAAGCTTAAACGCACCATGCTGCCTCTGTGTCTTCAGAGGATAATACAGGCAAGCCTGGGTTTGGACTAGAGAGATGAGACTGGAAAAATCGAGAGACTGAGTTTGAGCTGGCTTCATTCATACTCTTGAACAAGTGCATGAAAATGGGTAGAATTAAAAAATAAGTTGTGCACATAACAAGAGAGGTTCTTTTCTTAGAAAGTTTAAAAAATAGTACACGTTTTGTTGACTCTGTTAGGAATTATGTACTGGCTGCTTATTAAAGAGACCTGAAGAGGCAGCAGCATGAAGGAATTAGTTTATTCTCTGGCAGCAGGAAATCTAGGCTTGCTAGGCAGCTCGACAGAGTCCTAAGGGTCTGGGGCTTTTTTTTTTTTTTTTTTTTTTTTTTGCCTTTCTTTTACTCTGTATCCAGTGTATGTGAATTCATAAAATTGCTCCTGGGCTAAGACCATCATACTCACATGCTAGGAAAGGAGAATTGGCGGGAAAGGACAAAAGGGAACAAATACCTTTCCAAAGCCCTACAATGGACTTGAAATTTTTACTTAAATCTCTGGCAATCCCATTTTCTGGGTAGAGGGATCCCGAGTTCTTCTTTTGGGCTTATTTTTCAAGATTGTAGTGTTAAAGAGAGAAGAGTACTCAGTAACCAGAGGTTTCTCCACATTCCTAATTATTATACTTTTAATCTTATTTTTGTCACTTTTTGTGGCACTGGGAATGGAACCCAGGGGTCTTTTAGCTCTGTACTACACCCCCCAGACCTATTTTACATATTTTCTTTTGTAAACAGGGTCTCACTAAGCTGCTGAGGCTAGCTGGGAGTCTCAGCCTCCCCAAAACTGGGATTACAGGCGTGCACCATCATGCCCGGCTAGTTTTATCACCTTTTTGAGAAGTAAATGTGAAAGAAATAGCTCTCATTAAAAGCAACAACATCGTTTTATACAGTGAAAATAATAATTCTTTATTTCCCTGTTCTCATTTCCTGTAGTCAACATTCTTAATTGTCTAATACGACCCATACAATAGTAATAGAAAACAGGAAAAGGGAGAAAACCAAGAAAACAAATAGAGAGCATTTCCTAGAACCAAAGGACACAAGTCGCCAAATAAAAGGAGCTACTGAATGCCCGGGAGCAGCAGTAAGTCAGAGGCATCACTGTGAGACCCAAGAACACCAAGGGCACAGAAAGTTACACGTTGTACAACTGGCAGGATGCTTTAAAAGTTTTGGATTTTGAAGGATTTTGGATTTTTTTATTGGAAATGTTCAATTGCATACAAAACCTGAAAAACTATAAAAACAAAACCACTGCTAGTCCCAAGCATTCTGGATAAGAAATAATCTCTCTAAAATTCCAGAGAGAGAGAGAGAGAGAGAGAGAGAGAGACAGACAGACAGACAGACAGACAGACAGACAAAGAGACAGAGACTGACCAACTGACTGACCTTAATACTGCTAGACTATCTTTTACTCAGAAAAAAATTTAAAATAAAATGAATATTTGTCAAGTTAATTACTAGTAAAGAATAATAGTTGGTATATAGTTATTCATAAATTTTAGTCAAAGCATTTGAATTCTGATCATCAGGAAGGCCTTTATTTATTTATATTATTTATTTAGCTGTTTATGTATTTTTTACAAGATACCAAGGTCTCCTATAGGAACACTTCCCATATATAGAAGGGGAATTATCATTTTAGTCCAACTCTGAGGTTAGATGATGGTATCAGAACATAGAGAGGTATTGTCTACTTTCTCATTTGCATATTGATTTTTCTCTCTTAGCATATTGTTTACCCCTTTGTATTTAGGGAAGTTTGTCATTTACATAAAAGTCACACATGTATGAAGACACACACAGACCAATGTATGTGCCTTCGTCTCCACCAAGGTTGCCTGGGTTACATGAATAAATATTAGCGTCAACTGATAAAATAAGCAGCAATTACTAAAAGGCCCGTTGGTCTGGAAGAACATAGTTGTGTTTCCAAATGCTGGCACAATGTTTGAAAAAGTTTGAGTTTGAAAGACTTTGGAGAAGATATGCATGCTGTTTGAGTTTGATAATATTAAGGTATTTCTGAACATTTATTTGAGTCACAAAATTGAAATAAAAATTTGACTATAGAATTAAAATTTGAGTTAAACATGTTTTACTTTTCAATTTAATGAGTACATTAAAGTATTTGTTATGTCCCAGGCATTTATTTAAAAAATTTCATTCACTTTTAGTATAAGTTAGTTATGTATTTAGAAATTTTTAAAATATGCTGGGCGTGGTGGTGCATGCTTATAACCCCAGTACTTGGGAGGTTGAAGCAGGAGGATCACAGGTTCAAGGCCAGTCTCAGGAACCTAGTGAGGCCCTCTGTAACTTAGACCCTATTTCCAAACAAAAAAATAAAATAGGGCTGTGCGTGTAGCTCAAAGATAGAATGTTTCTGGGTTCAATCCTCAGTATCATAAAAAAGAAAAAATTAAAAAAATGTAAATTAGTTGAAATTTACTTACACACAGAAAGATGCAAAAAATAAAAATAAAACACATATATAGTAAAAATAAAGAGAATATTAATGAAGGAATATTTGGAAATTAAAAGCAAAACAAGATTTGAATGTCATCTGTATAAAAAATTATACAGCATAAAATATGCATTTCAGTTAATTGTGTTTGTATTGAAAAATATTGAGGATTATAGTAAAACATGTTGAATATATATAATATGTTTAATAACATGATAGTATGTTAATATGTAATATTAACAAATAATATGTTTTAATATTGGTTATGATAGTATGTTAATAGTTATCAAGATAAGTGACATAACTACAATCCTATATTTTTCTGGGGTTTACTTATTTAATTCCTATCTACCCCACTATAGTACAAATTCCATGAGGGCAAGGGTGTCCACTTTGTTATTACTATATACTTGGTACTTAGCATATCATTTGTCTTATAGAATGTACTCAATCAATATTTGTTTCAAGAATGGTAAGGTTACACAGGTTGTGTTGACCAATCTATGGTTCCTTTGAGCCAATTAATCTTATTAAAATGTTGTATAAAAATGCTTTACAGGTATTGGTAATTACTGAAACAGGTATTAGATGGCAGGTAGTGTCACTGTGCATAGACAAAATATCTATCACCCAATATACAAAATCTAAACTTCCCATGTGAAAAATAACTTAAGAATTTAAGTTGGAACTTGGCATGTGAAAAAAATGATTTAGGGGTATATACTACAATATTTGAAAATGTAAATACAGAATTTGAATACAACTTTGACAATCACCTATAGCTAAAGGACATGATAATGAGGGCCTTGGTACAGGGAGAGGCTGGAGAGAATCCCATGGGGGGAAAAAAAACTTACTGGCCTTTGGGATCAGCAGCTAGGGAGAGGAAGTAGGAGACGCAGGACTCTGATCTGACTGAATTTGAGGTTTCTGCTGTTGTTGACCTTTCTAGATGCAGAGGAGAAAAAAGAGATTTGGGGATAAGTTTTAAAATCCACTTGGGATATACTGACATTAAGGTGCTTTTGGGTATTTGCATAGTGAGTACAAATCTGTTGGTGTGCACTTGCTAAAACTTTTATTCAAAGCATGAAGAAGGAGAAAAAAGAGGAATGAAAACATACTCAGCATCTTCATTAAATATGGGTTGTTTTGGACAAGTTTTTCATCCCAGTCTAAAATTGATCTTATGAAATGTTTATTTTTAAGCAAATTGTTTTCTGGATATAACACTGCTGATAACTAACCTCTCTTTAAAGTTAAGCAGGGTTCAGTTAAGGTACAGCTCAATGGTAGAGCACATATTTAGCTTCCACAGACTCTAGGTTTGATTCCCAGTACACACTCACACACACACACACACACACACACACACACACACACACACACACCCCTAACAGGGTTTCATCCAGGAGGAGGAGAAATTAAATTTAGTCTTGTTAGATTAAAAAATGGCGATTTTTTTAAAATAGCAGGGTCAAATTAGTCAGTTTTGCTATACTGGGAAACCTAACTCTCATGGGATAGTTGTTATTCTGAAAGATTACACTGGAGACCAGTGATCAGGTGTAACTACATGAACAACAGCCAGCCCCCCTCTCACACACACACACACACACACACACACACACACACACACGAACTGTTGATGCCTTTATCATGAAGATGAAGAAGTATTTTAGGTGTACATTCACCCCATCCTCATAACAACCCAATAAGGTATTATGCCCATTTTACAGATGAGGAAATGGAGACACAGAGATGAAATAACACACCCATGTTGCAAGCCAGTGAATTTCCAAACTGAAATTTTAACCCTGGAAATCCTGGCTTCAGAATCTATGATCTTACCCTCTAAACTACGATTCTTCTTTAATATGTGAAAGCAGTGGGAACTTTAATTGGGCTAACTCGAATTATGGAAATTAAATTACATCAGTGGAATCTTTATCTGCCCCTTCTTTTGGGGATAGTTTGAATTTAATGAAATTTCTTATTTCAGTCAAGGTTAATTTACTAAATGAAGCAATGTTGTTAGGACTATGTGAGAAGGCAAATAAAATATATAAAGTGATTTGGGTATTGGTCATGAATGTGCTTTTGATAAACTCTTTGGTCAATAAATTAGAAAGTTTCAATCTGTGTGTGAAATTTGGTCACAGATGGATAAAAAGGAGGCCGGAATGAGATTCCTCTCCAGTAGTTCCTCATTCAATCTTTTATTCTCAAATCTTCATTACCTTTGTTCTACGCAGCGATAGAAAATGATTAATTCTATTTCTCAATATCTGAAGGAAGAGTTAAGTGTTGGTGAAAGACATTGAGGAAGACAGAGGTGCTTACTCATGGACCTTATGTCTTTAGAAAACATTAAGAACACTGAAGGAATTCAAAGCGTTGCTCAGGCCTGGAAGAGGAAAGGGAAATGTAGCAGAAAATGTTTCAGGCCCGGGAAATAAAAGACTAGGAGGGCACCGACGAACCACGCAGAGAATGAAGGCGCACAGAGCGGCACCGAGCCCGTCCTGCCCCTTGGACGGCCGAGGCGGCCGCTGCCTTCCCGAAGCCGCGGCCCGCCCACCGCCCGGCAGCCGCACCAATCACAATCCCAAAGCGCAGCCTCCCTCCCGCCGGGGCACGCCCCTTTCCCCTTGGCCCCGCCCCCAGGAAGCATCGCGAGAACTCCGCCTGGCCCGCCTTCTGACGTTCTCAGCGGTGATAGTTGGTTTTGTTCTCGCGGTATTTCGGGCTACGCGGGCGCCCCGGCGGCCGGGCTTCGGTGAAACATGGCGGTCGGCGGGGGCCGTAGCACAAGGTAAGCTCCCGAAGCCCCGCTGGGTGCCGTCCCTCGCGTGTTCCAGGGCCGCTCCGAGCGTGCCTGCGGCCGGGGGGCCGAGAGCCCGGCGGCGGCTGGCCCGGGGTCTCCCTGGCCCCGGGGGCGGCCGGCCCGCGGGCCCTCCAGCCTCCCGGGGCGTTACAGCAGGACCCTGGGCAGCGCTGCCGCCGGGGCCCCGGTCGCGGGGTGTCCGGCAACGCCGCGGGGCTCAGCGGCTTCCGCGACAGTGCCTGGCCGGAGTCCCGGGCCCCCGTGGCTTTTCCCTCCGCAGGCGAGATGACCGGGCGGGTCGGTCCGGTCCTGCCCGCGGTCAGCGTCCCTCCTGCCAGATGGCACGTCGCGCCCCGGGCACCGGCGAGGTCTGGCCCCCGCCTTCGCGCGCGGCTGGGGAACGTGGAAGGCGCCGGGCATGGCAGGTGTGGAGAGACCGATCCGGGCGTCACTCACTACTCTGCTCCCTGTAAGAACCCCCCGGAGGTAACTTGACAACTCGTGGTAGAGAGCAGCACTTGAGGTCGGTATATAGGCGGAGTTGTGATAGTTTGAGAAAACCCGCGGAGATAACTTAGGATTCAGCGGCCTTGGGCTTAAGGCAAAGTCCATCTGTTAAAATTTTGCAAGATTGCTTTTAGAAGCAATTAAAGGTAAAGTTAAATCCGAGGTTAATGTATTCATTTCTTTGACGTTGTAGTTCAGTATTTCAGTTAATTGCTTTGCTTGATACACTGAATTCTAGTATACAGATAGGAATCAGGCTCCTTGACTTCTAGTTATGTAGCAAGTTTGTTTATTGATATGTTAGTGTAATTATTCCAATTATCTAAGAGGACATACGTGTGAAACGGCAATTTCATGTTTGTACGGAGGGGGAGCTTGGAGGAGTTATTTTTCTTTTGGATGAATAACTTTGTATCATGAAGCCTACAAAGTATAAAAAAAATTAAGTTTGCGAGGTGGTCTCCTAAAGGAACTCAGTCTGGAGCTAGAACAACAAAGAATTAAAAGAAGAAAAGAAAACCCACAAATTTCTTTTCTCTGGTTGGTGATCTAATAGAATAGATTTTATAGAATAGAATAGATTTAAGTAAAAGTCACTTTTATACAGTCTGCCTGTTACAAATTTCAATAGGTTTCCCGTATTTATGTTCTGTGAATGTCGAAGTGAACAAATCAGCCTCTCTGTGCATTAGTTTGCTCCTCAGTAAAGCAGGATTAATAATAATAGTAATACCTAACTCCTCAGGTTTGTGAGATTAAATGTGTTAAAACATGTGAAGAAGCGTTTAGAACAGTGGCATTCAGTCAGCACCCAGTAGGTGTTCTTGTTTTGTATTTTCATTGTCTTCTGTAGTTGTTAATGTTGTCTTGGTTCTTAGTCAAAATATAGACTGAGCTGGGCGTGGTGGCGCACACGCTTAGGATGCGGAGACAGGAGGATCGCGCAGGTTCGAAGCCAGCCTCGGCTATTTAGTGAGACTCTCAGCAACTTAGTGAGACCCTGTTTCCAAATAAAATATAAAATAGGTCTGGGAGTATAGCCCGGAGGAAGAAAGCCTCTGGGTTCCGCCCCCAGTACCACCAAAAAAAAAAAAAAAAAATATATATATATATATATATATATATAGAGAGAGAGAGAGAGAGAGAGAGAGCCTGAAAAAGATAACTTTTATTTATTTATTTATTTATTTATTTATTTATTTATTTTGATATGGGTTTTGAATCCAGGGACATTCTACTTCCAAGCTACACCTTTAGCCCTTTTTACTTTTTATTTTGAAGTAGCATTTTCAAATGGCTAAGTTGCCGAGGTTGGCCTTGAGCAGGTGGTCCTCCTTTCTCAGCCAGCCAGGTACATGCCACCACGCCTGACTACAAGAAGGTAATTTTAAAAATTCTTTTAACCCAAAGTTGGTTTAACCCTCTTCATTGTGCACAGTTGATGTGACCTTAAAATCTTCCAGTTTCTTGCTTGCTTAAACTGTTATCTTCTCTTAATTACTAAAGCAAAAATTCTTCCTTTCTATTTTCCCCCAAGTCTTACTGCCGTCTAGGTCAGTTGTAGTCTCAGCTCCTTGTGAACCCTTGCTCTTGATGTTGAGAACATTCTCTTTTAAATGTATATTTTGTGCCACTGACCTTTTTCCTCATCTTTCATTCTTTAGACTTCCTTACTTCAATTTTGTACACTTGTGTTGAATAGCTGCCATAATCGTTCTTTGAGGAGGGTTATATTTGTCCTTGCTTCACATTACTATTAGCCGCTTCCATATTTTTCTGTTGCTATGACTATAGTTTTTCTTAGCTTTTATTCTATCATCTTATACCATCCTCACTGAGATTATCGGCTAACCTCAAATACTGTCCCACTTTCCTAAAAGACTTTAGTATTCATACCCCAAAATATTTTACAAATTTTTGCCTTTTTTCTGAGAATTAGTAAACTGATATTTTACTAAGTGTCTCATTTTTATCCCTTTCCTCGCTTAAAATAAAATATAGAGAGAATTCTGAGAAATTGAAGATCTTTCCAAATTCATAAGTAACTAGTCAGTAACTAGATGGTAATCTGGACTCTTGTGATCATCTTGTCTTCCAAGTAAATGTTTTTGTCAATGAGGAAGTTACTAGATTTATTTGAATTATTTGGAGGAAAAAATTTTTTTTTCTGCTCTTGGGGATGGAACCCAGGGGCATTCTACCTCCAAGCTAGACCCCCAGCCCTATTTTTTATTCTTTATTTTGAAATAGGGTCTCACTGAATTACAAAGGGCCTCACTAAGTAGCTGAGGCTGTCTCTGAACTGGGATCCTCCTGTCTCAGCCTCACAGATGCTGGGATTACAAGTGTGTGCTGCCATGCCTGGCTGTGGGAAAAAAAACTTTTAAAACATAACATTTCATACTATTGTAAAAGTTCCAAATTTATATTTATTTATTTATTTATTTATTTAGGTGGTACTGGGGGTGGAACCCAGAGGCTTTCTACCTCTGGGCTATACTCCCAGACCTATTTTATATTTTATTTGGAAACAGGGTCTCACTAAGTTGCTGAGAGCCTTACTAAGTAGCTGAGGCTGGCTTCGAACCTGCGCGATCCTCCTGTCTCAGCCTCCCAAGCGCACGGATTACAAGCGTGCGCCACCACGCTGGGTGAAAAGCTCCAAATTTAAAAGTAGAAAGGTTAAGTGCATTTTGGTCAGGGGAATAGCCAGTGTTTATAAAGTAACACTAAGCTATTTTATAATATGGTTTTTATTGTATTCTTTTTTGTGTATGGTACTAGGGAATGAATGTAGGGGCATTTTACCTCTGAGCTACAACCCCAACCCCACCCTACCCCCTTTTTTTTATTTTGAAATGGGGTTTCACTAAGTTGTGGAGGGCCTCACCAAGTGGCTGAGGCTGGTCATCAACCTGGGATCTTCCTGTCTTAGCCTCCCAAGTATTGAGATTATAAGTGTGCACCACCATGCCTGGCTTATTGTAAAGTATTGTAATGCAGTATAGTCAAGTAATTTAAATTTATACGTATGTTGTAGTTTTACTTTCATTTCTGAAGTTCAGTGATGGCCTGAATAATATTTATCTTCTTTCTCATTTTTAGTAATGACCTATATTAATTTTCTGGGGCTGCCTTAAAAAATCAGTATAAGCTGGGAAGATTAAAACAACAGAATTTTCCCTCTCACAGTACTGGAGGCTTGGATTCCAAAATCAAGATGTCAGTGGGGCTACCTCTCTCTGGAACTCTCTGAGAGTCCTTGCTTGCCTCCTCCTAGCTTCTGGGCAGTATTTGTAGACACATGGCTCTAACCTGTCTTCACATGGCATTCTCCATTGTGTATTTCTGCATCTTCATGTGGTCTTGAAAGACATCAGTCCTTAGATTTGGGGTTGCTTAATCCAGTGTAATTTCATCTTTAATTACATCTGCAGAGACCCAGATATTTCCAAGTTCATTCACAGATACATAGTAGGGGCTAGGACTTCAGCATATCTTTTTCAGGATACAGTTCAACTCACAACATGGCTGTATGTATTAACCATTTACTTATTTCTCATTTTAAAATGCATATTATTAATAGAAGTTAATTCATAAAATGTAGGTAATCGATAAATTGTCTCTTATTTGGAGAAGTAATTAAGCATTTGAAAAGATGAAAAAGTTTCATGAATTCTGTGTGTTAATTTGGCAGAGCATCTGGTAGTCTCATGCTCAAGGGAATGCAGGGATGAAATACAGGTTGTGTGGCATTTCTTACATCCAGTGTTGAAGATATCTGCATTCTAGTGAGAAAGAAGGTGTCGAATGCAGTTTCTCAAAGTATTGTCTTTTCTTAGTCTAAGTTACTATTAGTGGCTTCCTAGATTCCTAGAGGTTTTTTTTTTTTGTGTGTGTGCTACTACAGATGGAACCCAGGGACTTTCAACCTCAGGGCTATACTCCCAGACCTATTTTATGTTTTATTTGGAAACAGGGTCTCACGAGGTTGCTGAGAGCCTCGCTAACTAGCTGAGGCTGGCTTCAAAGTGCATGGTCCTGTCTCAGCTTTACAAGTGCTCAGATTACAAGTATGTGCCATCACCTCCAGCTCTGTTGTTTTTTAATATTCATGAACGTTTAGGAGTGTCAACAAAGAAAACAGATGTACCAGAGATTGTCCAAAGGAATCTAGTGCAATGGCTGCTGAATTTTTGAATTTTGTGGACCAATACAAAAGGGGAAAAAAAAAGAAAGAAAAAAGAAAAAAGAGAAAGAAATATATAGAAAAAAAAAAGCAGGGGGAAGGTCTCGGCTTGAGGACTGACATAGAATTATAGTTTTTTTTTAATTTGCTACATAAGGATAGATATAAAAAATAAATACAAATAAGCCTCTATTCAAAAAACCTGTTATCTACTTTTATCACTTCATAACGGAAAGAATATTTTTATACAGAAAAAGGAAGGAAATGTTCTCAGAATACTGAGGACAGATTTTTAAATTGAATAAGTTTACCTTTTTTATTTTTTATTTTTTTGCGGGTCTGGGGATGGAACCCAGGGTCATTCAACCTCCTAGCTACACCCCGGGCTACACTCCCAGACACCTATTGTTTTTTATTTGGAAACAGGGTCTCTTAAGCCAGCGCGGACCTCCTGTCTCCGCCTCCCAAGTGCAAGGATTACAAGCGTGTGCCACCATGCCCGGCCCTATTTTTTATTCTTTATTTTGAAACAGGGTCTCGCTAAGTAGCTGACGCTATCTGTGAACCACGATCCTCTGGTCTCCACCTCCCAAATGCTGGGACTACACGTGTGCGCCACCATGCCTGGTGAATAAATTTACCTTTTAAAAAATTTTCTATTCTCTCTTTAGTTTTTTTCATTTAGGTAGAGATAGAAATGTTTACAAACGAATGGTGGTGAGTTGTGGGAGGCAATGACCTAGGGTATTTTCAAGAACATTTTTTAAAATGGCTGATTGTACTAGATAAAAAGGCAAGTAAAGTGGGTGTAGGAGTGATGGAACTAGGTAAATGGGAGGGGCCAAAAGGTTTGAAATCACCAGTGAAAATGAAGGGCTTGAGGGGTAGCTGTTTCCATTCAAAGAGGACAAGGATGGCCTATGTTTTACAGGTGAAACAGTTTGAAGAGTTTAAGAGGAGCTAAAACATAGTCTTGTTTGTGAGTGAGTTTGTATAGATTAAGGCAGAGGACAGTGGAATAGAACTGTTAAGCCTACATGGGTTTTATTGTGAAGGAATGCCATAGAATCATAAATTTGAAGAATGATGATAGAATGGGGAGAGAAGCATATTAAACGGTCCAGGTGCTGAAGTCATTAAGGAAATGATAAACACATGCAGATGTCCGTGGAGGATGGCAGCAAGTACTGAAATAAAGAGTCAGTGTGCAGTGTGATTTGGAGCATAGATTCAGAGCTATCTTGATTGGTATCAAATCCAAGTTCTACCACCAGTTGTGGGAAAATCATTTGACTCTTCCATGCCTCATTTCCTCATGTCTAAATGGAAATAAAAATAGTATCACATAGGATTAAACAAATTAATATATAAAGTGGCTTGAGTAACATCTAGCCCAAAACATAAAAGTCAGCTATAGTTATAACTGTTGTATAGGTGTTGACAGAAGAGAAGACTTGAAAAGGGAAAAAGACAATTAAGAAATGTGATCAAACACATATTCAGCCTGTGTGTCTCAGACAGGAGGTGAGGACTGTAAAGGAATCACCATCAGGAGAATTCAGTTTTCATAAAGAGGACAGGTAGAGGCATTGCCTTTAGAAGAGCTAGAAGTTATTTAATCATTAATTTATTCATGTCAGAACAGTGGTGTTGTAGAGTCAAGTATTAGAGATGAAGTGACCTTCTTGGCAGTAGGTTAGTGAGGGGACAGGAATGGGACAGGAGTGTTTATCAGGACTCCTCCTTCTAGAATGAGAATCATGTAAAGTAGGGATGAGCGGATAGCCAAGGGAGATAGAGAAGCTGGACTTTCAAGGAAACTATTCTGAATAGTTTGTGATTTTAGGTGTGCAAAACTAGCTGCTTGCCATATTCTTAAGTGTTATTTAAAAGAAAGTATATTTAAAGCTTATGAAAATATAGCATTATGGAAACTTTTGGATGTAGAATTCACTATTTTATTCATTTGCCCAACAATACTATATTTATTATGAAGCAGCCACTGTCCAGGTGCTGTGGTAATTGTAGTGAACAAAACAGAAATTCTCTTTGTGGTTCTAAGGTTTTTATAAATTTGCTTACGTAAGTTTGGCACTGATTAGGATTTGAACTCTGTGATACTGTGGGTGTTTCTGGGAAAATTTTCTTCCTTCCCACAATAAGTATTTATTGAATACCTGCTCTGCCAGATATTGGAGATACAAAGATCAAGTTAGACGTGGCTTCTGCCCTAACTACCCAGCGGAGAAAATAGAAAATGAAACTATCAATTAGAAATAGTACTATAAAGGTACTCTCTCTTTTAAAAACAAATAGATTTTAATGGTTATAGAATGCCCCCCACCGTAATACAGCGTAAGTAGACTGAGACTTGAAGAATAAGTAGAGTTAGTCAAATGAGAGGTAGGGGAAGAGAAGGAAAATCTTTTGGGGAGAGAAATTCGCATATTTGAAGAATTTGAAGTAATCTGTGTTGCTGTAACTTCAGCCAGGGAATGGGTTTGAAGAAAGGTAAGGAGGACTTAGGTTTTGAAGGACTTTGTAAACTGGGTTGGGATAGAGTTCATACTCTTAAGTACAAGGGGAAGTTGAAATTCAAGGATTTTGAGAGAAATTTTACATGTTCAAGTTTATGCTTATGTATTAAAAAGTGTATGCATTAAGTAATATTATATATATACATACTACGATGCATACTACAACTATATTACTACATGCATCATAGTATGTATTATGAATTAAAGGGTTGTTGAAGCGAGGCAGTGATGGGTTCTGGTGAGCGACTTCTAGTGGACCTGGGGGAAGAGAGTCAGACAGATGTGAAAGAAATTTGGGGAGGGCTGAAGTCTTAACAGTGTAACTGTGGTTCTGGCATATGCAGTTGGGTGTATTTGTTAATGATAGTCAATATGGAAGGAAGAACAATTTTGATAAGATGACATTCATTTTGGGATGTGTTGAGTCTGAGTTGTCTTGGAATATGCAAATGAGAATGTAAAAGAAGGCAAGGAGGTAGCTATGTTCAAAAAGATTTGAGCTGACAGTAAAGATTTGGGAGGAATCAACATGTAGATAGAAATGTTGGGAGGAAGGCCTCCAGCAGCATCTGAGGAAGATGAGTCTGCAAAGTAAGCTACAGAGTCTTGGGGGTAGAATGAAGAGCAGGAGGTAGTATGGGTTTAGTAATCTTTTTCTGAAGTGCTTCAGACCAGAAGCTTTCAATTTCATAGTTTTTCTATCTTCAGAATACTTGTATAGCTTTACAAAAATGATTGAGCATCCCTAATATGAAAAGCCAAAATTCTCCAAAATTGGAGAGTGTGTGTGTGTGTGTGTGTGTGTGTGTGTGTGTGTGTGTGTGTGTATAGGAATGAACCCAAGGTGCTCTACCACTGAGTTATACACATAAGCCTTTTTATTTTCAGTTTGAAACGAGGTCTCATAAGTTACCATGCACTGGGCTGGAACTCCTGATACTCCTGTTTTAGCCTCCCAAGTAGTAGGATTACTAGGATTAACCCTAGTGCAGATGTAGTCCATTGCACCTGGCCAAAATCTGAAACTTTTTCTTTTTTTTTTTTTTTCTTTTGTGATACTGGGGATGGAACCCAGGGGCATTCTACCTTTGAGCTACACCGCCAGCCCTATTTTTTTTAGTCTTTATTTAGAAACAGGCTCTCACTGAGTTGCACATGGCTTCACTAAGTAGTAGCTGAGGCTGGCTGTGAACCACGATCCTCCTGCCTCAGCCTCCCAAATGCTGGTATTACAAACGTGCACCACCATGCCCGGCTCAAATCTGAAACTTTATGAGTATCATATCTGTGCTTGAAGGTTTTCAATATCAGAGCATTTTTGATTTTCAAATTGGGGTGCTCAACTTGTATAATTTAGGCCAAGGTAAGCAACTGTTTCAAAAAGAGAAATAAGCATTTAGAGTGTAGTTTCTCATGTGAAATTGGGCAAAAACAAAGGTATGTTCTTTGGATTTAGTAGTAAGGAAGTTGTTACTGCTGTTGCTGAGAGCACATTTAGTTAAGAGTTGGGTAAGGAAGTAGTAGATGAATAGGGATAACTCATTAAGTTTGGCCTAAGGCATGCTGCCAGAAATCTGTAGTTAGTTTTGAATTTAAGAGAGGGTTTGATTTAAAGATTCATGAACATATTTAGTATTTAATCAGGATGAGTAGAAATTCAGTGATTTAAGAAATGTCAGTTTTGATGTAGTTACCACAAAACAAGTATGGAAAAGTTTGATTACTTGCTCAGAGGAGAGCAAACTGAGGTGTGACACGCCCATGCAAACACCCAAGCTTAATTTACAAATGAGAAAACCAGTTTTATAACTGATAAGGAGACCAGAAACTGCCATTTATTTTGTCTAGGACATCTTTTTTTAAGGTTTTTGAGAAATGAAACCATAACCTGAAGTTCACTTTGTAAGTATGGAATCAGCAAGGGAAGTTAGTTGGACTTTTTAATGGCAAATAAATCATTTTATTAATACTTTCGGGCAGAAGCTCCCTGGTGGACTGATTAGTAATGACCTTGGATAGGGCCTCTCTCTCTCTCTCAGATATTGTTCAAGATTATTACCAGGTTTTACTTCTGTGACTCTCCTTTTCTCTATGAATGCCCTTTCTGTGCCCTATTCATCCAACACATTAGAGTTTAGACCCAAGTCTGTCAGCTTTCTTTCTTTCTCTTTTGGTGACACTGGGGTTCCTGGAAGCCCTTCTACCTCCGGGCTACACTCCCAGACCTATTTTATACTTTTGTAAATTTGGAAACAGGGTCTCTTAAGCCAGTGTGGCTGGCTTCGAACCTGTGCGATCCTCCTGTCTCCGCCTCCCAAGCGCGGGGATTACAAGCGTGCACCACCACCACGCCCGGCTCAACCCAAAGTCTGTCAGCTTTCTCTCAGTTATGGTGGGTTATGTAACCATCTAATTTATTCTGCTGTTATGTGTTGATTGTATTAATACAAGCTTGATTTTAGGGAATTCTTTATTGTATTACCTGTGATATTAGTTACAAATCAATACCATTGGCTGTACATATCATGAATTCCATATTCATAGATCAATTATGGAGGTAAAATGCTGCTGGGTTCAAACCCCTGCAATGCAAATATATGTATATTGAACCTGAGCGTTCAGTTATGTTTGACCTTAAAACATATAACATATTTTAGGTGTAGTTGGCATATTGATAAAAACAACAAAAGCAACAAATTTTCAAAGAATATATTTTATTACAAAAATAATTTGAAAAGTCAGAAATCCTCCTGTGATCTAGTTTTAATGTTTTTCTATACAGATTTAAGTTTCTTGTATATATTTTCCTATCTTCTATAAAATCAGAGCACCTAAAGCCTTTTAATCTTTTTTTTTTTTTTTTTTTGGTACTGGGGTTTCTGGAAACCCTTCTACCTCTGGGCTACACTCCCAGACCTATTTTTATACTTTTTAAATTTGGAAACAGGGTCTCTTAAGCCAGTGAGGCTGGCTTCGATCCTGCGTGATCCTCCGGTCTCCGCCTCCCAAGCGCGGGGATTACAGGTGTGCGCCACCACGCCTGGCTAATCTTTTCTTAATATATGAGAAGTATCCTCGTAATCAAATTTTTGTTCATAACCTAGATTCTTCCCTTAGTATACATTTCTAAAGAGGAATTCACTTAATTAAAAGGGGAGTGGTACTTACATTCTTGTTAGTAATATATGAATATGTCTCATTTCAGCTGTGCATTTTTTATTAAAAAGTTACTTTTATGTTTAAATATAATATAGTTGAATCGTTTTTTACTTTTTGTACTAATTATATTTGTGTATGTAAATTGCCTTTCATTAGTAGTTTTTGACAGGTAGGAAATGAGAAAAGGAGTGCTGTGAATATATTTTTCCCCTTTTTTAAAGAGGGATGAGAATGTTAAGTTCTAAGGACATTTGTCAGATATTTTAAAATAAAAGACACCTTTTATCTTTTTAGAGGATTACCCAAGTCATTAATTAATTAATTTATTTATTAGCATGACTATATGAAGGAAGTGGAAGGTTTTCCTGAAGATGAGGCGACTGAATCGGAAAAAAACCTTGAATTTGGTGAAAGAATTGGACGCCTTTCCGAAGGTTCCTGACAGCTATGTAGAGACTTCAGCCATTGGGGGAACAGGTGAGTTTTAATTCAAATTTCCTCACTAAGCCCAGTGTGGTGGCACATGTCTATAATCCCAGTACTTGGGAAACTGAGACAGGAGGATTGCAGATTGGGGGCCAGCCTTAGCAACTCAGTGAAACCCTGTTTAAAAAATAAGAAATAAGAACGGCTAAGGGTGTAGCTCAGAGGGAGAAAGCCCCTGGGTTCAACAGTGACTTGGGCAGTAACTATAATTGTGTAATTGGCCTGTCTGTCCACAAGCCACTGTCTTTGCCCTGGCTTTATTCTTATTTACATACTCTATAGCATCCAGCCCAGTTTTACCTGTGCATTTAACGGTGTTTATTAAGATTTGAATGAACAAATGAATGCAGCTGCATTTTTGCTCTTCAGTTATGTATAATTACATAAAATTTTTAAATATATAAATGGAATTGAAGTTGGAAGAAGTTATATATTCATTCCTATTTGATTAAGAGTAAATCAGTATAAATATTTGTAAAAGACACTCTTACGTTTCACATTACTGTTTGAGAGGCAGCAGGAGGTGATGGTTAGTTAGGAGCTTCGACTTTAGATCCAGACTTGAGATTGTCTGGATTCAGAGCCCACCCCTGCCCTTTACTCTGCAGAAGTTACACAGATTTGTTTGTGCCTTAGTTTCTTCTTCTGTGAACAAGTGTTTTTTAGAGTTAATGTATTAATTAAATAATATATATAAAATGCTTAGAGAAGTGCCTGGAACAAGATAGAAGTATTTGTTAAGTAAAATAAGTAAGTAATGAAATGTATAAGAAAAATACATTACTATAACAATATTTACTATTATTTCTAACCTATGAAGAGCTGATAAAATAATAGTTCACATAAGATTGACATTTTATTGGATAGAGTGTGTCATTTCTAATCCCTCCTGATTACGTTTTGTTAATGAAAGTTGGGCAAGTTCTTATTGCACAATATACGTTTTTCCCTTTTGGACTTTTGCTCAGTTTGTAAATGAGGTGATGTAGTTAGAAGACTGCAAGCATATATATATATATATATTTTTTTTTTTTTAGAAATTTGATGTTATTTGGGTTTCTGGCACACAGATCATTCTAGCTTCTCAGGATCTAAGAAATTAGACTGATTTTTTTGTCTTTAAGTCTGACAATCATGGGTGCATTTGTTAATAACATGGGAAATATTTTCAAAATTGTCCCTTAAACATGCTTATTTTCATCATTTACATATCTGTGACATTGCTGTATGTAACAAAATGGAGATTTATGCCTTGTAAAATTTTAGGAAATTTATTTAGCGAGAGATACCTTTAAAATAGATGAGATAAATTTTTCTTAATATGCATATGGTTATGTTCATATTTGTACATATTAAATTTTCATTTAGAACTTAATTTTAAAAATCTTTAATACAGTTTGAAGAAAAAACATTTATTCAAATCACAGTTATATTAGATATTTTTTGCTAATTTATCTCACTTGAAAATAGTTTATCTTTTATTATTTTAATTGATTTTTGTTATTGTTGTTGCATTTCTTAGTTTCTCTAATAGCATTTACCACTATGGCTTTATTAACAATAATGGAATTCTCAGTATATCAAGATACATGGATGAAGTATGAATATGAAGTAGACAAGGATTTTTCTAGGTAAGTATTTTTTTCTTCTTGAAATACCTCAGATTCAAGTTATTCTTAAGATAACTTAATTATTTTTAAGATAACTTAATTCAAGTTATGTTTAAAATAACTCAGATTCAAGGTTTTTTTTTTTTTTTAATGTCCTGGGGATGGAATCCAGGGGTATTCGACTCTCAAGCTGCACCCCCAACCCTATTTTTTATTCTTTATTTTGAAACAGGGTCTCACTGAGTCGCAGAGGGCCTCACTAAGTAGCTGAGGCTGTCCACAAACCACGTTCCTCCTGTCTTAGCCTTCCTAATGCTGGGATTACAAGTGTGCACCACCACGCCCAGCTAAACATTTTGATTCATTTAAATAGAGGTTAAATTCTGAAACAGAGGTTCTCTGATTTAGTATGTACTTGTATGAACACATTTTTTCTTAGCTGTGGGTATGGTGGGATTTGTTTTGAAATTGTTTACACTTTAGGCTTTGAAATATCTCACCGATCTGTGAGCTGGAAAATAAATGGTCTAACGATAAATTTTATATACTTATATCCTCAATTTCTATAAATTATATCTAAGTTAAAGCTTGATACAGCTTCACTTTTAAACCTTTGAAAATAAAAGTACTTTAATTAGAAGGTAAATAGGTAAATTATACTTTACAGTTATTCATTGTTTTATTTGGATTTTTAAATAGATTACATATTAACAATAACAGGTTTATAATATTAGGATTATGCTAGACAGGGGGATGCAGTCCTCAGTTTAAATTCCAACTTAGCCAACCATAAGGAAGTTACTAAATCTGTACCCATCTGTGTTATGATTTCCTAGTCCGTAAAATAGAAAAAATCGTTATTTTACCTTTCTCATGCAGTTCATGAGAATGAAATATGACAACAAATGTAAACTGTTGTGTAGTTTGGGCAAATTAGACAGCTGACTTCTTTAGGGCCTCAGTTTCCCCATCTATAACAAGCATTATTCTAGATGCCAGTAGTTCCCAAGGAATTTGTTGCTCTTTTTATTTCATCTGTTTTTAGCCCTGATTTTTTTCCAAGTGTAGTCTTTGGTAGTTCACTATATAAGTGCAGTGGGGGCACCTGGATTTCTGTCTACTTGACCTCCTCCTATGCCATTTCCTAAGCCTAAACCCCAGGGTTATTTTGAGCATAAATTGAATGCTATATAACTTAAAGATATAACAAAGCTCTAAAACTAAGTTCCTAGTGAAATCAGAGGAAAAATTTAAATTGCTGTAATAAAAATTTTGTTGAGAAACAGGATTGAATTAGATGATTTCATTCTGCTACTTATAATAAACAACTCTGATATTTGAAAATAAATTTTATTTGAACTAATCATTGGGAACTAAAGTGTCAAGTTGAATCTTTCTTTTTCTTGTTCTTTCTTTTTTTTTCCTTTTTTTTTTTTTTAAAGGTACTAGGGATTGAACTCAGTGGCATTCTACCTCTGAGCTACACCTGCAGCCCTATATTTAATTTTTAATTTTGAAACAGTCTCACTAAGTTGCTGAGAGCCTCACCAAGTTGCTGAGGCTGGAATCAAAGCTCCTATCTCAGTCTCTGAAGTACTGGGATTATAGGTGTGTTCCACTATGCCCAGCAGTTGGCAGAACCTTTTTAAAAGCTCATAAGCATCAAGTGGTTTTTTTGTTTTGGTTTTTTTTTGGTGGTACTGGGGTTCCTGGAAGCCCTTCTACCTCCGGGCTACACTTCCAGACCTATTTTTACATTTTCATTTTGGAAACAGGGTCTCCTAAGCCAGCGCGCGCGGCTGGCTTCGAACCTGCGCGATCCTCCTGTCTCCGCCTCCCAAGCGCGGGGATTACAAGTGTGTGCCACCATGCCTGGCCAAATTTTTTTTTTGTCACACAGATATGGCTTCTAATATGGAACTTTAATGGTTATATAATTTTATGCCAGGCATTTACACTACCCCAAACACTGGTTGTTTATTTGAAAAGTGGAAGCCATTCACCTTATAGCTCTGTGATATAGAACAAGGAAGATAATATTCGTAGGGCATCCAGAATAATGTATGGTATTTATGATGGAGGAAAAGAGCTTATAATTTCTTATTCTTGACTTTGAAAATTTTATACTCTAAAGGAATATTTTATCTAAAGTTAGGGAATTAAGACTTATTTCTGGATTGCTTAGCTATTGACTATAGAGTGGCCATTATCAAATTAAAGAATACTGTGTTAAAAACTTATGGTACCAGAAAGGTTTCTGGATTAATTAAAATACACTCTTACCTTTAAAGTGTCCTTGTTTTGACAATAAGAAATGCAATCTAAGTTCTCACTGACATATTTTATTCTGTTTCAAGTCCTAGGTTGATCAGTTGATTTTTCTCATGTTTCACTGATTGATAGGTACTAATGTTTGTTGTTTTGTATTTCAGCAAATTGAGAATCAACATAGATATTACTGTTGCTATGAAGTGTCAATGTAAGTACACCTTACCTTGATGGATTTCTGAGTGGTTTATGATTCAAACAGTTGCCAACAAAAATCCAAAGCCACTGATTGTATATTAACTTTATAATATTTAGAAAAATTATGGTGGTATTATCTAAAATAATCAAATTGTAATAATGTAAGTTGTTTTACCTTAGTTTATATTAATTAAATTTTTCTACAAAGAAAGTGATTTAGGCTGAGTGTGGTGGCGCACGCTCGTAATCCCAGTAATTGGGAGGCTGAGACAGGAGGATCCTGGTTTTGCAGCCAGCCTCAGGTTGAGAGAGAGAGAGAGAGAGGGAAAGGGAGAGGGAGAGGGAGAGGGAGAGGGAAAGGGAGATTTAATTTTTACATAGTATAATCAAAAGAAGGAAAAATTAGAGGGAAGTTTTGTCTGTGAGAGCTCTAGGTTAGTAGGTTAGGTATATTCTTTCTTTCTTGTTTTGGAGTACTAGATATTATACCCACATTCCACAAACATATCCTGTTTCACTGTTTGAGTTTGCCACACTTTGCTGTATTTTTACTCTTGCATTTTAGAATACAGATCCAATTCTTTTAAATGAACCGATTATTTTAAAGTTATCCTTTTCTGTTTCCTTTACCTGCTTCGCTTGGTTATATTTGTAGAATTAGAAAAATGCTACTATGTTGGATAGATAATATTTGAATCAGTATTAGGAAAATGAGATTAGAAGTCTTTCAAGTTGCCGGGCGTGGTGGCGCATGCTTGTAATCCCTGTGCTTGGGAGGCAGAGGCAGGAGGATCGAGGCCAGCCGCGCTGGCTTAAGAGACCCTGTTTCAAAACTACAGAAAATAGGTCTGGGAGTGTAGCCCAGAGGTAGAAGGGCTTCCAGGGACCCCAGTACCACCAAAAAAAAAAAAAAAGTCGTCTTTCAAGTTACTACTTGGAAAGTAGAGATGAAGAACTCATTAGTTGAGATAATACTTTTTAGTGTTACCCAGTTGAAGAGATTAATTTCTGGGAGATTTCTTCTCAGAGCCTTAAGTCTCTTTTCATATTCTATTTATTTTTCCTTATGTTAGTGGTTTTAATAGATAGGGAACCAGGTGTTGATGCATATGCCTATAATTCCAATATTTGAAAGGCTGAAGCCAGGCGTGGTGGCGCACGCTTGTAATCCCCACGCTTGGGAGGCTGAGACAGGAGGATCGCACAGGTTCAAAGCCAGCCTCAGCTACTTAGTGAGGCTCTCAGCAACTTAGTGAGACCCTGTTTCCAAATAAAGTATAAAATAGGTCTTGGAGTGTAGCCTGGAGGTAGAAAGCCCCTGGGTTCCACCCTCAGCACCCCCCCCCCCCAAAAGAAAGGCAGAGACGAGTATCTCTCGGTTGAGGGCAGTGTGCTGTAACTTAG
Source organism: Muscardinus avellanarius (assembly GCF_963383645.1). Lineage (NCBI taxonomy): Eukaryota > Metazoa > Chordata > Mammalia > Rodentia > Gliridae > Muscardinus > Muscardinus avellanarius. The sequence continues at coordinate 87,952,721 of NC_137797.1, forward strand.
CAACTACTTATCTCAAAATAAAATTATGATAAAAAGGGCTGGGGATATAGCTCAGTGGCAGAACATCCCTGCTTTCAGCCTCCACTGCCACAAAAAAGTAAAAGAGAGAGGCACTTTATATCTCAATTTTGAGTTGGTGTTAGTAGTGAGTATATCATATTTCGCCTTATTTTAAACTTGAATACCACTAAAATTGTAACCTTTTCAAAATAAAATTTTCTATTACATTTTAAAGCATCATTGGTAGCTTTGAAGTAAGATTCCTTTTAATTCCTAAAAATAATTCTTGTGATTAGGTTGTCAATGTTTGTAAAGCTTTTTAATTCAATTAACTTTATGCTTTTTGCTATGAAGTTTTGTGTCATGTATTTTTCTGCAGAAGAAATGAAAAGGTATTAGTAAAGGTTGAAAAGATCCACTGAAGCTGAATAGTGCTAATGTTTTAGCTTTTGAACAAATAAATAGTATATTAAAGTTCATGATTTTTCTGTTAGTCCTTTTAATTTGTTTATATCAGATACTTTGGCTCTGAGCATAAAAGGTAAAAACTTCTAATCTATTTTAATGCAGATGTTGGAGCAGATGTATTGGATTTAGCAGAAACAATGGTGGCATCTGCAGATGGTCTAGTTTATGAACCAGTAAGTTTTACTCATGAGGTTTTGAAATGTAAGCTCTGAGGAGTTGTACCCTTCAAACCAGTTTTGATATTTTGTTTCCTCTGAGTTTTTTATATATTATTTTTCTAATACCTAGAATATACAGAGAACTCAAGAAACTCAGCATTAAGAAAACAAATAACCCAATCAAAAAATGGGCAAGTGAACTAGACACTTCACGAAAGAAGAAATTCAAGTGGCCAATACACTATTTTTCTTTTTTCAAAAGTAATCCATATTTCTTGCACAAAATTTTAGCAGAGGGCAGGGGAGAAAAGTATGCCTAATATCAAAGACTTACTGTTACCATCGTTAACCTTTTAGGTAAACCTCTAAAATCTTTTTATATATAATCTCATTCTTCTTTTGTATGTCTTGTTAATGTTAATAATTTTTTTATATCTGTTCTCTTAATTGCCATAGTGTTGAAATTTTCAACATTTACTCTAATGTTTGGAAACTTTTCTTTTTCTACTTATACCAAATTTAAGTGCTTAAAAATATTTGAGCCGTTTCTCTTAAAATCAAGAACGAAGCAGTAGCTAACAGGTGGGATTCGTAGGCATTTACTGCTTTATCCCTCATTTGCACCACACAAACATTATGAAATGTGGACCCTTCTGTTAGCTTCAGAAGTACAAGTTTTGCATAACCTAATTGATTATTAGAACACTCTTCCACATTACGCTGGCATGGACAGGGATAACAAGGCCAAGCAGAACCAGCCCTAATGAAGCTTGAGAATAAGCATGCAGCACCCAGCTACTTTTAGTTGCCGACTGCCAGTTGGCTTTGTGGTCCTTATGTTTATAAATGCATTCTTGAATTCTTTTATCATTGGCAGCAGTGAACCCTTTTTTCAGAAAAATTGCAAAAAAAAGGATGACTAAAAGTGGTAGAAGAGTAATAATCACTGTGAGGTTGAAGGGAGACCAAGGAAGCCGTTGGCCAATTTTGATTGACAAATTTTAGATTTTTATACCAACAAAATATATGTGTATCTTTGATATGTACCCTTTTAAATAGTTATATAAATTTCTATTTAGAAAAAGTAGTTTTGTTATTGTAAACTCTTGACTCCTGACCTCTGTTTTTCCACTGACAGAATTGATTTTATCCTGGTTTTTGTATAAAATTAGGTATTTTACAGTTTAGCTATTATTTATTGAGCTATTATCTGGAAATTTAGATCTAGATAATTATAATTAAATACTTGCATTACTATTAGATGTTTGCATTACATTTAATACTGTTTTAAGAATTCAACTTTACCAATGATTCGTGGATTTTCATTTCTACCATTCATTTCTTTGTTTATCATTTGTGGCAGGACTTTGGAGATTTGTATTTTGGCAAAAATGTGTGGGTTTTACAGGATCTAGTGTGACTTGCTGTCAGTCACAGGGTAGGGAAACCATTATTCATCCTGCAAATGCAGGTTTGTGTCAGGATAGGATTCTTGCTTGCTTCTTAGCAAGAATATAGGCTTTGAGCCAGGCGTGGTGGCGCACACTTGTAATCTCTGCGCTTGGGAGACAGGAGGCTCGCGCAGATTCGAAGTCAGCCTTGTTGGCTTAAGAGACCCTGTTTCCAAATTAAAAAAAAATATATTTATATATCTATCTATATCTATCTATCTATCTATCTATCTATCTATCTATCTATCATCTATCTATCTATCTATCTATTAGGTCTGGGAGTGTAGCCCAGAGGTAGAAGGGTTTCCAGGAACCCTAGTACCACCAAAAAAAAAAAAAAAAAAAAAAGAATATAGGCTTTGAATACTTATGTGTTACACTCAAGATTTCTCTCTCAGTAATTGTGAATTTTCATGCTAGCATTATTTACATGATTTTCAACCTTAAAATGCCATTTTGTACATATGCTATATTGCCAGCTGCATCCATGAACAAATAGGTATAACTGTAACAGGAAAATAATTTGTGTTTTGTAAAAGTACGCTATTTTGAAATATAAGCACATTAAAATTTATAGTTTGGTTTACAGAAGATTAAATGTAAATCATAATTACTTGTTTTCAGTAACAGTGAACATTTATGTTTCTTTCTCAATGAAATTTTTAAAAATTATGGTGTAAAAGCAATAGTAGACAATGTTAGTGATTATGTTTTATTTTATTTCAGGCAGTATTTGATCTTTCACCCCAGCAAAAAGAGTGGCAGAGGTAATAAGTAAACAAAGTATTATCATCCATAGAAATCTAGATCATGTCTTAGATATTACAAACTTCTTTTAGATTATACTTCTCTGGATAAATTATTACCAGAATTTAGTATATAATATAATCCTTACTTATAATTTCAAAAACTTAGAAGAGTTAAGCCAGGCGTGGTGGCACATGCTTTTAATCCTCGTGCTTGGGAGCCTGAGACAGGAGGATCACACAGGTTCGAAGCCAGCCTCAGCTACTTAGTGAGGCTCTCAGCAACTTAGTGAGACCCTGTTTCCAAATAAAATATTAAAAAAATAGGTCTGGGAGTATAGCCCGGAGGGAGAAAGCCTCTGGGTTCCACCCCCAAGTACCACCAAAAAAAAAAAAAAAAAACTTAGAAGAGTCATGCATCTTTAGTATATTTTGACATAAACATTAGCTTTTAAAATTTTATTAACTGTTTAAAAAGTTTTAAATGGAAAAATAACATATGAACATGATTTAAAATTGAATTTGAATAAAAATGATAGAAAAATTAGAAGCCTCTTCATTCTATAAACTTTTTTTTTTTTTTTTGGTACTAGGGATGGAACCCAGGGCCTTTTTATCTCTAAGCTAAACTCCCAGACCTATTTTATATTTTATTTGGAAACAGAGTCTCACTAAGTTGATGAGAGCCTCACTAAGTAGCTGAGGCTGGCTTCGAACCTGTGTGATCCTCCTGTCTTAGCCTCCCAAGTACTGGGGTTAGAAGCATGCGCCACAATGCCTGGCCTCATTCTGTAAACTGGAATCACTAACTAGTGAGATTTCTTGTGTGGCTTTCCAGAAAGTTTCTTTGGATGTACAATTTTTTCTGTTTACAAATACATTTATGTTTATTTTTCCTAATGCAGTTGGTATCATTTTGCACATTTATTCTGTAGCTTGCTTTATTCCACCTAATATATTTTGGGCATTTTATTTATTTATTTGCTTGTTTGTTTATTTAATTATTTATTTATTTATTGGTGGTACTGGGGTTGAATCTAGAGGTTTTTCTACCTCTGGGCTGTACTCCCAGACCTATTTTATATTTTATTTGGAAACAGGATTTCACTAAGTTGCTGAGGGCCTCACTAAGTACTTGAGGCTGGCTTTGAACCTGTGTGATCCTCCTGTCTCAGCCTCCCAAGCGTTGGGATTACAAACGTGCGCTACCACGCCCGGCTTATTTTGGACATTTTAATATATAGCCTATTTATCTCACTTAGCATATTTTGGACAGTTTTTATTTAATTGGACCCTTATTGTTGGACATTTGATTGCCACATTTTCACTACCAAAAACAATGCTCAGGGTAACATTCTTGAAGCAAATTATTTGTGTACATGTACGTGTATGTGGAAAATTTCTAAAAATAGAATTTCTCAGTAATTATTTAACATTTTGATAGATGATGCCACATATCCTCCCCAAATACTGGTTTATTTATACTTCAAATTTGTGTGCTAGTGCTTGTCTGTATATCCTCATCAACAGTGCAACTTAATGAGACTTTGTTTTAAAACAAAAAAGGAGAGCTGGGCATGGTGGTGCATGCTTGTAATCCCAGCATTTGGGAGGCTGAGATAGGAGGATCCGGGTTCGCAGCCAGCCTCAGCTACTTAGTGAGACTCTGTTACAAAATAAAGAATAACAAATTGGGCTTGGGTCTTAGCTCAGAGGTAGAATACCTTTGGTTCCATTTCTAGTACTGCAAATAAATAAATAAATAAATAAATAAAAATTTTAAAAGGGGCTATATTTTAAAGGTAGAATGACTCTGGGTTCAATATCAACTACCAAAATAAAAATAAAAGATGTTTTTTCTCAGTTTGATGGATGAAAATTGGTATTCTATTTGCCTTAATTAGCATTTTCCTCTGAATCAATTGAATATCTATGTTTTTTTCTCACTGATAATTTTTTTTCTCTTTGTTAAACATACTCTTATTGGTACATTGTATTCACAAATAATGAATTTCAAAGTGATAGGACATACATGCACACAGCACTTAGTTTGTGAAACTATTTGGTCATAGTATATGCCCATTTTGCTTAGTGGATATTTAAGAACCTTTTTCAGCCAGACGTGCTGGCGTCCGCTTGTCATCCCAGCATTTTGGAGGCTGAGACCAGAGGATCGCAGTCAGCCTCAGTTACTTAATGAGGCACTCTACAACTTAGTGAGACCCTGTTTGAAAATAAAGAATAAAAAATAGGGCAGGGGGTTTAGCTTGGGGGTCGAATACCACCGGGTTCCATTCCCAGACCCAGAAAAAAAAATGTTTTTCATATTCAAGAAATTATTCTTTTGTTATAAATGCATCCCATGCCACCATATATTTATTTTTTTTATAGTTTTAGTTCCCGGGCTGAATCTTTCACTTAAAAAGGTGTTAATAACCAGGCATGGTGATGAACGCTTGTAATCACAGCATTTGGGAGGCTGAGACAGGAAGATATCAGTTCACAGACAGCCTCAGCTACTTAGGCCCTGTGCAACTCAGTGAGATGCTGTTTCAAATTAAGGAATAAAAAATAGGACTGGGGTGTAGCTCGGAGGTAGAATGTCCTTGGGTTCCATTCTCAGTACTATATAACACACAACAAAAGGTGTTAATAAAGTTTGAGAGTTATTACAAATTTTTTTTAGCTTTTTTTTTTTTACTTCCTAAGTTTATTTCAAAAGTTTTTAATTTCCAATTTCATCATTTGGGGAATTTTATTGTGAAAGTTGAAAATGAATGTAAGTGAACAAAAGCAATGAATACTAGATGTCTCTGAATTTCTAGTGCTTTTAGTAAAAAGCATTTAGAGATAAAATGCTTGCTGTACTTTGATCACAAATATTAAAGTGAAATATTTCTTTTTATCTGGAATTTTATTCCGTTTCAAAGTAGTAAAGTGGGAAGAAAGATTATGTAATTAGTAAGATGGTAAAGATTTTCCATGATAGCTAAATTTTATATACCTTCATATATGGAATATAAGTTTCATTAATTGATATATACTAAACAGAAATTACTTTCTGTCTCTTGAAAACACATAAATGCTTGCATGCACATGCTTAGAATCTTTAACCACTGCCTGGAATTAAAAGTTGAATTCTGAAAATACAAGATATATAAAAATTTGAAGCTTTCAATTTCTACTAGGCTTGAATCCAAAGATTTTAAATGTTTTATGTGTGTATCTTAATATTGGATCTGGCTTCTTAAAACTTCTTAGATTATCCTCTTTTTATTCTAAACAAATATTCCTTAGTTGCTCTGGAATGACTTGGAGATCTCCAAGGCCTTATATCTTCCTGAAAAATGTATATTATCCATATGTTCTTTATGTTTAGAATTTGCTAAAAAATTTAAGTTTTTTTAGTGTTCTACTTTTAAAAAATTTACAATCTCAGTTAATCTTTCTGCAGTAGAAAAATTCAAACCATGGACACAGTTTTTCTAAATTTCTGCTTTTTATGTTTAGATTTAGGATTTATTTCAAACTAAGTTTACAGTGTAAATGTGGCTTATTTGATTTTTTTCATGGTACTAGGGATTGAACACTTGGTATTCTACCGCTCAGATATACCCTTGGCCCTACTTTTATTTTTTATTTTTGAAATATGCTCCCACTAAGTTGCTGAAGGCCTTGTTAAGTTGCTGAGGCTGGTCTTGAACCTGTGATCCTTCTTTCTTAGCCTCCCAAGGCATGTGCCTTATAGGCATGTGGCATCATACCCTACATAACTGTTTTTTTTTTTTTTCTTGCAGTACTGGGGATGGAACTGAGGGGCATTCACCTAGTTTTCATTCTTTATTTTTTAATTTTTTAATTTTTTAAATTTTTTATTGAACATAAATGGTATGTATTTAAACTATACTTGCTGCCCGCTCCCACCTCCCGCCCCTGTTTTCCCTTCCCCCCTCCCAACAATGATTGTCCCGGGTAACCATGCCATATTCATAATTTTACACATATTCGGATGTGGACCCTCATTAATCAAGTTCAGCCTTCCTCCGCTATCTTTTCATTCTAGCTTTGCTAGTATTTTCCCTCCATTATCTGGAGTACCACTGGTATCCTTTGTGTTTCCTAGTTTGGGCATATTAGAGGAAACATTATGTACCTTCTCCTTCTGTGCTTGGCTGGTCTCACTTAACATAATGTTCTCCAGGGCTTTCCATCTTCTTGCAAATGGTATGATTTTGTTCTTTATGGCTGAGTAGAATTCCATTGTGTGTATTTCCCAGAGTTTTGCAATCCATTCATCTGTTGATGGGGACCTGGGTTGGTTCCATATTTTGGCTATTACGAATTGTGCTGCTATGAACATAGGTATGCATATGTTGTTATAGTTCTCTGGATTCAACCGTTTTGGAAAAATACCCAGGAGTGGTATAGCTGGATCGTTTGGTGGATCTATTCCTAGCTTTCTTAGGAATCTCCACACAGATCTCCATAGTGGCTGAACTAGTTTGCACTCCCACCAACAGTGTAAGAGAGTTCCTTTTTCCCCACATCCTCGCCAGCATTTGTTGTTATTTGATTTCTTTATGCTTGCCACTCTGACTGGGGTTAGATGGAATCTCGGTGTAGTTTTGATTTGCATCTCCCTGATGGCCAGTGATGAAGAACATCTTTTCATGTATCTATTGGCCCTTTGTATCTCTTCTTTTGTGAAGTGTCAATTTAGTTCATTTGCCCATTTCTTGATTGGGTTGTTTGTTTTGCTAGTGTAGAGTCTTTTGAGCTCTTTGTATATTCTTGATATTAGTCCCCTATCAGAGTGGTGGCTGGTAAAGATCTTCTCCCATTCTGTAGGCTTCCTCTTTAAGTTATTGATGGTTTCCTTTGATGAGAAGAAACTTTTAAGTTTGATGCTATCCCACTTGTTAATTCTTGCTTTAATTTCCTGAGCTTTGGAGGTTTTGTTGAGAAAGTTACTGCCTGTGCCAATATTTTGTAGTGTTGAACCTATGCTTTCCTCTACCAACTTCACAGTCTCAGGTCTAATTTCTAAGTCTTTGATCCATCTTGAGTTGATTCCTGTGTTTGGTGAGATATAGGGGTTTAGATTCATCTTTTTACAAATGGATAGCCAGTTCTCCCAACACCACTTGTTGAAAAGGCTGTCTTTTCTCCAGCGTATGTGTTTGGCCCCTTTGTCAAAGATTAATTGACTTAAGATGTGTGGGTTTGTTTCTGTATCTTCCATTCTAATCCACTGGTCAGTATATCTGTTATTGTGCCAGTACCATGCTGTTTTTACTACTATTGCTCTATAGTATAATTTGAAGTCTGGGATTGTGCTGCCTCCTGCATGTTTTTTATTGCTGAGAATTGCTTTGGCTATTCTGGGTCTTTTCTCTCTCCATATAAAGTTCATGATTGATTTTTCTAGGTCTCTGAAGAATGTCGCTGGTATTTTAATGGGAATTGCATTGAATCTATAGATTAGTTTTGGTAGAATGGCCATTTTGATGATATTTATTCTGCTTATCCATGAGCACAGGAGATCTTTCCATCTTCCAAGGTCTTCTTTAATTTCTTTCTTCAATGGTTTATAGTTTTTGTTGTAGAGGTCTTTGACATCTTGGGTTAGGTTTATTCCTAGATATTTTATTGGTTTTGAGGTTATAGTGAATGGAATTGGTTTTTTGTTGTTGTTTGTTTGTTTGTTTCTTTCATCATGGATTCATTGTTGGCATAAAGAAAAGCCATTGATTTCTTTAGGTTGATTTTGTATCCTGCGACTTTGCTGAATTTGTCAATCAGCTCCAGAAGTTTTTTGGTTGAGTTCTTTGGGTCTTCCAGATAAAGGATCATGTCATCTGCGAATAAGGATAATTTTAATTCTTCTCTTCCTATGTGAATTCCTTTGATTTCCTTCTCTTGTCTTATTGCTGCAGCAAGAGTCTCAAGGACTATATTGAAAAGAAGTGGTGATAGTGGGCATCCTTGTCTTGTTCCTGACTTTAGAGGAAATTCTTGCAGTTTTTCCCCATTCAATATAATGTTGGCTTTGGGTTTACAGTATATTGCCTTAATGATGTTGAAGTACATTCCTTCTATCCCAATTTTCTGCAGTGTTTTTAACATAAATGGGTGTTGGATTTTGTCGAATGCTTTTTCAGCATCTATTGCTATGACGATGTGGTTTTTGTTCTTGGTTCTATTTATGTGGTGAATAACATGTATTGATTTGCGTATGTTGAACCAGCCTTATTTTTCTGGGATGAAACCGACTTGGTCATGGTGTATTATTCTTTTGATATAGTTTTGAATGCGTATAGCTAGTATTTTGTTTAGAATTTTTGCATCTATGTTCACTAAGGATATTGGGCTGTAGTTTTCCTTTATTGAAGTATCTTTATTTGGTTTGGGGATTAATGTGATACTGGCCTCATAGAAGGAATTTGGGAGAGTTCCATCTCTTTCAGTTTCCCGGAACAAGTTATGAAGTATTGGTTGTTCACTGAAGGTTTTGTAGAATTCAGCTGGAAACCCATCTGGGCCTGGGCTTTTCTTTGGTGGAAGAATATTTATTTCTGTTTCTATTTCTTTGGTTGCTATTGGTTGGTTTAGGCTTGCTATATCCTCTTGGCTGAGTGTAGGTAGGTTAACTGTGCTTAGAAATCTATCAATTTCTTCCATGTTTTCCAGTCTTATTATTATTTTTTTATTTTTGGTGGTACTGGGGTTCCTGGAAGCCCTTCTACCTCCGGGCTACACTCCCAGACCTAGTTTTACATTTTTATTTGGAAACAGGGTCTCCTAAGCCAGCATACGCGGCTAGCTTCAAACCTGCGCGATCCTCCTGTCTCTGCCTCTCAAGCGCGAGGATTACAAGCGTGTGCCACCATGCCCGGCTCATTCTTTATTTTGAAACAAGGTCTCACTAAATTGCAGAGAGCCTTATTACTTAAGTAGCTAAGCCTGTATGCAAAACCCACTCCAATCTTCCTGTCTTCTAAGTACTGGGATTACAAGCTGCACCACCACACCCAGCCCAGCATGACTTTTATTTTAATTAGGCCTATTTTATTAGTGTTCTAGATGGATGTTGCATATGTATTTCATCTATTTGCATTTCTAGGAATTTTTTTTATCATTTGGTGGTATGTGAAGTTTTACCAGGTTTAAGTACCTGTGTTTCTGTATAATTTCTTCTAAGTTCAGACAGACAGAGTGTGTATATGTTTGTGTGTATTAATAGACTTTATTATTTTAGAACAGTTTTAAGTTCATAATTTACATACATTTTTGTTCATTCTTGGCATTATACATTCTTTGAGTTGACAAATGTGTGATAACATGCATCTACTATTGTAGTGCCATAAAGAATAGTTTCACTGCCCTAAAAATTATGTGTTCTATCTATATATCCGTTCCTCCCCTCTGTATATAATTTTTTATATTTGCTGTATTTGGACTTTACTACAGATGACTTGGAATATTATTTAAAAATATAATATTAAAGGAGATAAAACCTAAACCACATTTTTCAAATGTATAATTTGCTTTCTATAATCCTGTGCTTTGAAATGTTGATTTTGTTTTTTAAAAATATAGGAAAAGCATTTTGTTTAGAGTGGTCTTGTCATGGAAAGTTTATCTGACTTGGGAAGGGGGCACTGGATGACGAGAAGTGGCACTGAGGCCTAGTTTGAGATGTGAACTGAGTGCTTGTGATAGGCGCTTATGCCCCACGAATCTACCCCTTCATGTACATTGGGCAGCAAGTCTATTGTCTGGTCCTTATTTGTCTTAGTCTTTGTATTTTTAACATTTAATTCACTGCTTGACAAAAAGTAAATATTTTGTAATCAATCGTGCATGCATGCATGAAAGGTGAAGTTAGATGCTCAGGTGAGCAGACTCTCTTTTTGGTGACCCTGGCTTACATGTGTGTTACAGAAATCAGACAGGATTCTGGTACCAGCTATTAGACCTTTAGCCACCCTACCAAAGCAGTTAATAGACAAAACTTGATAGATTTTTATTTTCAAATGTAATTCTGTAATGATAATAAATGTATGATTTAGTCAGTAACCTTTAGTCAGGTAACCTTTGTTGTTTTTGGATAGTGTTGGCTTTGTTTACCTTACTGTATTTCTAAATTACTGTTTGTATCAAATTTAGGATGCTGCAGCTGATTCAGAGTAGGTTGCAAGAAGAACATTCACTGCAAGATGTGATCTTTAAAAGTGCTTTTAAAAGCGCATCAACAGCACTCCCACCAAGGTGAAATATGTATTTTTTGCGTGCAACTATTTACTAATACTTACTATGAATTTACTTTGACCTTGTTTTGCTATTGGTTTAGTTTTCTGAATCTTTCTTTTCTTAGAAATAGAAAATGGAATCATTTGTGCTGTGAAACTGTCTTTTATATATGTACCCTGTGGTTTTGACCAGGGCTGTGACATTATATTAGTTAATTTTTATTTGCTTAATTTATTTTTGTGTGCTACCCCTCCCCTGTAGAATTGTACTAGGTTTTAAGAAAAATTGTATTTAGTGTTATGAGGATGTATACATTTTTGTTAGGAACCTTGCTTTTCTGTTTCCTTTGACTTTTGACTCTTATAGGTTGGAATAGCTGATATTAGGCGATGTTTCAATGATGAAAAAGGATATTTTAGAAATACGTGGAAAGCCGGGCATGGTGGCGCACGCTTGTAATCCCAGTACTTGGGAGGCTGAGACAGGAGGATTGCAGGTTGGTGGCCAGCCTCGGCTACCTAGTGAGGTCCTCTGCAACTTAGTGAGACCCTGATTCAAAATAAAGAATAAAAAATAGAGCTGGGGGTGTAGGTCAGAGGTAGAATGCCCCTGGTTTAATCCCTGCTATGAAAAACAAAACAAAACAAAACAAAAAAAACGAAACAAGAAAAAAAAGTGAAAGAGCAGAAAAGAAATACATGGAGTTTTACATTTGCTGAGGAATAAAATGCCATTTTGTCATTGGATCTAGTTCTCTGGTTAGTTTTGAAGAAACATTGAATTTTAGACTTATTAATATGGTATTTATGTAGTAATTATGTATTTTTTTCTGTCAGTAAATGTATAATTTTTATAATAGTGTAGACTTCAGGAAGTACTATTTTTGATATTTAGGATTTTATCTAGAAATTTATCGTTAGAGAATTTTCTCCTATAGTTCTCACCAAAAATCAGTGACTATATTTATTGTGGTTTTAAGTAATCTTATTTATCTTGTTTTAATAGGGAAGATGATTCATCACAGACTCCTGATGCATGCAGAATTCGTGGTCATCTATATGTTAATAAAGTAGCAGGGAATTTTCACATAACTGTGGGCAAGTATGTTCTTTTCACTTACTGAAAATACTTGGAAAGGTTCACATGGTATATAGCTAACTATGAAAGCGCTATTTAAAATGTTGGGTATCTAAAGTCTTGAAATTAATTTGGGGCTTTGTTTTCTGGGTGAAGAATAATACTTTCTGGGTGAAGAATAATACTTAAAAAACTACTTCATAACAAAAATAAAGCAGTCCTGTTTTATTTTATATATTAGAGTAAATGAACTACAGGTGAAAATGAGTCATAACTCTCTAGTTGCTGAATACCAGTATTTAGAGAAGTACTTAGACATTTATTAACTTTTCACTTTTTGGTGTGTTACTTGATTTTTGTTTTGTTCAACCCATTGGTAGTCCCCATCAAAATATAGTTCTGACGAATTCTAGACAAGTATTTTGATATAGTTAGAAATTAGCAGTGTCTTTAGTAAAATTAAATTAGATAAAAAATTTTTTGCATGAGATTTTTGATGTCTTTGATGTCTTTGCATGATGTCATGCTTCCCTGGCTGTTGTCCAAATGCCAGTAATAACCCTGTCAAAACCAGAAATGCCTCTCTCCAACCCTACCAGTTTTCAGAAAAACTTGTCCTCCAATACAAATATCATTTGGGCAAGATTTCCTTAGATTTCTTTAGCTCTTGATGATAAATAGGTGTTAATAATGATGTTTATTATTTATTTGAGGAATCAGTTCTGATTTTTTTTCCCTGGTACTAGGGATGGAACCCAGGGGCTTTCTACCTCAGAGCTACACCCCAAGCCCTATTTTTTATTCTTTATTTTGAAACAGGATCTCACTGAGTTGCAAAGGGCCTAAGTAGTCTTGAACTGCAGTTTTCCTGTCTCAGGCTCCCAAATGCTGGGATTACAAGCGTGCACCACCGTGCCAGGCCCCAGTGCTGATTTTAAAATAATCAAAGAATTAATATCTATGAGTAGCGTGTGTGGAACAACTTGGGGTAAATATTTTTAAAGACGTTGAGAAAAATGCAAATTCAGTACAACCTAAAGTGGCATCTGCTATGATATATTTACAAATGTGTTTTAACTAATGGTGGTGAAAACATGTTTGGAGCAGAAAAATATTTACTTGAATGAATTTTTAAACTTTGTTAAATGTTTAAAAGCCTATGGTTATTCATATTTCATCAGCAGTACTTTGTGTAAAATAATTGAATTTATCATGTATTTTGACCTGGTAGTGATGAATTTAATTTGCTTTCATAGACTTAAGTATTGTTATTTCTATAAGTTTTTATTACAAATAAAAGTTGAATATTCCAATTTGTCCACATAGCAGTTTGTTGGCTTAGCAGTGGTAAAATTTTATTGCAACTTTTAGGAGCCCAATCTCAACTTTTCTGGAGGAGAAAATACCATCTGCCACTGTTAATGAACACTGAATAGCTTTGGAAATTAAGTTTGTGCACATTCATTGAGGTTTCTTAATGAATTTTACCCAAAATTATAAGGCAAAAATGGTGTTTATATATGAAACTTACTTTGTGGTAAAGGTATTTCAATAATGAGTAATGGTTGAGTGGTTTTGAGTGGTTTCCTTTTTTTTTTTTTTTTAAATACTTTGGTAGCTTGTGTTGTTCAAAGTTGAAATAGGAATTAGGATCTCCATTCTCATACTTGGATATCATATTTCAAAATATAGTTCCAACAGTGTTTTCAGAGCATGATGCAAGTGGAAAAGAAATTCCCCTCTTTCAAAATCCATTTAACTGTTCAATTGAGGAATTTCTATCTTAAATTGGGAGTTATTGATCTGTAATGTAATGGTATGTTTAAAGGCAAATACCAAGAATCTAATAGTATTCTAGAAATGCCTTCCAAGCAGTGAATATGCTCACTTCAAACATGGACATGTATTTGTATTTTCAAAGATGAATTTTGGAGCCAAGCATGGTGGCACACGCTTCTAATCCCAGCATCTGGGAGGCTGAGACAGGACATCTTGGTTTTCAGCCAGCCTCAGCTACTTAGTGAGGACCTTTGCAAACCAGTGAGACCCTGTTTCAAAATAAAGAATAAAAAATATGGCTGAAGGTGAAGCTCAGAGGTAGAATGCCTCTGGGTTCCATCCCCAGTGCCTCAAAATATGAAAAAAAAGATGAAATATGTAAAATTTTATTATAGATCAAAACTAACAAATATTTGTGGCCAGTTTTGAAAATAGGGATGTTAAAGTCTATAGAGTCTAGTAAGGAAAATGTAGTGACTCTGCAAAATACTTGTAATAAAAAAAAATACTCAGTTACTCCTGTTTGTACTTTCCTCAGTAAATGTTTGTAAAAATGTCTATTTTCATTACATTAATGACTACACAATATCCTTGATTTTGCATCTTGGCCCACAAAACCTAAAATATTTACTGTCTAGGTCTTTACAGAAAAGAGTTTGTCAACCTCTAGTTTATTGCTTTTCCAAGACAAGGCTTATTTGCCTAATCATTGGCCAAATGCATTCTTAGTTTGTACTACAGTTATGTGACTTACTGATGTTAATTAGCTACATACTGAAGTGGTATTACTTTAATATATTTTTCCTCCTTTCAGGGCAATTCCACATCCTCGAGGTCATGCACATTTGGCAGCACTTGTCAACCATGACTGTAAGCAGCTTCTGAAAATCTTTTCAGTCCTTGAGAAAAAAGTGGGGTTTCTTGTATGTGTTATTTGTTTTAATGCAGTATGGGTAAAGTTTTGAATATAAGCTGCATTAAAAACATCCAGCAAAAGGAGAAAATACATTATTAAAATTTTGGATATTTTCTCTTTAAGTGACCCATATTTCTATTTGCTAATGGCTCAGATATTGCTAAGGTTATGTAGAGTCTAGTTGTACTTTCTACACATTTCAGCTAATTTTCATAGACAATGGAAGAGAATATATTTGAAGTCTGCTTTAGAGAACAAAATACATTCTATAAAAATAAACTTGGTTATGAGTGTGTGCATTAAAAATACATGGAATCAGTTTCATCATTTGCCTAAGTAAGCATCAGCTTTAAGCATCAGCTTACTTCTTCTAATAGTGCACTCCTAGCCGGGCATGGTGGCCCACACTTGTTATCCCAGTACTTGGGAGGCTGAGACACGGAGGATTACACAGGTTCGAAGCCAGTCTCAGCTACTTGGTGAGGCTCTCAGCAACTTAGTGAGACTCTATGTTTCCAAATGAAATATAAAATAGGTCGGGGGTGTAGCCCGGAGGTAGAGGCCCCTGGGTCCATCCCCAGGACCACAAAAATAAATACATAAAGAAATAAATAAATAGTGTACTCTTGTAGACTATATGGTGTTTGGGATCAGGAAAGATGCCCTTTTTTGGCTATAAGGATTAAATGTAATATTTCTTAAGAGTTAATTTCTATGTAACATCAAATTTAAATATAGCATTTAAAATCAGAATTTAATTCTTGGACATTTAATTCTCATATACGTTTCTTATAACATGCTATTATTTTAAATACTGTATTCCTACAAGTTTTGGAATAGATAAGAATGTAAACTAATGTGTAATGTATAGGTTTGAATTTCTGTACTTAGTTGACTTTGGTTTTTGTCTTTTAGCTTACAACTTTTCTCACAGAATAGATCATTTGTCGTTTGGAGAGCTTGTTCCAGGAATTATTAATCCGTTAGATGGAACTGAAAAAATTGCTATAGATCGTAAGTATTTAATAATTAATCTTTGAATTTACATGTAGGAAATTGTTCATATAACTAATATTAGTACATCTTTAATAATTGCTTTTCATATTCTTGTAAAAAGATCATCTTTAGGTGGCTTATGAATATGGGGAGAATTTGTCCTGTAAGTGCATGAAATTTGAATGTTAAAAAATAAGTTGTAGTGAGGCGTAGTGGCGCATACTTGTAATCCCCGCGCTTGGGAGGCGGAGACAGGAGGATCGCTCTGGTTCAGAGCCAGCCTCGCTGGTTTAAGAGACCCTGTTTCTAAATAAAAATATAAAATAGGTCTGGGAGTGTAGCCCGGAGGTAGAAGGGCTTCCAGGAACCCTAGTACCATAAAAAAAAAGTTGTACAGTAGAACAACTATTACAAGCATGGTGGCACATGCTTGTAATACCAATTACTTGGGAGGCTGATATAAGATGATTGCAAGCTTGAGGCCAGCTAGGTCAACTTATTAAGACCTTGTCTCAAAGTAAAAAGTTTTGAAAAATGGTTGGGAATGTAGCTTAATGGTAGAGCATTTGTCTGGCACATATATGGCCCTGGCTTCAATCCCCAGTACCACCAAAACAAGAAAAAAACAATAAAAAAAGAAGTCATTGAACAGAATAAAGAAATTAGAGTTACGGATGTATAAGACAGAGAATTCAGAAATTCTAAATATATGAAAGGTTAATGTTTTCATAGGGCATAACCACTTTTTCATATTCACCAAGGTGAATGAAAGCAAAAATATTTCAACATTACAAAAAAATTCTCTTCCTTGTATAGGTTCAAAGTTCTGAAATGCATAGTTACCATTTTAGAAACCTTTCTGGAGAATTTTAAAAGCCTAAGAAACCTAGAGTTTTCCAAAGTGGCTTAGTTATGAATTTAGTTAAATGGAGTACATTAAAGGACAGGTAGCATTTCTGTTTTTTTTTTTTTTTAACTCTCAATTCCAATTAGAATATCAGTTTATTCAAATTTAGAGCAATTTTTTTTAGTTTAGTAGTAAGTAGTCCACTCAAGTTTTCTGAAGATTTTTGACTGACTTTTCTCTGCTTAACTTCTCAAACTGTATGTCATACACCACCTATTGGACTTTTTATGGACTTCTAAAGCTTTTTCAACTACTAGGAATTTTAGCTTTTATAAAACTATAATTAATGATTCATTTTTTTTATTTAAGTGGATATTTTGTTGTTATTACTTAAGTGGGTCTATTGTTTTCAGGTTTATTAATATTTTTAATCCTTTAGCAAAGTGTTATAATCAGATACATTAAAATATTTGACATCAAATACTGACTTAGATTTATGAGTATTTTATGTTTACAAGAGAATGTTTCACATAGGCAAACTTAGTGTACTAAATTTGGAAATGTGTGAATAGAAACATTCTCAGAATTACAAACTTTATTCAGTATAGCCTCACTTTATGATCTAAGTATATCTTTATTCTGTGCTAAAATGCATTATACCAAATGTATTATACCTAAGAGATGCTCATTTGAAAACATGTTGGTCAGTACTTTGTTTCAAGGCACTAAAATAAAATACAAACTTTTGTGTAGAATTTCTACTAAATATAAACATATTACTTTTCAAGGGCTGTTTTAAAACTCATTTGTTCCTAAATTCAGAAAGACTAAGGCATATTTAGAGTTACATTATGAAATGCCACCAGATGGGTATGAACAGGTTATTCAAAGCTTTAAAGCAGGTATGTTTGTCTTCCTGATATGTGTTCTATTACACCTCTTATTCTGAAGAAACAGACCCTCTAAAAAATCACTGTTATAAATCTGTGGTATCATGTAACTAGCCCCTCCTTGATATTGTCAAGAAGTATTGTACTGGGTTACTTACAGTGCCTTTAATACTGTACAGACTATAACCTTTGGAACAATCCATGACTTGTAACAAAAATCATTTTAATCTTTTCTGGCTATTATGATTTCTAAGAAACTTAGAGGATTTTTCTGAATTAACATTAGACAAATCTGTAGTAGTCCCATGACCACAGCTTAAAAGGTTTTTGTTTTTGACATGATAGAAATTTATTCGTAAAGCCCCTCAAAACAGCACAGAGTGAGCAGTTCACCTTCTATCAGAGGATGAAAATGAAGACTTATCTGCAGTTCACAAGCTATCTATTAGTATGGGCAAAGCTAGCAGTTTTTTGCCTTCATATTATCTGTGGGAATATTTGAAGATAATCTAATAAAAAACTTTGTTTTTGAGCGTTCTTGTGGTACATGTAAATGGTGAAGGAAAAATGAATTTGAAACACACTTAGCTTTATTTTTGTTAGAGGCTTGTTTAATGATAGTGTTTGAAGAAACTACACACCCTCACCCCCTGTCAGTAGTTTTACTCTTTCCTCTCCTATACTAGAGATAGAGACAGAAAAACTGGATTGGAAGAAATAATTGATTTGTCTTGAGCAAATATTCCATTCAACATTCTTCATTCGTATAGCCATAATCTAAAAGATTGACCACATAACTTAGAGGAAAGAAGATTCATATTCTTACAGTTTTAGGTTCAGTACATGTGAGGCCAGGGACCTCAGATCTCAGGGCTTGGTGGCACGAAGCAGAGAGAGAGAGCCAGAGCACATGGGCTGTGCTCCTCACATCATGGTGGCTGGAAGCTAGAGAGAAAGTGAGGGGAGGAGGAACCATAATCATCCCCAAGGCCTCACCCCCAGGGACTCACCTCTCCAGCTACACCCTACTGGACTAGGCTACCACCCAGATAAATCCATCTTAGTTAAGATTAATTTATCTACTGGATTTATTTATCTAACTGATTTATCTACATTATGATGGATTTATCTACTACTGGGGTTACCACTCTCCTAGCTGTAATGTCGACTCCAAACACCAACTTATGAGCTCTTCCAGAGGCCATTCTGTGTCTAACCATAATAGCAAAGAGGCTAGCCACAGAAAAACTATTCATACTGTATACAGTCATGCAAAATGTATTTCCATTTATTTGAAACTCTAGAATAGACAAAGCCAGTGTATGACAGTACAAGGCAGGTCAGTGGTTGGCCTACAACTAAAGGTAAAAAGGATTGACTGCCATGTGGAATTGAAATAGAATTTTTTTGAGGCTTTGAAAATATTTTATATTTTGATTTGGTGTCAGTAATAAGGATGAATACTTTTGTCAAGATATATTGAACCCTACATTTAAAATTTGTACAATGTAGACGTAGTGCTTGCTCCTCACAGAGTACATATTTCAATAGGGAATCAGATAATGAGTTAAAAATATGTAGTGATAAGTGTTAGAATAATTGACTATGAAGAAAATAAAAAGTAGTTTTGAAACCCAAATCTTCAATTGCAAAGGAGTACGAGATTTTATTTTACCAAAGATAGGAACATGCAGAAATCTTCCTCTCTAAATCGAAGGCCATGGTCTTCTTGAGTGACCTGCCTGGGTCATGTCCTGGTGTCGTCATGTTGCAACTCAGCACCTGTGGCTATGTTGCTCAGCAAGAGGTTTGTGCCCCCCCCCCCAAAAAAAAAGAAAAAAGACGGGCATTGGGGATGGATCCCAGGGGCATTCTACCGTCTAAGCTACACCTCCAGCCTTATTTTTATTCTTTGTTTTGAACCAGGGTCTCACTAAGTTGCAGAAGGCCTCAGAGTTGCTGAAAACTAGCCACAAACCTGCAATCCCTTTGTCTCAGCCTCCCAAATACTAGAATTATAGGTGTGTACCGCCACACCTGACTTAAACACTTTTCTCAGCCTGCATCCATTCCATTGTAAAGTAGGGAACCTATAGGTTTTCATATTTCCAACTTTAACACAGTTTCTTTTAATGCACACTCAAAAGTTTTGACTCCTTGTGCCAAAAGTTATACAATTCCTTAGTAGAAAGGCCTCATTCTGAAAGCTAATTCTAAGAACTTTGGGTCTGTCAGGCTTCTGCCGGACTCACCTCCCTTGGACTAGACTAGTAGAGAAGAAATAAATTCCACTCTTAGTGAACTATGGCAAAACAGGGAGGGAGAAATGTGAACAAACAGTAAATTCTTCCACAGCCCAGGGTTGCCTCATAGACATATTTGTTGGTCTGTAGTGTTTTAAAATAGGTTTAATTTGATGGTACACCTAATTTTCTGAAGATCACACATATACAATTGCTGATTCTTGAAATCTTTATATAATGGTGGTTCTACAAATGGATGAATGCCTGCCTATTTATGTAGGGCATTCTCTGTTCAGTTCATCATAGATACCACCTTGTCTTCCTTGCCCTTGTTGAGAAAATTAGAAATTATGGTTGATTTATCTAGAGCTGCCAAATGTGTTATTGGCAAAACACTAATTATATGTGAGTTTGTATTCCCAATAATTTGTACTTAATTTATGGAAAGATTTTCTATAGAGTTCCTGTTTTTTTCCTTAATTTTATTGGTGCATTGTATTCATACATCTTCATGGTATGCAAGATGGTGGAGACATACATGCACACATCACGCAATTAGCCCTTATCCAATTCCCACCCCATTCCCTTCCCCTCCCTCCTTCTCATGTTTAGCTTAATGATTGACATTGATATGTTTGTTAAAGTACATCATGTGCATTAGAGAGTTTCCCTCCCCTCCCCTCTCTTCAGTTAGGTCACCTTATTTGCTCATCTATAGAATCTCCTTTGTCTAGAGTTCCTCCTATGACCCATTTTCTCCCTATCTTCTGCATATTAGGGAGAGCATCCGGTTTCTTATTTTTTGTGACTGGCTAATCTCATTTTGCATAATGTCCTCCACCTCTATCCATTTCTCTGTAAATGAAGTAATTGTTTTTTTCTTTATAGCTGAGTAAAATTTCATTGCATACATATCCCATAGTTTTGTAATTCATTTGTCTGTTGATGGACATCTCAATTGGTTCCACAGTTTGTCAATGGTGAATTGTGTAGCTATGGACATAGATACACATGCATTAGTTTGGTAGTTTGGTTTTCTTTCTTTTGGGTAGATACCCAGAAGTGGTATTGCTGGATCATGTGGTAAGTTTGTTTCCATTTGCAATCCCACCAATAATGTATTAGAGTTCCCGCTTCTCCAAATCCTTGTCAGCATTTGTTGTTGTTTGTGTTTTGAATGATTGCCATTCTAGTTGGAGTTAGCTGAAATCTCAGGGTAGTTTTGATTTGCATCTTTCTGATTAAAAATGATGTTGAGCATTTTTTCATGCATTTATTGGCCATTTGAATTTCTCCCTTAGTGAAGTGTCTGTTTAGTTCACTTGCCCATTTTTTGATTGGGTTATTTGTGTTCTTAGTGCTGAAATTTTAAGATAAGGACGTCCATTATCACCACTTCTTTTTAATATAGTACTTGAGACTCTAGCCAGTTGCAGATGACATGATACTAAGAAAATCCAGCAAAGCCAACAAAGAGGCTTATAGAACTTAACAAATTCAGCAAAGTGTCTGGATTTAAAAAATCAATCTTAAAAAATAAGAAGCTGCCAGGCGTGGTGGCGCACGCTTGTAATCCCAGTGCTTGGGAGGCAGAGACAGGAGGATTGCACAGGTTTGAAGCCAGCCTTGCTGGCTTAAGAGACCCTGTTTCCAAATAAAAAATATAAAATAGGTCTGGGAGTGTAGCCCGGAGGTAGAAGGGTTTCCAGGAACCCCAGTACCACCAAATAAATAAATAAATATATAAGTAAATAAAAATAAAAAATCAGAAGCTTTTCTTTATACCCACAATAAATCCACTGGGAAAATAAATCCAGAAAACACTTCTACTCAGGATTTCCAACAAACAAATAAAATACTTAGGAATAAACTTAACCAAGGAGGTAAAAGACCTCTACAAAGAAAATTATAAAACATTGAAAAAAGAAATCGAAGAAGACCATAGAAGATGGAAAGATCTTCCATGTTCCTGGATAGGCAGAATAAATATCATCAGAATGGACATACTTCCAAAACTGATCTATAGATTCATCACAATACCCATTAAATTACCAAGATCATTTCTCAACAGATAGAAAAATCAGTCCTTAAATTTGTTTGGAACAACAAAAAACCCAAAATAGCCAAAGTAGTGCTCAGAAACAAAAACATGTAGCAAGAATCTCAGTACCTGACTTTAAACTACAAAGCCATAGTAATAAAAACAGCATGGCACTGGCACAAAAACATATACAGACCAGTGGAGCAGAATAGAAGACTCAGAAACAAATCCACATATTTACAGCCAATTTTTGACAAAGGAGCCAAAACATATACTGGAAAAAAGATAGCCTGTTCAAAAAATGGTGTTGGCAAAACTGTTTAACCATATGCAGAAAAATGGAAATAAACCCCACGTTTTCACCCTGCACAAGAGTCAATTCAGGATGGACCAAAGACTTGGAAATTAGACCAGAGACCTTGAGGCTCCTTAAAGAGGGTATAGGTCCAACACTGCAACACACAGGCACAGATAAACACTTTCTCAGCAAGACCCCAAAGGCACAAGAAAGTAAACGGCAAATCAGTATGTGGAATTGCATTAAACTGAAGAGCTGTACAGCAAAGGAAAGAGTACTGGGCTGCTGGATGTGGTGGCTCATGCTTGTAATTCCAGCATTCCGGAGGCGGAGACCTGAGGATCGCAGTTCATGGGCAGTCTCAGCTACTTAGGCCTTGCGCAACTCAGACCCTGTTTAAAAAAAAAAAAAAGAAAAGAAAACTAAAAAATAGGGATGGGGGTATAGCTCGGAGGTACAATGCCTCTGGATTCCATCCCCAGTAAACACACACACACACACACACACACACACACACACACACACACACACACGGCTGAATTCCATCAGAATTCTTGGAGTCTTTGTGAAAAGTGTATCTTCCTGAGCTCTTTGTCCATTTGAATGAGATTATCTTGAGGAAAGGCCTGGACTTTTATTTTGAAGAAACTCTTCAGGTGTTTCTTTAATATTTTGAAAGCTGCTACAATAAATTATTTTCCATTATTTATACACACTTTGGTTTCAAAGACAACATGTATAAAGTACATAAGGTTTCAGTTCAAAATGCCATGAGATCCCTTGCTCACTCTAAGTAGATAAACTTATTCAAAGTTTTTTGAATATAGTCCTAGAGCATGAACATGTATTTTCCTGTGTGAACTCTTAATTGCTTAAAATTCATTAGTAATTGGTAATATACTGGTATTTGTTGTTTATATTAAACCTATAGATGCCTAATAACTATAAACATGATCTTTTATATTGCACAATTATCATTGAGTAGTTTATTTAGTTACCTTTCTGTTATGGTATCAATTCCTTATATTTATTCAAAATCTAGTCAGCTTTCTTTTCTGTTTAGTAGTATATCTTAGGATATTAGCAAGAGCTGAAAATTGGGATGATTATACTATTGTAATTTTATTTTATTGTGATTAGTTTTCTACTATAACATTACCTTTATTTTTTCATGTTTCATGTAAGAAGAATATGATTTTAAGGGCTAAGTTCATCTTTTTTAAGAGAGTGTGTGTGTGTGTGTGTGTGTGTGTGTGTGTGTGTGTGTGTGTGATGTATGCATCTGCGCCCATACTGGCACATGCATAGATAACACCCATTTTATGCTGACTGAGAACTTGTTTTACCAAATATGACTTTTATCTTCATTGCTTCTTTTAAAATTGCTTATTAGACATTAAGTCAAATGTGATATTATATTTCAAAGTTAATAAAAGAAGGATATATTTGGCAGTAGTTTCTTTGCTACTGGATTAATGAAAAAACACATTTGTTTTTATTTTAGACAACCAAATGTTCCAATATTTTATTACAGTTGTGCCAACAAAGTTACATACATATAAAATTTCAGCAGACACCCATCAGTTTTCCGTGACAGAAAGGGTAAGTTGGTTCGAATTGATAATTTTTGTTTTTTGTTAGCATTTTACAGCCCCATAGCTACAATGTTGGGGTTTTAGTTGGTGCCATCCCCATTTTAAAATATGTAGAAATTTTGAAATGAATTAGAATTTTATTTTAAGCCAGAACATGTCAGAAATGGGTATTATTAAGTTCCATAAAAAGAAAAGAATGTATTTTAATTTGAAATTGTGATGGCATTAGTTGTTTGATTCTCAGTGTCTTTTATTTTATAATATTCTTATAAGCAGTTCTTATCAGAAGGTTTTGTGACTTCTGTATTTTTTAATAAATGTTCCTTCTCTGGAACATGATTATTTCAAATCAGATGGCCAATTTAGAGGTTTCACTTTTCTAAATTAATGCTTTGTTTTCATTTGATAGGAAGAGTGGTTTGCAGCCTCAGAATAGAATGTTTTTTAAACAATACTGCCAATGAGGAGTAGTAGGGGTTTAGAATTATACAGCCTAGAATAATTTAACAGATTTCTCACCTTTTTCTTTTTTTAATTTGATGCTGGGGGTCAAATCCAGGGTCTTACATGTGCTAGGCAAGTGCTGTATTACTGTGCTACTATACCCCAGTCATTATTTTGTTATTTTTGTCTTTCAGAAGGATAAATATTCATTGAGTGTGGTGGCACACTGAAAAAAATAAAGTTTAAATACTAGTATCCAGATCACTTCTAAGGCAAAATTTTAAGTGCTTTTTAAGATTTACTTTCTTCCATATGTAGTTTTCTTGGATTTTTTAAAATTATTTTATTTATTTATTTATTTATTTATTTATTTATTTATTATTTTGGTGGTATAAGGAAATGAATGCAGGGACATTCTACCTCCGAGCTACAGCTCAACACTCTTTTATTTTAATTTTGAAACAGTCTTGCTAGGTTGAGGAGAGTCTCACTACTTGCTGAGGCTGGCCACAAATCTGTGATCCTCCTGTCTTAGTCTCCAAGTACTGGGATTACCAGCATGTGGCACCACACTCAGCTGATACTCTTTTTACTTATTATGAGGTCTTCAATGGTAGTGGAAATTTTTCCTTGTTCTTCTGAAATTAGATATTGTTTGTAGGGGAAAGTATTACGTATTTTACTTTTCAAGTAGTTCAGGAAGAAAAACTAACCCAAGTACATACAATTGGGTACATTTGTATATTTTTCTGTATATGTACACACATTCACAGACCATAGTGTATACAAGTATGTATTGGGTTTCTCAACATTTCTGAGGGGAATGTAATATGTTATTTCTCACCTATAAGACTGAGGAACACCTGAAAAACAGTATACAGAGTTGGCAAAGTTTTGGAGAAAACAGGTACACATACTTTGCTTATAGAATGCAAAATGACATAATATCCCTGGAAAATGTTTGGCAGTATCTTCAAAATTGTGTATGCATTTACCCTTTGACCCAGCAGTCCACCTCTCTCAGAAATTTGTTCTCAAGATGCAATGGGAAAAATACAAAAAAGTATTGTGTGTAGGAAGCTGTTATATTGTTATTTATAATGGCCGAAGACTAGAAATAGCTCAGATTTTACATCTGCACAGTGGAACACCATCTAAATACAAAATGAAGAATAAGGAAGAGCTCTATATACTTATAAGATATTATCTCCAAGATATATTTAAACACAACAAAATTAAATCAAAAAGACTAAAATACATAGTAGAATCCTAGAGCTTTTGAACCTTTGAGGGATGTATTTGTGCTGATTAGAGTAACTGAATAGGATTGATGGGTAAAGAGCAGGAATGAGGGGCAAGGATATCTGGATCCCTAATTCAACCTCTCACCCTTACAGGTAGGAACAGTTTGTTTATAACTGAAGCAGGATATGAGCATTTAGAGCTTGAAGATGAAGTCCTTATTTGAAATTTGATCAGTTGCTTACAAGGCTCTACTGGGGTAATAATAGAGGAAGGGGTTTTATAATGTCCCGCATAAAATTGCTTTAGATTCCCTTAGTAGTATAATTCCTAATGACTGTAGTACTAATGTGTCCTAAAGCATGCAATTTAATTAAAAATTAGTAAAAATAGATAAAGTCTGGCATAGAAGTCATAACAATGCACTATAGTAGCATAGTTGTTTGGGGCTATAATAGGAATTTATTGAAGATTAAAAACTTGATTTTTGAAGTATAAACAGGATAGAATGAAATATATATTCATCTTCTGCTTAGTGTGTACACTGTGGTAGATTTATAATTATAGTTGCATTCTTTTATAAATACCCTTTAAAAACTGAACCATTTGCTCAAGTACTATATATTTTTTTATCCCTCACTTACAAATTCCTTTTTATTTTTTAAAAGTTTCAGTATCAGCCAGGCATGGTGGTGCATACTTAGAATCCTAGTCAAGTACTATATTTTTTACTTAATGTATTTTTATTTTTTCTTATTATATCTTATATAGTTTAAAAGAACAATAGAAAATGAAATTACTTCCTTTAATTTGACCGTGTGACAGGAAATACAGTTATTTTGTGAATTCTTAGCAAAAAAGTATTATAAAAGTATGTCAATATGTAAACTTCAAAACTGGGTGTGGGGGCACACTCTTGTAATCCAGGCATTTGGAAGGCTGAGACAGGAGGATCGTGGCTGACAGACAGCCTCAGCTACTTAGTGAGGCCCTTTGCAACTCAGTGAGACTGTTTCAAAATAAAGAATAAAACATAGGACCGAGGGTGTAGCTCGGAGGTAGAATGCCCCTGGGTTCCATCCCCAGTACCTCAAAAAACAAAAAAAGTAAACTTCATTGATTTGGTCAGTGCTGAACATAACAGTTGTAGCACATGAACTGGGTAGAAAACTTGTATATAAAGTGATCTTTTGGGGGGAAATAAACAAGAATTACTTTGCCCTTTTGATAGTTTCAACTAAGCCCACTAAGAATATTGAGTAATTACCTCTGAAGAGCTTAATTTGAAAGGACAATTCATAAAGAATTTTGTACATCTTGTATAATAGAGCTGTGGGGCCGAATATTGAATTTTTATGTTACCAATCAAAAGACATGAATTCTGTTTTTCTCTTCCTTCCCTCTCCTTCCTTTGCCTTCCTTTTAGGAACGTGTCATTAACCATGCTGCAGGCAGCCATGGAGTCTCTGGGATATTTATGAAATACGATCTCAGTTCTCTTATGGTGACAGTTACTGAGGAGCATATGCCATTCTGGCAGTTTTTTGTAAGGCTGTGTGGTATTGTTGGAGGAATCTTTTCAACAACAGGTTAACATTCATTTCTTTGTGTCATTTCTAAAAATTTATTACATTTAAGTGCTTCCCTTTAAAAAGGGACAAGATATACACACTTATGTTTTAATATTTGAAGAATTTTTTCTTTAAAGTTAATTCCAAAGCTCTAAAATTATATCATTTAACCATTAAACATAATGATGTCCTAGTGTTCAGTAATTTAAGGGAGGTTTTATGGTAAGTTACAACTAAAATTGTCCAGGTTCCGCCATTTACTTGGTGGTAGCCTTGAATGAATTATGTACCTTTTCTGAAATTGTTTTGTCATCCTTAAAAATCAGTATCTAAGAGTTAAATGAGAAAATGCCTAGAAATAGTCACTTGACTGTAAATTCCCTTTTCATTTAAGGTATTTTTATTAGTATATTCCCTAAAATCTTAATGGTAATTTGAGCTATGTAGTATGTGGAACCAGATTATTTATACAATTATGTTTTATTTTTTGGCCTTAAATTTGGAATTCTCTCAAAGATCATTTTGCAGAATTATCATGAAAATTTGAGAGTTCAGTACAGTAGATATAATAAAGAAACAGTTCCTTTTTTATCTTCAGTTCCTATTTAGTATTAAATGGAGTTGGGGAATTTATGTACTTGAAATCATATTTTTTAAACAAATGAATAGCTTTTATTCTGTACTTTGTAATTCATTTAAATTGTGTGTTGTTAATGTCATTTATTTTTGGAATTATGGGAAAAACCTTGAAGAGATTGTGTCAAGGTCATAAATTATGTAGCCTTGTGATTTTTGAGAAATCCTCTTTTAAATTTAAATATCTTTTACTATGGACGTGATAATGCAGACTGCTTAGTTTCTTATTCTTTTCAAATTTTAATTTCATTTTTTAATTGTTATATAGCAATTTCAGAATAATTAAAAGCACATACTCATTGTTTATTACAGGCATGTTACATGGAATTGGAAAATTTATAGTTGAAATAGTTTGCTGTCGTTTCAGACTTGGAGCCTATAAACCTGTCCATTCTGTAAGTGTTGATCGTGTACATGGCGCTGATCTCTAAGTCACAGTACCATTGCTAAATCTAAGTAGTTGTTCCTGGTGTCTGAAAGGAATTGTCTGAGTTAAAGTTTTGTGTTTATAGAAAGTAATTAAGAAATAAAGCCAATGAGCTGGTCTTTTTTTCTCTTCTTATAGGTTCCCTTTGAGGATGGCCACACAGACAACCACTTACCTCCTTTAGAAAATAATACACATTAGCACCTCCTGTGTGAAGGGGAAAAACTTTTTTGCCTGAGACATAAAATCTTTTTTAATAATAAAATATTGTGCAATATATTCAAAGAAAAGAAAATAAGAATGAGAACCTGGAAACACACTTATTTAAAAAAGAGAGAAAAAATGGAAAAAAAAAAACTGAAATACTATGTTGTGTCTGTTACAAATGTCCTAGAAGAAATTATGCAGCTAATCACTGACTAAACCCAGCTGGAGTATTGCTTTGAAGATGTTTGCTGGTATTTTCACAGCACATGGACAGGGTCAGACTCTGACCTTGCTTCTTGGTGACAAAAGCCTGAAGGAAGGAAGTGAAACCACATCTAAAGAAACAGGCATTGACGAGTGCAAAATGTTTGCGTCCTTTTGTTTTTAAAAGATATGATGTCGGAATAAAATATGTAAAACATATGGAAAAGTAGTCTAGACTTTAAACAATTGTGATCAGGTCATATTGTTAATCAATAAAAGCAGGGACTAGTGCCTATGTCACAGCCATATTAATGTCAAGCCATATAGAGAGGACCCTCTGTCCGCTGCTTTGGTCTTAGGAAGACAACTGCGTTCTCTAACTCTGGTTATTGACTTTTCTAACTGTTCAAGGTAGAATCTTAAAAGACAAAGGTGAAACCTCCCAAGGGCAGATATGTAAATGGTATGATACGTTAACAGAGGCATCACTCACAAGTTATGTAGTAGAGAATATGCAGGGAGAAGAAAGCACATGTTTTTTTACAAAAGATGCTAGTTTTCCTAATCTGACCATTATATTATTGGTATAATTTGGGAGACATGGGGAAATAAAAAGATCCATTTCTGATGATGAGAATTATCAATTTGTAAAACATGAGGAAGTATAGAGTATTTTATATATGTGCTGAGTGGGGAACAGGGTAACTAATTAAAATAGAAGTATGAGGCAAATTTTTAAGTATGACAAGATAATGTCCGATCTGAGAGGTGCCATATGAAACTGTCCGTGAAACTGTAAAACTGAATTATGAAGGAAATACTGCGTTCAGGGTATCCTGAATGTGAAAAATATTGTATTAGGTTGTATTGTTCTTTCTATTATTTAAGGACTGGTTTTAAATTTTCAGAATATAAAAGGTTAAAATAATGGAGGGAGCTATCATATCATTCAGGTGCCATTAAAAACTATATTTGGAATATATGTGCCAATATCAGTCTTCCTTTTGTAATATTTAGTAATAGAAGAACCATCAATCCCCAGAGTGTAAATCTTTGAGGGAAATGGGGACACAAGATTCCAGGTAGGTAATGAAACCAAAAGACTAGGTTTTTTAAAATATACTTTTATTGGTGCATTGTGATGATACGTGATAGCGAGGTTCAGTGTGATACAAACACTTGGTGTGCTTCTCTCTGGATTCCACCTCATTCCCTGCACTGTCATGTTAGTGAAATTGTTAGTGTCACCTTCATATATAGGTACAGCATTATTTGAACTGTTTCCAAAAGGCTAGATTTTAGTCCTAACAAATATGGCCAAGCAATTAGATTTAAAAAGGAGGTTTTAGAGTGGCAGGTCGAAAGTTACGGATTTTCACGTGATTTTTTTTTTTTAAGACAAAAGCAGACTTTCTTGAAAAGATGTTAGATAATACTAATGGAGAGAAGGTGAAATCATGACAAAACTGCTTTGAGATAATATCGTTCATGTAGAATGGTATTTTGCAGAAAACTGCATCTTATTTAAAATACACAAAGACATTAAGAGCCATGGAGTTAGCTAATCAATATACCATGTTTTAAGAGATTTTTGAATCTCAAAAATTCTGAATAATAAATGAGCCTCATTTAGATACGATTTTTAAAAAATGTTATTTTTAATAAAATGGGTTAGAAACTAATAAAATATGTTTTAAAACGAATTTTAATTAGATTTGTAGCTATTTTAAAATGATTGTCTTTTACATCTTGTCAGAAAAATCAAACTTTAGGGGTTTCTTTAATAATGGGATGGGAGTACTAATTTAGGGTTACTTTCAGGGTTATAATTATCTTTAAAAATGTTTAAAATTATTTTGATACATGATTTTAATTTCCAAGTTTTTTGATTACCACATTAACGTTTTGATGAGATTAATGTCCCATTAAAACTTTATAAAGGAATTTCATTAGAACAAAATCCTGCTTTGCCATTGATTTTCATTTTTTAGTGAGACTTGTGTCTGAAACTCTTCAAATAGGGTCAGATTTGGGGCATTGAAGGAATTAAAATCCTGACCAGCCATTCAGATGATGAAGAGTAACTACATAATAGGTTTTGTGGGGAGTTTTTGGTCCCACCAACTGTTTCTTTTCCATCTCAGAAATCCACTTTACTGACCTGCCTGCTATGCAACTTTTTCCTACCTTTGTGGGTCCCTCCAGCCAAGGTACCCAACTTTATTACACAATCCCATTCTTTTCATTCTGTTAAAATATTCATAATATCTATCTATGTTCCCATCTCTATATTTTAAAATCTGAGACTTATTTGCAATGTGTTTTTAAATTATGTTCGTGTACATTGGCTTATAAAGAAGAGTTAATATTTAGCTGAGTAATTCACTGTTGTAGTATTTGTACACTTCAGACTACCTCTTAGGAAAAGCTTAACTCAGTTTTAGTCAGAATTACAAAATTACCTAATTCTCAACTTAGGTGATTAACATACTTTTCTTGTACAGTTTTTGATGAAAAAGATTCTATTTTTATAATTAGTACTTTACTAATACAAACAATATTTGCAATCTTTGATACACTCTTAACTTTGGAACTTATAAAGAGTTACTAAAACCTAATAGTAGAAGTGCAAACTATACTTTTACTTTTTTATGCTATGGATTAGTAATTTAAGTACCAGGAAGTAAATTTATATACAACTCCTCTGCTTCAAAATTCAGTTTACACTTGCAAGCAAGGTGCATATTTTTCATTGTTAAAAATTATTTAAGCCTGAACCTTAGAATCTTTAAAATTTCAGAGTGTCATTTAACTTAGAACCTTTCCTTCTTTTTTGAGCTCTAGCAAACCTTCCACAAACTGTGAGTTAACCATTTTCAACACCATCAAAATAAAAATGGAGCCAGGAGTGGTGGCGCACGCTTGTAATCCCAGCATTTAGGAGGCCGAGACTGGAGGACCGCGGTTCATGGACAGCCTCAGCTACTTAGTGAGGCCCTTTACAAGTCAGTGAGCCCCTATTTCAAAATAAAGAAAAAATAGGGCTGGGGTTGTAGCTCAGAGGTAGAATGCCCCTGGGTTCCATTTCTAGTACCACAAAAAAAAAAAAAAAAAAAGAAAAGAAAAGAAAAGGTAGTAAATTATGTTTACTACCTGTGGTATAATGCCTGGATTCATACTCCTGTTCTCTTATCATTATATGGTAAAAGTGTATTTTACCCCTTCCTGAAATATTTTTTTAGTTGTGAAACCACTTTGCATTATTACAAAATAATAATGCCTTAAATTTTTTGGTTATCTTTTAAATTTTTACTTTAAGAAAGGAAAAAAAACAGGAAACAATTTAGGGTCTCAGCCACAAACATTTGTTCTACTCTTGATAAAAACTTTGATATTTTCTTTGTTTTAATCTTGATAAAAAGAATTAAGATCATATACTGCCAAGTAAGCTTCAATTCTTCATATTTAAACTTTTTTCTAATAAGAAAACTACTTGGATCTTTATCACTTGATTATACTTGCTTTTCCTCTAGATGGAGGGAAACTGTTCTGTAGGATTGGATTTTATATATTTTCTATTGAAGGTAGAAGAGTGATAAAAATTGGGTGGTTGATTCAAGTGGCTCTATACCTATAAGAATTGAGTACAAGTAAGATTACAGAGAACTACTTAAATAGTGTTGTTTTGGCAAATTCAAGTATTATTGGATGTTTAACAAAAGGAAATAACATCCAAATATTTTAACTTGTTTATGCAATTTTACAATAATTTCAAAGTGTAAAACTCAGAATGAGAAGGCATAGGGGAAAATATACAGTAATTATAACAAATGTAGACCTTTATAACAAAACCTCTAGCAATAGCGCATATAAATATGTAATAAATGCTTTGCAAAATCTTTGTCTTCTTTTTTTTTTTTTTGGTGGTACTGGGGTTCCTGAAAGCCCTTCTACCTCCGGGCTACACTCCCAGACCTATTTTTACATTTTTATTTGGAAACAGGGTCTCCTAAGCCAGCGCGCGCGGCTGGCTTCACCTGCGCCATCCTCCTGGCTCTGCCTCCCAAGCGCCGGGATTACAAGCGTGCGCCACCACGCCCGGCTTTGTCTTCTTTTTTTAGACAGCTACATAAAACACTTAACCTTTAACCCCTGCCCCATGCTGGTAAACCCAGGTCTGTGAGCATGCTGGACAAGCATTCTACCACTGAGCCTTTCCACCCACCCACCCACCCACACAGTCCTGCTTTTAATTCCATAAAGGTATTTTCCTAGAATTGACCCCAGTTACTCTCACATCTTTGTATCCATATTCAAGTCCAGTTTAGAACCAAGTACTTCTAAGTGAAATAGACACACCTAAAATGTGTAAGAGAGAAGTTTCTGCTTATTTCAACTCAATTTCAGTAAGCATTCTTTACTACAGCAGAATCCATACTTCTCAGGAAACCAATTGCATCTTGAAATCTAATCACTAGTATTTCGATAGTTTTTAGAAAACATTTTAAAAGTAGCAGCCGGGCATGGTGGTACATGCTTGTAATCCCAGCATTTGGGAGGCTAAGGCAGGAGGATTGGGGTTGCAGACAGCCTCAGCTACTTAGGCCCTTTGCAACTTGGTGAGACCCTGTTTCAAAATAAAGAATAACAAAATAGGGCTGAGGGTGTACCTCGGGGGTAGAATGTCCCTGGGTTCCATCCCCAGTACCACAAAAACAAAAGTAATAAGCATTTTTGCACAGTTCTTTGTGTGCATATGAGACCACCATTGTGCTTCTTACCATACACAGTTGCTTATATTCCCAGACATAAAAATAGCAGTTCTAGGAAACTAGCCATTCAGAAATTTTTATGTGATTCCTATGAATTTAAAAATTATTGATGTTTTTGGAAACTGGGCTAATGTATAATGTAATAATATGTATAATATAATTTTTATATTCATATGAGATAACAGTCTTGGGGTTGAGACCTATTTACCTTGAGAGTCTATGTTGTTAACTGGAAGTGAAGTTAGACTAGAATAAAATTGTGTGAAGAGTGCCAGGCATGGTAACATGCCTATAATTCCTCAGATAGGAGGATGATGGTTTGAGGCCAACCTCAGCAACTTATACTTCCAGCAACCTACCAAGACCCTGTTTCAAAAAACAATAAAAAAAATAATATAGGGCTAGAGGTGTAACTTGGGGGCAGAATACCCCTGGGTTCCATCCCCAGTACCCAAAATGTATTTTTCTGAGTTGTGTGCCTACCTACCTCAATTTTTTTCTATTATTGATCACCTTAGGCAGTGACAATCTTCTACCTTGTAATATTCCATACTGTATCAGGTATTGTGGGTGTAGAATATAGGAATTGCCAAGATTTCTTTTAAAATTTAGGTATCTTTGTACTTTAATCTTCTCAAACTAGAATATTCTTTCCCATTGCTTTATATATATTGGACATTAAAGTCATTGTTTACTGGCCCTCATGCAGGCTACTTAACATATTAGAGGTTTTCTTTCATATAGGTACCTACTTTTGCTAAGTCATCACAAGAAAACTATACATGTCATTACTCTGATGTGACAGAACACTTGTAAACGTAACTCTAATAGTGTTAGAAAAAAGTGAAGCATGTACTTTTATGTTTATTTTCATTTAACAGTTATTTCTGTGATTTGATTTGGTTTGCATGAAAGTATTCTTTGGAAGATGATTTTCTTTTCCTGGAGCTAGGGGTTTGTGGGGTGACCTGCAATATCAGTAGTTAAACAAAATCACCACCAGAAGACGGATAAGTTTTTAATTCCAGGTTTTTATTTAATCAAAAGTCAGAATGTGCACACTTGATCAGTGGAGTTATTGAATTGAAACATACAATTATCAAAAGATAGTAAGTTCTTAAAACATTTTAATCCGGTCCCATTGAACCTTATCTTGATTTCACATTTTTATCGTATTCATAGTTTTTATCACTAGCTCAGAAGTATGGACATTTCAAACTAAAATATTACCACATACTTTGTTTCAGAGGTGAGTTGTCTGCCATGGAAAGTAGTCTCTAGATCTCGGATCAAATTGGGAAAGACACAGCCCAGGAGGGTTTGCCCCAGTTCTCTTTATTTAGCTCAAGAGCATCTCAAGTAATACTGGGCTAGATACTGCTCCAAGACCTTATGCATCTACTCCTCATTGTGCCTTTTTAAGTATTACTAATCTCAGAAAGTGACCATAAACATAACTGATAGCCGCGCATGGTGGCACACGCTTGTAATCCCCACGCTTGGGAGGTGGAGACAGGAGGATCGCGCAGGTTCTAAGCCAGCCTCGCTGGCTTCAGAGACCCTGTTTCCAAATAAAAAATATAAAAACCATAGGTCTGGGAGTGAAGCCCAGAGGTAGAGGGTTTCCAGGAATCCCAGTACCACCAAAAGAAAAAAGAAACAACTGTGCTAAATTTGTTAACATTTTCTGCCTGTTTAATTTTTAACTAGTGGTGATTACTTTTTATCATTGCTTAAGTCCCAAATACCATGTTTAAATAATAGTACATATTTTTAGCATAAATAAATGTAATCCAACATAGCACTCTTCTCTTAAATATGAGGAATAAGAAAAGTTGGGACAACAAACTATGGGAATTTGAGAGCCCATAAGGTTTTTATTTTGTATAAAATATTTTTATGGGGGAAAAAAAGGTCCTGTTCTCTAAACTTAAGGTTCTTTAATGAAAACTACTTTTCGGCTCTACATTGTACACTTAGAGTTGTACAACTGGAATCATCAAGATACTAAAATCCTTGTGATGGATAACAGAAGAAAAATTTCTCCCATTGTATACAAGAAGACTAAAACTTATATTTGAAGTTCTGCTGTCCACAATGGTAGGTGGCTGGGTTTCTGTTATGATAGTTACAGTTTAGGCACTTCCCTGTTGACCACTCCAACTGAGGCTGGAGTGAATAAGCTTACCACTGTAAGGGCTTTGATAATGAACAAGAAGGAAACACGGTTATGAAAACTGATATTTAAAAAAATTTCCCATAAAAGCTGTTAAAATTATGAGTAGCTATTAGTTTTGACTTAAAAGCAGAATAAGCTAGAGTCTTTGATGCAAATATGGTTGTTCTCTTTCTATACATAATAACTTACTCATCTTGGTCCTTTTTTAGGTTTAAGAAATGAATATAGTTTAATAAAATGGTAAACGTGAACCCACTTTTCTAATTCCCCCACCCCTCAGTCAAGATTCTATGGTATAACCATGGAAAAGAAGGAGAGACATTTCCAGTGGGGAATTATTTATTTTACATTATCTGTAAGAATGTCTAGACCAGGCTAGTCATCTGGATTCAAACCTTTTTATTGGTTACCTCAGAATGGTTCCAAGGTCTTACTACCTTTCAATAGCTTACTTTGACTTCTACCATATGTTTGTCCATGTTTATTTGAATTAAACTTAACTTTTAAGGAGAAAAGAAAAGCCAAATGTAAAA
Source organism: Muscardinus avellanarius (assembly GCF_963383645.1). Lineage (NCBI taxonomy): Eukaryota > Metazoa > Chordata > Mammalia > Rodentia > Gliridae > Muscardinus > Muscardinus avellanarius. Next base: position 87,988,694 of record NC_137797.1, read on the forward strand.
AAGTGGGGGTATTTTCATATTTTTTAAAAAAGAGCCCAGACTAGAGTGTTAGGAAATAATCTGGAAATAGGATTTTTTTCCCTTAGAATGTGATCATAGACTAATTTTTATGACTTTTCTTCTCTCACTGACATACAATATACAGTTTATAGTGGTAAATAACAGTGTATTTGGCATTTGTCAACTTGGGCACATTCCTTCTTCTCCTAATCTTGAGAACCACAGTTTACTGTTTCAGAGGTATCAGAGAGGTTCCAGATCAAAGGCTCAATGTTCTTAGATCTTGAGCGTGGTGGATGCCCTAAAGTAGGAGAGGAACTTATAGCAGAAGCTCACAATGAAGAACCAGACGTTCCGAGCCACCTGAGATCTTGAAATGAGAAGGCACCAGATGACAAAGAGGGTAGTGTTAAAGAGGTAGTGAATATTTCGGAGCCTGGAGAACAGACAGACAAAACCAAAGTTAAGACAGCCACTGTGTTCATCTGAAGTATAAATCTATCTTTTCCTGGTCGTAACCGGCAAATATTTATTAAGCACTTAGATTATGGGCATGACTTGATGGCCTTTTGGTTGTTGTATCTTTCATTTTCATAGCATTCTTAATGGTCAGATTTCACCATATTTCCCTAAGCTATTTTTTCCACACACATCTGTACTTGAAGGTATTTTATAAGCATGATCAGCATAATCTTTAAGAATACCTTTGATTTTACAACTATATCAAGTCTTCACTGTTTTCCACTAGAGGGTAAATTCTAAGGTTTTTAGCCTCTGTTTCAAGTTCTCTCCCTGTTTGCAATCTAACTTAACATCCTTGTCATCTCTGTACTGCAAACCCTCTGCTTCTACCAAAATTATTACCACTGTGCTACAATTCTTTGTCCCTCACAAATTATGACTAATAGAAATTTAAGGAATTTGAAGGAATTGGATAGAGATTTTTCTCATGTTACATAGCATGGTCTGTTCTGTCTTTTTGGTATCTTACTATCATTATTGTAGAATATGATAGAAGAAACAGAAGCCGGGCATGGTGGTACATGCTTGTAATCCCAGCATTCGGGAGGCTGAGACTGGAGGATCGCGGTTCCCGGACAGCCTCAGCTACTTAGTGAGGCCCCCTGCAACTTAGTGAGACCCTGTTTCAAAATAAAGAATAAAAAAATAGGGCAGAGGGTGTAGCTCGGAGGTCAAATGCTTCTGGGTTCCATCCCCAGACTGCCCCCCCCCCCAAAAAAAGAAGAAGAAACAGAAACTTGGATGCCAATCTGGCCCCTGTACTTACTAGGCATTACTATGGATAAATTACTTGCCTTCTTTGACTCTAAATACTTGTGTGATGAAAATGGGTAACAAAAAATGATGCATGCTCTGTAGGAGCACAGTGAAGTCTAAGTGGAACAGTGTATTATAAGGCACAGTATACAAGAGAACTTGGAATGCAGTAAATGCTCAAGAAATGCTAATTCTTCCCCTTCCCAGCTCAAACTGTATGCCTGGTACAAAGTCAAATACCCAGTAAAAGCTCCATAATACTGAGCAATTATGGTTACCTCTTCATATGTTGCCTAGCTTCTGGGATCCCAGCCATATCCTCCTTCAGTAAGTACTTCTTCACTCCCAAAACGTAATTTTCAATGTATTCCATCCAGTTCAGATGGCTCACATCAAAGTTGAATACCTGCAAGGCAAGAGACATCATGGACTTCCAGAACTGCACTGCTAGAATGTCTCACCTTGCTCACTTGGCGAAGTTTCTTTTACATAAATGAGTGGCATTCAGTTTAGGAAAAATAGGTATTTCTCCAAAGAAGAGAATATTTGGAGTGATTGCTTCAGAGGTACTAATAATATAGATTACCATTGATAGAGAAATATTTAAACACAATTCAAGCCCAAATATTTGACATTTAGGGAGACTTGGAGGGAAATTTAAAGGAACTGTATTATTTAGTCTAGTTAAGGCTTTTTTCAGGTAAATGAGGAATCATTTATTATTAATATTATTATTATTATTATATTATTATTAGTTTTTGCGGTACTAGGGATGGAACCCAGGGGCATTCTACCTCTGAGCTACACCCCAAGTCCTATATTTTATTTTTTGAAACAGAGTCTCACTGAGTTGCAAAGTGCCTCACTAAGTAGCTGAGGCTGTCCTAGTAACCCGATCCTCCTGTCTCAGCCTCCCAAATGCTGGGATTACAAGCATGAGCCACCACGCCCAGCTAGGAATCATTATTTTAAATAGTGATGGAAAAACCAAAATATAAAATGTGCATCTTTTCCATTCCTCATTCACATTGCTTCCTTAGCCTACCATCCTTTCCTATAATATTCCCTCTTCATTATGCAAATGTGAATAAACTGGGAAGCAAGGCCTTAAGGAATTGGTTAACAGAATGTATTTAAAAGTGAGTAACTGCTGGGCGAGGTCTCAGCAGTTGGTAGTCTGAAACAGGAAGATTGTGGTCAAGGCCAGCCTCAACTTCTTAGTGAGACCTTTTGCAACTCATTGAGACCCTGTTCAAGATAAAGAATAAAAAATAGGGCTAGGAGTGTAGCTCAGAGGTAGAACGCCCCCGTGAGTAACTGGTGGGGTTAAAGAGAAGTGATTCAGGAGGAGAGAAGGAGAGGGAGAGGTGAGGGGGAGAAGGAAGAGACTGATTTAGGGAAAGTGTTGCTACATAGAGCATAGATGTTGAAAGCAACAATAATAAAAGTTTTCAAATATTTTGCATGATTAAAAATTATTCTCTGCTTGGTTTGTTACTCTGAAATCCAGAGTAAAAGTCTGAACTGCTTTCAATAGATTTTATTTCTGTTGCACTTTGAAAATGCTGGCTGTGGTGAGAAAGGCTCACAGGGGACCCGGCTTCACACAGATTACAAACGAGGCCGGCTTGGTAGGGAAGAGAAACCTGCAAGGTCATCCTGGAGCCGGCTGTGTATCTTTTCAAATCGCCATTAAAAAAAAAAAATGGGGAAAGAGAAAGAGGAAACAGAATTTGAATACAATAAAGATAGTTTTGATAAAGTATAAAGAACTTGGGCGATAAAAATTTATACAATAATGTCAAGACAATTTTAGTAGCTCTGGAATTATTTAAAGTATTGAGGAGTACTTTGGTTTTGATCCTGTTGAGATAATCTTTAATAAAACAGCATTAGAAATTGCTGGTCTTCACAAAACTGGGTAGATTAGGTTTTATGTATTTTTATTTGGTGTATTTGGAGAGAATGGCTTTACAAATAAACGTGTGCTTGCATTAAAAACAAAATTCTACTACTTAATGGATCTTAACAAGTGGAGAATTTAATGAGCCTGAGTCCTCCCCACTGGGCACATTTCTCTCTCCTTGGACTTACAGCTTCTCAGATTACTTTTTGTCTATTAAAAATCTAAGTGTTTCCCTCATGTTCAATAAAAGTAAATTCTTGATTAATATTCATAGATTAAGGTTTCAGTGAGGACTCACTAGGAGGGATTTTAGTCTTCTTAGCAAAAACATCTTATTTCAAGAAAATGATGTTCTTGAAACACTATCTGATACAAAGTGGGAATTCAGTAAATACTTGCTGAATGCATGAATGAATTATTGTATTTTAGTTAAATTAATTTTTAATAATACTATATATTTTTGAGGTGCTGAGGAATGAATCCAGGCTTCATGTATATTTAAGCATTCTACCACTGAGTTACATGTCCTATCCCTTAATATTTATTATATATATATATATATATATATATATATATATATATATATATAGGCAGTAGGTATTGAACTCAGGGACATTCTGTCTCTTAGCTATACCCCCAATCTATTTCTATTTTTTTTAATTTGAAATAGGATCTTGCTAAGTTGTTGAGGGCCTCACTAAATTGCTGAGGCTGGCCTCGAACTTGTGATCCTCCTGTCTTAGCCTCCCAAATATTGAAATTACAGGTATGCTATCACACCCAGAATGCCCTTAATATTAATTTGAAAAACCAAAGTTTCTTCTTTTTTGTTACAGAGCAACTTATTCTATTATTCAATATTTACATAAGGCTTATATGGTTATGACCAAATTAAACTCAGCTTCTGAGGCTCAGATTGTACCAACAAAATTCATGTTGTTCAAATTTAAAAGCCAATCAGCCGGGCGTGGTGGCTCACACTTGTAATCCCAGCATTCGGGAGGCTGAGACTGGAGGATCGCCGTTCGACAACCTCAGCTACTCAGTGAGGCTCTCCGCAATTTAGTGAGGCCCTGTTTCAAAATAAATAAAAACAAGGGCACGGGGTGTAGCTCGGAGGTTAAATGCCCCTGGGCTCCAACCTCAGATGTGAAAAAAAAAAAAAAATCAACACTAAAAGTCAAATTTATTGACTTTAAAATGTCCACCTGGGATGCTAAGGCAAAAGGAACATAAATTTAAGACCAGCCTCAACAACTTAGTAAGACTCTGACTCAAGATATAAATAAATAAGAGGTAATGAAGATACATATCAGCCGTAGAGTGCTTGTCTCGTATGCAAGAGGCCCTGGGTACAATCCCCAGTACCACAAAAATTAAAATGAAACAAAATGGCTATGTTAATTTCTGAGAGTTTCTTGGGTTTGTTTTATAATTTGTATCATTTTTATGGCTAGCTGTTTCCCTTTACTTAGGAATATTAAAATATAATTGAATTTGACATTAAAGATTTAATAGTTCTTTAGGGCCACTTAATTCTGCCTCCTTTATATGCAAAGAAGACATATATTAATCACAGAAAATCATCTTAGACCTGGGAGGGAAGTAAATATTAAGACCCCATTTAACATTATGAGCATTCAATGAACAGCAAGAAAAGCCTTGCTTCTTTTGGAACACTAGGATATTTTCTTCTTTTGGATAATGAATATTATGACAGCATTTTCCTGGTCACATTGCCACCAGAAACTTGAAGAACAAGTCCCCTGCTTGGTTGTAGCGACATAAAGACTCTGTGGCTTACATGTGGACTTTCTCTTTTTCTCATTCTTAGCCATGATATTCTTATTTGCATTTTCCCAAGATTGTTATTTTGTTCTCTTGTTACATGTATTAATTCAAACTCTCTCAAAACTTTGTGAAATTTAGAATATTAACAAAGGGGTAGATAAGGTCGATGCATTTCATAGCACTCAATAGGTGTCCAGAACCTGACTTTCCTAAAGTAATTCCATTATCACTTGGGGTATGTTTTTCATGTTACTTCTTTGTATAAATGGAGGCCTTTTGTGGGTGTGTGTGGTACTGGGGGTGGAACCCAGGGGCTTCCTACCTCCGGGCTATACTCCCAGACCTATTTTTATACTTTATTTGGAAACAGGGTCTCACTAAGTAGCTGAGGCTGGCCTTGAAACTGTGTGATCCTCCTGTCTCAGCTTCCCAAGCGCGGGGATTACAAGCATGTGCCACCACACCCAGCTAAATGGAGGCCTTTTTAAAAGTACTGTTTCAAGTTTGTAAGTTTTTTTGTTTTGTTTTGTTTTTTGTGGTTCTGGAAATGGAACCCAGGGGAAGTCCTACTTTGGAATTCTTTATTCTGTAGGCAAATCAATCGAACTAAGGCTGAGCCATGCCTATCCTTGTAGGCAGGTATTTGGCAGCAACATTTAAGACTACTACTGTTGCTAAAATATTTAGAGAGCAGATGCTAAATCCACACAAGCTTTAATTCTTTTCCCACTTTTAGGTCACTCTAAGTGAAAATTTACTATTTCAATGCTGTCAGATACAAAATTAATAAAATATTTTTAAAATAATTGTTTCTTAGTAGAAAATGTCAAACAAGAGAGTATAAAATGTTAAAATCTGCTCAGGGAGCACATGCATGAAGAAAAATACTGAAGAACATGTAAAAAGTAAAAAGTAAAAAGTACTTGTAAAAGTAAAAAGTACACAAGTACTTTCCGTACTTGTGAATTTCAGAATATGCAAAAACTCATCCTTTAGGACTCATTCTTTAGGGACTTATCCTTTGCCATTGCCAAGAAGCTAAAGAAATAAACGATGCTGAGGCCAAACAAGGTGATGGCCTGTCTTGATAAATAAATCCAAGTCTTGAAGAGAAATAGGTGAGCGGACCGGCAGTGCTCGAGAGGCAGTACTGATGGAGTGGGATCTTAGAATCAGAGATGCCGGGCTTAGCTTTAGAAAAATAAGGAAGCAGCCGTGGTGGTATACGTCTGTAACACCGGTACTTGGGAGGCTGAGACAGGAGGATCACGGGTTTGTGACCACCAACTTAGGCCCTCTGCAACTGAAATACTGTTTCAAAATAAAAAGGGCTGGGGGTGTAGCTCAGAGGAATGCCTCTGGGTTCAATCCGCAGCACCCCCCCCACACACACACAAAGATTAAAAAAGAGGAAACTGTAGCTGTGGAGATGCAGAACAATTTTGATTTGACAAGAATGGTGGATAGAAGAGCTTATGTGTGATAGAATTCTTATCTTTCCTCGAAGGCATAGTAGGTAATGAAAAGTCAGAGGTATTGAGGTTTGCAGAAAAAGATAACTACTGGGGGATAAATAGAGGATCCAAGTGCAGTAAATAAAACATATCACTGCAGAACACAGGAAGGTTTAACCGAAGTCAAAGGACTGAGGTTTCTAACCGACATTATTAAACATTTCCTGTGATTGCAATGAAAGAATTGCCTGACTTTCTTAGGGGGGGGAGTGTATAACCAAAACTTCCTTCATCATCTTCATAGGCTGAATGATTGGAAATCCCAAATGCGGGAGACTTCCCTGTCGTTCGGGCAGTGCCGCACTTACTCGCTGGTCCTCAGGGCTCAGCTCTGACATCAGCATTTCCGTGTTGTACGTGCTCCACTCCCAGCTCCGGTTGATGAAGTACTCCAGCATGGAGATGGTTCTTAAAAGCCGATTCATGAGCTTTGTCATCCTGAGGGAGAGGTCAAACAGACGCAAACGTCAGGTGCACCGTAGACGGCAACTTCCCAGCCACGACATTACCATGGGTGGAAAATTCTCTTTAAAAAATCATCCTTATTTTTTCTTCATTCCTCATGAAAATTCCCACCCCATCCATATCAATTCTTTGTAGAATGAAGGAAAAGAGGTGAATCTAAAAGATCTTCCATTAGGCATTTCAATACAACCAAATACCTCTTTTTTTTTTCTACCATCTCTTTTTCAGTAGAATAGCAAACCTACTTTTAAGACAGCCAATTGTTTACCTTTACCCAACTAAACACACTGTTAATTTTTTGTAATTTTGAGGGAAACAAAGGTTCTCTGTATTGTCTGGAATGTAACTTGTGGGCAAAAGTATTAACTGTACTAATCTGGGTTTATTTTGGGTGAAATTCTAAAGTCTGTGTATCCAATGACTTCTCTCACTGAGTCATGGGAAATTCCTTGGGAAAGAGGTAGAGATCCTTGTTTTTTGGCACAAGTACCATCTTAGAGTTCCACTTAATTATTGCTATCTAAATCTTTATTTTCCAATTCTGATGCAAGTGATATAATTTCAATATTTTATTTTCTAAAAATAATAGTTGTACAATGTTATTGTATGCATAGACCTATATCAGCCTAATGCACTTCTCTTTAAAAAAGCATTTATTACTTTTAGGTAGAACACATAAACTAAGAGTTGGTCACTATCACATAAAAAATATAAAACTTCTTTAGGAATAATAACTATTGTTATATTCTAAACATTTTAATGCAAAGTCCTATAAAATAGATTTAATTGCAAAAGAGAAAGTTGGGACTTAGATAAAGTAATTTCAAGCACATATGGCTAAACTTGGTAAAAGAGGATTATTGGTTTTTTTTCTTTTTGTGGTCCTGGGTATTGAACACATGGAGGCATTCTTACCTCTGAGCTATACTCCCAGGCCCATTTTATTTTTTTATTTTGAAACAGGGACTCACAAAGTTGCCGAGGGTCTCGCTAAGTTGCTGAGGCTGGTCTCAAACCTGTGATCCTCCTGTTTCAGCCCCCCAGGTACATGTGCCACCATGCCTGGCTGAACACAGGATTTGAATTCTCTGACTGCAAACTCCATTCTCTTAAGCCCTATAGTATATGTATCATCACTTGTATTATAAAGAAAACTGTTGCAAACAAAGACAAAATATAAAAAAGAGACTTGGAGAAAACACAATATATTTATGTAGATACACATACAGATATATTATTAAAGACAATCCAACAGACAAATAAGAATCAGACACAGACAATTCACCAAGAAGAAAACGTGCATGTCCAACAAACAAATGAAGGCCCAGACCCTCCAGCATCATGAATTGGACAATTCAGAAGAGTGAAAAAGTGTTTTGTATCCTCATACACTCTTACAGTCGTGCATATTGACAGTCTTTTTTAGGACAAGCCAGCAGCCGTCCAAATATCCACATACCCTTCAATCGAGAAATCTCACTAAGCATCCTTCCCTTATACAGTGACATTCTACAAAGAGGTACACACTGATAGCTGCTGACCCCATTACTTGTAGTAGGGGTGGGGATGAGGGGAAGACAACACTGGCAGTGACTTAGATCTTCATGAGAAACTAGTGAAAGTAAGAGGAACAATACGTACTATTGATTTATATAAACACACACACACACACACACACACACACACACACACACACACAGTACATCCCTTTTCCAAAATAAAATGACATATATGTCATACATGGTTGAAAAGGCATAGAAGATCACACACAGATGTACCTGCAAAGAAAAACGATTTCAGCCTTTTCTGCCGTACAAATTATTGTTGAAGTCCCTATCACAAACTAACTAATTTCCCACAGTTATCACAGTTTAGTTTCTCACAAAATATGTGACAGGTTTTTATTGCCTCTTTCTCCTGTTTTTTTTCTTCTTTACATTCTGTACTTAGCTCTTTATCCCGGCCTTTATTTAGAGCCTGACCTGTTTCGAAGGTTTTCGTGTTTCTGCCTGTAATGTTTGTTTTTTACTTCCCATCTGTCTGTGACAAGCTCATGCAAGTATGTTCCTCATAGTCACAACGTGTTCATTATACCTCACTAAAGAAAAGTGGTGAGCTCTCAGGGAGGTCCCTGAGAATACATAAGCTACCTCGTCTAAGTTTTAGTCCTTTGCTGAGTGACTTCTCCCCCACAAAGCAGTGAGTGAGGAAACTCATATGCTTATACTCTGATTCTTGATCACAGGCATTGCCAGTCTAATTGCAATAATGACGCCTCAACATCAGCACATTCTGTTCCCCGAAATTTCTTCACTCATCTCTAGGTGGCATTAAATTCAGGTCACAGCCCATTTTTTGATTGGGCCATTTGCTTTTTTGGTGGTGAGTGTCTTGAATTTTTTTATATGTTATAGGTATTAGTCCTCTGTCAGAGGAGTAGCTGGCAAAAATCTCCATTCTGTTGGCACTCTGTTAAGGTTCTTGATAGTTTTCTTGGCTGCACAGAAGCTCTTCAGTCTAATGCAATCCCATGTATTGATTCTCATTTATATTTCTTGTGCCTTTGGGGTCTTGTTGAGGAGGTTTTTACCCATGCCTATATATTTGAGCATTGGTCCTGTGCCCTCTTCAAGGAGCCTTAAGGTCTCTGGTCTAATTTCCAAGTCTTTGATCCATCTTGAATTGACTCATGTGCAGGATGAGAAAGTGGGGTTTATTTCCATTTTTCTGCATATGGATAACCAGTTTTGCCAACACCATTTATTGAAGAGGATATATATTTTTTACAGTATATGGTTTTGGCCTTTTTGTCAAAAATCAGTTGGCTGATGGACAAGCAAACTAAATAGCCAATTTAAAAAATAAAAAATAAAAAATGACAAATAAGTATATGAAAAAATGTTCAACATCATTAGCAATCAGAGAGATGCAAATCAAAACTATCCTGAGATTTCACCTAACTCCAACTAGAATGGCAATCATTCAAAACACAAACAACAACAAATGCTGGTGAGGATGTGGAGAGGTGAGAACTCTAATACACTGTTGATGGGATTGCAAATTAGTGCAACCACTTTGAAAAACTGTGGAGGATCCTCAGAAGAGTTGGACTCAGTTATACCAATCCTGGGTATCTACTCAAAAAAATGGAAACCAAAGTACCAGAGTAATACATGCATATCTATGTTTATAGGAGCACAATTCACAATTGCTAAACTATGGAACCTCATAAAAAAAGAACAAAACTATGTAATTTTCAAGGAAAAGGATGGAACTGGAGAACATTATGCTAAGTGAGATTAGTCACAAAAAGTGAAATTGGATGTTCTTCCTGAAATGTGAAAGCTAGGGAGAAAATGGAACACAGGAGAAACTCCAGACAAAGGAGGAGAAACCTTAGACAAGTGAGGGAGATGGGAGAGAGGAAGAGGGAGACACCTGAATGGACATGAGGTACATACACAAACTAACCAATCACAGTGCTGAACATGGAAAGGGGGGAGGGGCTCAGGTGGGAGCTGGGGGCGGGCTCAGTGAGTGCCGTGTGCCTCTAACACCCTGAACTTCACCAAGATGTGTGATTATAGTGCGCCAATACAATGTTTTAAAAATCAGGTCACAGGACTGGCCATTGAGACGGCTTTTTCTAAAGTCTTTTTTTTTTTTTTTTTTTAGATTATTCAGATTCATCCCTCAGCTCTCTTTCCTCATTTGTAGGTCTGGGGTGATGTGGCTATTGCCCCTGAGTTGTGAGAACAAAGATGGGATTTGCAGGCTCCCATCCTCAGCCCCGTGGGTGACACCAAGGAGGCTTTCTTGAGTGAGGCCACTGTCTTCAACGTGTAGGTTAAGAAGATCTACTTGGAAAGCCCTAGGCACAGAGTCTCAGCTGCTCTTCTTTTTGTGTGGCTGACTACTTGCTGAATCGATTAGGCAAGTTTCTTAGTATTAAATCTGTTATCATGGAGGAGGATTTTTAAGAGGTAGCAGTGGTTTGTGGCTTCTCACTACTACTGCTTTTTTTGCCCAAAGTGTGTGTGACATCCAGTTGTCTTCTTTGATCCTCAGCTGAAGGGAGAAGTGAAGACTTTCAGGTCCTAATCTCCCACACAGTGACCCTCTGCACACCACAGACCTGCTACTCACCTGGGCTTCCTGCCAGTAAGCCGCAGGTAGAAGTCGTAGACGATGGCAGGGGCCCAGTGGCTGACTGCATTCCAGTATGACGTTGTAAAGTGGTTGGTCGTGAAGTCAGCATGAGGTCTCCTGAAAACTTTCTCAAACGGGACCTTTTCAAAGGTTGCCAAGACTTGAAATCCTGGGGGAAGGAGAGAGCGAGCGAGAGAGGGAGAGAGGATCAATTAAGCCTCAGGATATTCAATTAAGAATCAATTAAGAAACAATTAAGATTCAATTAAGAATCAATTAAGCCCATCATAGTGGAAGACATTTGCAATGGGTCTTAATAATAAAAACTAAGGATTTGCTGTGTAGAGTCAAGAATCAATTTGGGGGAACAATATTAACTTTTTTAGTGAAGGTTTACATTCAAAAGTATAAAGGCAGGCCAGGCGTGGTGGCGCACACTTGTAATCCCCGTGCTTGGGAGGCGGAGACAGGAGGATCGCGCAGGTTTGAAGCCAACCGCGCTGGTTTAAGAGACCCTGTTTCTAAATAAAATGTATAAAAATAGGTCTGGGAGTGTAGCCCGGAGGAAGAAGGGTTTCCAGAAACCCCAGTACCACCAAAAAAAAAAAAAAAAAAAAGTATAAAGGCAGGATTCCCTTGCATTGGTTCACTTTAAATACTATAGTTTTTTACTTTGGTATTTCTACTTTTCCAGGAATATGTGAGACATGTCACTATGATCTCCAGGATATTTTTCATAACAATCTTTTCATTTTTTCATTATTACTTATACTAAGCTTAGTTTAAAACATTTTATGTATATTTGCAAATGTAGTAATTCTTTTCAAAAGATACTTAAATTCAATTTTAATTAATGTGGACTTTTCCAAAGAAGGCACGTAAGTTTATTATTCAATTATGATGAAGCCATTGGTTAGCAGTATTATTGCTTTCCTTCAAAGGATACCACCCTGAAATCTCTATTAAAAATATAAGGCATGGTGGTACGTACCTGTAATCCCAGTACCGAGACAGAAGGATCACAGATTTGCAGCCAGCCTCAGCAACTTAGTGAGGCCCTCTGCAAGTAGTGAGATTCTGTTTCAAAATAAAAAGTAAAAAAGGGCTGGGGATATAGCTCAGTAGAATTCCTCTGTGTTCAATCTCCAGTACCACATAAACAAGAAAGAAAGAAAGAAAGAAAGAAAGAAAGAAAGAAAGAAAGAAAGAAAGAAAGAAAGAGAGAGAGAAAAAAAGAGAGAAGACTATACAAGTATAGAGATAGTGTTACCTAGTTAACAAGAAAAGATGTTTGCTAGTGGGTACTGAAACATCCTACGGGATGGCTAAAGTGCTTTCCTTTATTCTTGGCCATCATTAGATTTTAAAATTAATTGAACTTTGTACATTGTATAGATACAGTCCCTTATAAGTAGATAAATCAATATGGTTTATTTATTGCAGAGCTTCTCAAAGTGGGCTTCACCAGTTTCAATACTCAAATGAATGTTTATTGAAAACATAGTTTTCTTGGCACTAAGACGTTGGTCTTAGAATCCAAGAAATTGGGCCTTTACTTTTTTTCTCCCACAGTGACTCATTCACATTAAAAGATTACTAGTAGGATGGTAATTTGCACTGGAGAGAGGCAAGAGATCTGGCTTCAGAATGATTTAGATATATGATGTACACAACTGGGTACATGGTATAAAGCATTTTGATAATAGTTTACTTTCATTTTTACTAAGAAATAACTTTCTAAGTGGAATGGCACAACCGAGTTCTGTGAATTTGAAATCACATTCTAGCAGTTAAGTAATACTAGATTTCAGGTTTTACGATATCCAATATGTAAAGGACAATTCCGTGAAATAAACCTTCCAACTTTCGTGATAAAATCAATTCCTAAATTGACAAAGGCGTATAAAACTTAAAGCTGATTTTCAGAATATGCAGGATTCATTACTGTAGCAAGATGTTTTCAAGGTTACATGTACTGCACACTCAAAAGAGGCGCGCTAAGCCGGGCGTGGTGGTGCACGCTTGTAATCCCCGCGCTTGGGAGGCGGAGATAGGAGAACCGCGCAGGTTCCAAGCCAGCCTCGCTGGCTTAAGAGACCCTGTTTCCAAATAAAAAATATATATTAAAAAATAGGTCTGGGAGTGTAGCCCGGAGTTAGAAGGGCTTCCAGGAATCCCAGTACAACAACAAAAAAAAAAAAAAAAAAAAAAAGGCACGCTGCATGAGTTAATGAGTATCACTGGCCCAATATAAAGGCCTGTATCATTGGATTTTTCTAAATACCCTCGGTCATTGATTATTTTTCATTTTCAGGGATGCGCCAAGAGAGAGGAAGCCATGTGTGTACAGCAACAATTGCCCCATCAGGGAAGAGTGTTACCAATGATATTATTTGTAATTTCCAATTTTGCTTGATTTTTTTTTTTTTTTTTTACTGTTTTTAACTCTCTGTAGCCCATGGATCCCTTCTTCCTGAGAATCATGCCTGTGTTCCCACTGACTGCTTTCTTTGATACACCACAGAATATTCTAGCTAACTTTGACAGATTTAAAATTTGCAACTATTGTGTCTTTACTTATTATTGTTAGTTTTTCCTTCCTACTCCACCAGGCTCTAAGCTTCATGGCACACTTTGCCTATCCCTCCCCAGGCAAATACTAGTAGTTACATGGTTATTTCACTAGACTCTTACCCATTTTTCCCCAATTACAGGGATTAGAAGTTCCAGATGTACAATGGTAGATTAATGTTGACTTAGGTCTGGAAAAGAATAAAAATTAGATAGAGGAGACAAAAATGGAGAACAAATGAAAGAAAGATAAGGGAAATAATTTTAAGACTTTGTCTCAAAAATAAAAAAGTTATAAAATAATTTTATAACGTTGTCCCATGACTAAAGCCACCCGTGCAACACTTCCATCTTTTGTTCACTCTTTGGGTTAATACTCAAAATGGAAAAAGACCAGGGAAGTGTGTGTGTAGATAACAGATGTCAAGTGTGACCCTGTGACGTATTACAGAACACATATGTCTGAGTTCATATAAGATTTATTTACTTCTGTTCACCATTTTACTGACAGAGCCAGATGTACGAGCAATCTATTTTTTCTTTTTATTAGATTTTCTCACAGATGGTAGTCTTTGGCATTTACCAAGAACCGAGTATTTCAATAAAATATACACTATGCTGTCATTCTATCCTCTTTTATCTCCTTTGCCTCGAAAACAGAAGTTACATTACTAAATATCAAGAAATGCTTTTTGGCTGTCAGGAGCTCTGCGGCTGAGTGACTTACGGGGTGACTTCATGATCAAACAAGTACTAAGCCGTATTTACACAACAGCGCAACACACTTAGGACGGTATATTGGGAACAACATAAAATATTGGAACACTCTATCACATGTGATGTCCTCTACAATAAACGCCTCTGTTTTAGAAATGCATCTAACATAGTCATCCTTCTCAGCAAGTCTTGGGAAGCCTGATCAGGAACCCATACCTGTGAACCGCGGTGTACCACCCTACGGCTAGGGAAAGATTGACCACTATGTCAACTGGAATTAAATCTGCCACAGCCATGGGAGTAGCTTTTATAGACCGAAGAAATCCTTTTCCAGCCTACACAGGGAAACAAAACAAAACCAATTCAGCCGAGACTGAAGTAAACAGTGAGGGTCAACATATGTCAGACAACACTAGTGTTGTTAGTAAAAAACGATTACCTTGATGGACTGCCTGCTAAGTTATTTAAGTTGGACCTCCCAGCCTAGTCAGCGTTCTCAGCCAAATTCATCTCAAATGCCAACATTTCCCTGAGCCATTTCAATGGTTCTCAGATTCCGTTAGGGAATAAAATTCCTCAAATTTGTGAGAGGTCAATATATATAGTTAATTAACAAACAGCAAGAATATGTTTTGACATTAAAAAAATTTAATTCCTAAGACATTTTAAGATTATGGTTTCCTTAATTTTCCACTAATATTTGTTTACCATTTATTAAATGACTTTGTTTTCTGCTCGTTTATTAACTTACAAGCAAAAGCAGCCACTGAAAGTTTAAGGAGTATTTATTTGAACAAAAATTAATTGATGGAATTCTACCCTTTAGCAGAACAAAATTCTTTTGTCGTTCTATGTGGGGAAAGACTGAAATTATTTACTTTGTTCCGTATCTTAGTTTGCCTCACAGATCAATGATGTTATATAGATGTAAGAATTGGGAATTTTTCATGTCAATAATTCATAGGCTTTATGAAATAATTTGATTAATTGTACTTTGCATGTTTACTGCATTGCTTTGTAATGATTAGCAATGTCATAAGTTCTTAATTTTTCTTATAACTGGTTCGCCTTCTTTTGGGTATAAGAAACAAGATTTTGGAAAATTTTAGAAAATTTAAATAAGTGTGTAGCTTTGCAATATAAGGAAATCCACTCTGGGTCCATATTAAGATAATTATGCTCTAAATTACTAAACTGCTCTAAATTACTAAATGCTCTAAATGACTAAACTTCACCCACAACTAAACTGTAAGGAGAAAAAGTCCTAGGCAGGTAAGGAACAGAAAGCAGGGCTGCTAGAAAGAGCAGATGTCAGAGGAAGTTCATTATTGCCGCCTTTTACAAGTTTTAGCTCAGTGTCTCATATTAGCACTTTAATTCATGCAAGATCTACTTTAGGGAAGAACAGGGCAGAGGGTGAAACATGTGGTTCCTAATCAGATTAAACTCATTTGCACAAGCGAATTCCTATTTAGTGTCCCCAAGAGTGAAGCTGTAATCCTAGTCTACAAGTGCTCCACTCCTGAGCTGGGGAGCACGGCAGCTCAGTGGGATCCGTGTGACTTGCAGGCTGCAGGCCCTGCAGGCTGGCCAAGCTTCTCATCAGCCCCGAGGAGGGAGGATGACTGAAAATGGGTTTCCTGTAGTCACCAGCTTTTACACTGGAAAAAATTACCATCATTTGCTGGTCTCTTTTTTGTATTTTCTAAGAATTAGCTATTGAAAACCCGGCTTGGCTAGGCATGGTGGCACACGCTTGTAATCTCAGCATTCGGGAGGCTGAGACCAGAGGACCACGGTTCGCGGACAGCCTCAGCTACTTAATGAGGTCCTCTGCAACTCAGTGAGACCCTGTTTCAAAATAAAGAATAAAAAATAGGGCAGGGAGTGTAGCTCGGAGGTCAAATGCCCCTGGATTTTATCCCCAACCCCGCCCCCCCAAAACAAAGAAAACCCGGAGTGATGAGTGATGATGCAGGCTTGTAATTCTGGTATTGGGAGGGGGGTGGCAGGGCTGAGACTGGGATTTCAGGTCTGAAGCCAGCCTTGATGATTTAGTGAGCTTCTCAGCAAATTGAGAATCCTGTTTCCAAATAAAAATTAGCGGTATGAGCATATGGGTATATTTTGAAGATAGAATGCCTCTGGGCTTCATCCCCAGCACAACACACACACACACACACACACACACACACACACACACACACTTAGTTATTGATATATGTCTCCTTTATCTACACACACCCATAATTTTGGGGAGAGGTTGCTGGGATTGGATCCAGAAGTGTTCTGTCTCTGGGCTATATCCCTAGCCTTTCTAAAATTTTAATATATTTACTTATTTGTTTTGGGTGGTACTGGGGATTGAACCTGGGAGGCATTCTACCTCCGAGCCACACCCCCAGTTCTATTTTATTTTTATTTTTATTTTTAAAATACGGTCTCTCTAGGTTGATGAGAATATCACTACTTGGGAAGGATGTTCTCAAACCTGCCATCTTCCTGTCTCAGCTCCTCAAGGACTGAGATTACAAGAGTGCATTATCATGCCCAACTCTTATTTTTTTTATTTTGAAACAGGGTCTTGCTAAGTTGCTGCAGTCTTGAGCCTGCAATCCTCCTGTCTCAGCCCCCCAAGTACTGGGATTACAAGCATGTAACGTCATGCTCTGCTCACACCTACCCATGTTTTAAAATTGAGAACTTAACAACCTGTGAGGATATTTATTGCATCTCCAATTTTCTTCAGGAATTCAAGCTATTAATAAACAGCAAAGAGAAGGCAATACTCCCATCTGGTGGTAACTGAAGGAAATGTCTTGCTGCCCAAGCACCTCAAAAAATGAAACTCTTCAACAGCCATAGACAAGATTGCCTTACATCTGTATTCCTGATTATTTCATCTGACCTCTATTTTCCAATCGGTAAAATTAGGATAGGTTGCCTCAACTGTTAGTATGATAACACTTGTGTGTGTGTGTGTGTGTGTGTGTGTGTGTGTGTGTGTTGGCCAATGGAGCTGAGTGAACACTAAGGATTTTGTTACTGTTCCTTGACTACATTTCAAGGGATAATTTCCCCATCATAATACTTACTGCAACAATGAGTCCACTCGGTCCATTGAGGTTGTCAATCCAACCCTAAAATAAAATTAAAGAAAAAAAAGTAAGATCTCTATTGGTTACACATTTCAGAAAATCATTCTATCTTTGAGACATCTGCAAGTTAATCTTAATAAATTACAAGCAGGAACACTGAAACCCTAACTATAATAATATTCTAATCTGGCATTTCCAAGATCCCAAAGATCAGTGGCAAAAAATTGGCTATTTTCTGCACTTTATTTGACTCTGCAGGATTTAAAACGTTGCCAGCACTGGTTTCTATAGGAGGAGGGGCGCATGGCTTCGTACTGTTCTATACTATCTCATGGGCTAAACAGAACCTTGTCTTAGGATCATGATTCACCAAATGTAATTTTTATCCATCTAAGGTCTGATTCTAAATTATTTTAAAACATTTCAAACACGAGTTGTAGGAATTACCCATTTCTTGGAAAATCTTTAGCAGCTATGGAGTCCATACAATATAGATGTTTTTATGTGCTTGTGGTGAGTGTGTGTGTGTGTGTGTGTGTGTGTGTGTGTGTGTGTGTGTTAGCCTGCTTGAAGGTATTAGAGGAAAGATTAGCAGCTAAAAAGAAATGTCCTTTTCCCTAAGCAAGTCAGTTGGCCTATGTCTATTCCTTTATCTGTAAAAGTCAATGTGTGTGTGTGGGGATGGTGGTATGTGCAACGGAAGAGGAAATGGGAGAGGAGATGATATAGGGTCTAATATTTGTCAATCTATTTCTAGGGTGCAAGCCTTACACTAAACATTACTCAAGCATTATATCTTTTAACTGATTCTCTAAAGTGAGTGCTATTAACACAGAATTATAGATGAGTCAACTCAAAAGCTTGCATCACCTGTATAAAACAGAACTCTAGGCTACCTGACCCTGAGGCCTCACAGGGTTGAAGAAAATGGTATAATTAAAGCACTCTTCAAAATAATATGGTGGTGTACAGAAGAAAAAAAATAATTAGTCCTAAACGAAGAAACTGTGAGCTTTGTGACTCCTCTTTACCCTGGAAGTTACAATGCTACCAACGTGACCATATACATCCTGGTATTTAAATTGTAGTGATGGAGAGTCAAGTGGTGAAGATCTCTCCCATGGGAATTCTGAGACTAGAGTTAGTCTGAAGCTATTTAAGATCTCCACTCAACTCTAAGAGAGAGTAATTCCCAAGGAGCCACAGACTGGGTCACTCTCAAACCAAACATGGGATTTTGCTGTGATAAAGTGGAATCGTGCTGCATTTGCTGTACTTAGCTGTGAACTCTGAGAAGAGGAAGATGTGAGGGGGAGGGAGTGGGGCAGTGGGAGAGGGGCCGAGGGCCACGAGAAAGAAACTGGGCTGGAAGGACGCCATTTGGAAGCAGTGCAGAGAATCCAGGCGCGTGCTGACCGGGAAAGGCTCCTGCCAGGTGGCTCCCACGATGGAGGGCCTGATGATGGCGATGTTGAGGTTTTCACTCTCCTGCTGCACCACCATCTCTGCCAAGGCTTTGGTGTAGGTGTATGTGTTGGGCCGACCCGCAATCAGCTTGGGAGTGATCACATCTATAATCGCATCATCCAACCATCTGAAGGCAGAACACAAAGAATTGTAGCAACGTACGTTACACAGCAGGTCGAAAAGAAGATGTGAGACGCAGACAACCAAAACGTCCGCCTTCTAGCTTGAGTTCTGGAATTCAGAACACTCACAAGATGGCAAGGATGGTGTGAACCTGTGCAAATCACACCTGACGGGTGAGCTCTCACTCTCTTCTACCGAGCCCGATCTTAGTCAAATCCTACTTCCTCCCACCCGGATAAATCAATGGATAAATTAATTAAAGAGATTTATTACATGTAACCTCGAATTATCTTCACCTCTCCAACAGGTTCATAACTACGTTAACTGAACACATTTTTTTGAGGACTAATCTCACACGATAGCTCAATGTTAATATTCATGGGAAATATGAACAAGTAACCAGATGACCCATGTTAAAGGCAATGAGGAGAGCGCTAGGAAAGGGTGCTTCCGTCAGGGGATCTCTGATGTGTGCAGGAACTATCCAGGGGAAGCGGAGGAAAGCATGATCTAGAGACAGAACCACCGTAAACAAGGCAGAGGTATGAGGGGCAGGAGTAATCGCTTCATTGCGATGCAAGGCAAAGACTGGCAGAGACAAGGCTAGACAGGTAACCCTGAATATAAAAATTTGATAAAATAAACAGTGGCTAGGTTTTTTTCTCTGTTCTTATAAAGAATCTCAGTTCTTTAATTTACATTGCTCATAAGAAATAAGCAATTTTTTCTAATAAAGAATCTCAGTTCTTTAATTTACATTGCTTATAAGAAATAAGCAAATTACATTTGAAAAGTATTCTGCTTAGATAAATTTGAATTTCATTCCTAGTTGGTTTGTCTGTGCATTTGTTTATATAATTGCTGTCCTCGGATAGCAATAGTGATAGAAAAGCCTATACCCACACCAGTTATGGTGGTCATACCTTTTCTGGTTGACATGCATTGAGGGCGTGCTGGGGTCCTGAAGATGAGTGAGTCCTCTCCTGGGGGTAAGTTTGTTCTCTGAAACCTTGGGCTAGTCAGTGTCCAGTCAGGCTGGGGTGGCGTAAGTGGGGTGGGGGGCCCAGTGGAGCCCCTCACTATGAGGGAACTGAATGTTTCTCCCTCTTTCTCTGGTGACTCAGAAACTCCTTTGCTTCCTCAAAATGCGCTGTGATCTGCCAGATATTAAGGGGACCAATCTTGGAGCCTGGCACAGGAAACTCAGTGCTAGGATCTGGAATCAAAGGTGCTACAATACCCCCTTTCCTGAACATCTCAAATAAATAAGTAGCTCATTAACCAAGAGAGGACACTAACAGAATAGCTAACTGGCAAATCAGTGCTACTAGAAAATGCTCTGTGGCTCTCTACAGACTTTCCCGCATCAACTTCAGGCACCAAACTCCACCTTCTTTCTCTCCAAGTAACCTGACAGTGGACTCAGAAAAGTTCCTTGACACCAGTTAAGAAAGTTATTCTTTTATTAGGAACTCCAGGTGCCTCCTGATCCTTTAAATGACCTGGATATTTTTAATAGGTAAAAATATTTATTTTCAGAACTGGAAGAGATAAAAAATGTTTACCCGGAAGGGAATGATCTCTTTATTATTGAACTAAAGCTTTTTGTTTCATTTTTTTTAATTTTTAAAAACTAAAACTTTTTAAAATTTACATTATAACCATACATAATAGGGAGATTTACAGTGCCGCATTCATATATGTATATGACATTATTTGGTCTGTTTCCTAGCTAAACCTGTGTTGTTGTTGTTTTTAACTCAGGGGCATTCTACCTCCAAGCTACACCCCTAGCCCTTTTTTAATTTTTGTTTTGAAATGGTCTCGCTAGGTTGTTGAGAGTCTCACTATTTGCTGAGTCTGTCCTTGAACCTGTGATCCTCCTGTCTCAGCTTCTCAAATACTGGGATCATAGGCATGCACCACCACACCTGGCTTTGGCTAAAGCTTTTTAAATAACATATTTTAAATATAAATATAAGATAGCAAATAAAATTACAATGAGACAAATTCACTGTGAAGTAGTCATTTAAAATAGTAGAGTTTAAAAAAATATGGTAAAATTGTTAAAATGGAGCAGAAGAATGAAGATGCAGAAAATAGAATAAACTGCTTTTGATATCAGGGCTGTGTCTTAAGAAGAAAACAGTTTCTGCCAATTGGCCAGCAGAGAAGATGTTAGAGACGGGACAACAGACCTGCAAGAAGAGCTCAGAGGGAGGCCGGAGACGCTCACCTTCCATCAGATCTTAGAGGAATTTCTACTCTTCATTAATTCTTCTTTACTAACCATTGGAGAGTGCTTTCAAACACTCTGTAGCGCTGTGCTAATGGCTTTAGACAGCTTAATTCATTATCACAATTCTAAGATGATGAATAATTCTATTCTATCAAATTCTAAGATAGGCCCATTTTAAAGATGATGGAACTGAGGCTCAGAAAGACCAAGCCACAAAAAGGCACACAACTACTGATTTATGTAGACAGTAAGAGGAAGCCATGTTAGTCTGAATACATTTTTTTCCTGTACTTTTATACTCTACATTGTACTCTATCTAGCAATAATGATGAGATCATCAAGAGGTGAGAAACCGGGTCTATGGTATTCCCAAGTCCTGAATGCAGTCCTAAACTAGTTAGAAAAATGCCTATGACTTCTGTCTTCCTTGCTCTTCACCACAATATTCTCCACCTGAGGAAAAAGAGCTAGCAGGGACAGGACAGCTGAGCTGATCTCCGGCTTGAAGCATTTTCCTTCCAGGTGACCCATCTCATTACTTTATTAATGAATGACTACGAAGACTTAAAGAGAACAGAGGTTGGCCCACCCCCAGATCCTTCCATTGACCCAACTTACTCCATGGAGTCAATGATTCTTTTTGGCTCCACGGAGCATGGGTAGATCACCTCGTCGATGTGCTTCAGGTTACAGTTGGAGTAGGCAGTAGAGAAATGGATGAAGGCTTCCAGCTTTGGCATCTGGCTGGCGATAAGCAGGAGCTGCTGGGTGGCGGTGACGTTGAGCTGCACGGCATGTCTAGAAAAGATTAAGTAGCAGGAAACACAGAGTCACGCAGCATCTGGCTGCGATCGCACCTGCCCCAATGATGGGCACACTGACCAGAACTGAGGGCCTGCATCAAGGGACAAGGGACCAAAGAATGTGTCTTGGCTGCACAGTCCTGTGATACTTGGGGTATTGACATGTTGATGATGTGTTTTGTGTATGTAAATCCTATTCATGGATGCAGTGTATATATTTTATACTTAGAGGCTACTTGGTTCTAATCAATCGAGGAGGAAGAAAATCACAATCCTCTGAATTTAAAAAGGGCCTTTTTACAAGCAGCCATAAAAAAAATACATAAATTGAGCATCTGCCCCATGGAAATTGGGACAAATAAATTGAAAAAAATAACAGTGGATTTTTAAATTAACGGTGTAAGTTGTTATCATAAACATCTAGGCCAGACATGAAAATTGATGTCAAAATTCTAAATGATAGTTAATAGAATGCACATATCGTGTTTACTGTGTAAATGTGGTATACGGTGCCAGTGGTATAGAATAGATGGTTTATCCGATGTCGGGAGACCTAGAGATGTAACTTAACTCAAAAAGAGGAAAACATATAATGTCAATGTAAATAAAGCTACTTCACCTTCGTACCTACATAATCCTTGTTTTGTAGAATTTTTTGACTATTATTGTATATAGTTAAATAAATTTTAAGTGGATCAAAGATCTAAAGGTAAAAATCAAACTAAGAATAATAAAGGAATTATGGATAACTGCACAAATTGAAAGACATGATAAATTGTTGAATATTTTGAGCCTTATAGCACAGTTAATATGCTAATCATCTCAAAATTAACAAAAATGTTTTAATAGGAAAAGAACTTGAACAGGTATTTCACAAGTGAATAAAATGCCGATCAATATTTAAACCAAATAAATAAATAAGTAAATAAATACGTAAGTAAATAAATAAATAAATAATAAAATAAAAATAAAAATATTTAAACATTGTAAACCTTTCTAATCAACATAACATAACTCAAAACATGCACTACTATATCCACTAGAACATTAAAAATAACTAATGAATCATAATATATATTATGGTGAGTGTGAGAAATGGGCATTTATGTGCAGAGGAGTAATATATGCTAACACCACCTTTTTTTTAACATTTTTTTCTTTTTTTCTTTTTGGTGGTACTGGGGTTCCTGGAAACCCTTCCATCTCCGAGCTACACTCCCAGACCTACTTTATATTTTTTTATTTGGAAACAGGGTCTCAAGCCAGCGCGGCTGGCTTCGAACCTGCGTGATCCTCCTGTCTCCGACTCCCAAGCACAGGGATTACAAGTGTGCGCCACCACGCCTGGCTCACACCACCTTTTTGAGGAACAATCCAGCAGTATATATAAAAATGTAAACTGCTTGAGCGTGGTGGCACAGGCTTGTAATCCCAGTACTTGGGAGGCTGAAGCAGGAGGATTGTGATTTGCGGACAGGCTCAGCTATTTATGAGGGCTTCTGAAACTTAGTGGGACCCTGTTTCAAAATAAAAAGCAGGGCTAGGGGTGTAGCTCGGAGGTAGAATTCCCCTGGGTTCCATCCCCAGTACTTAAAAAAAAAAAAAAAAAGTAAACTGCTCATAACCTGAGTGCATCTAATATTTATCTGACAATTCTACTTTTTTTTTTCATGGTACTGGGGTTCCTGGAAACCCTTCTACCTCCGGGCTACACTCCCAGACTCATTTTTATATTTTTATTTGGAAACAGAGTCTCTTAAGCCAGCGCGGCTGGCTTCGAACCTGCGTGATCCTTCTGTCTCCGCCTCCCAAGCGCGGGGATTACAAGCATGTGCCACCACGCCGGCACAATTCTACTTCTAAAAAGTCATTCCAAGGAGAGTACACAAAGGAAATATATATATATATATATATATATATATATATGAAGGAAATATATATATAGTCTTGCTCTCTATATATGCACAGAGATGTTTATAATAGCAAAAAAAATTAGAACAATCCAATTGTCTGCCAATACAGAACTGGTTATGTATATTACATACATGTATAAAGAAATGTCATGTAGTCATTAAAAATCATAATGATTGACAATGAAGGATACAAAAACTGAATAAGTTGCAAAACGTTATTTTCAATAGGATGCCATTTTTATAACACTGAACATTACGTAATCATAGATGTAAAAATAAAAATTGGAATGTATTCTCCACAATATTAAATGCTTGTCTCTGAATGGTGGGATTTTGAAGAAGTTTTTATTCTTTGTGTTTTTTTTTTTTCCTTTGAGGATCTGTTATTTTGTTGTTGCTTGCTGATCATATATTTTTTACAGAAACCATCAAGAAACGTGTGCACATCTGTGCCCTTGCACACACACATACAAGCCCGCGGGCAACGGGGTGGTACCTGAGCGGGTCGTCAAAGCGTACAGTGGCTGCGCAGTGGAAGATGATGTTGGTGCAGGTCAGGAGCTCCTCCATGTCCTCCTTGCTGATGGAAAAGTCCTTCTGATTGAGATCTGCATAAATAGGCCTGATCTTCTCATGTACTTTTGGACAAACCTCTTTGACTTTCTCAAACAGCTGAAACATAAATATAAATCGATATACAAAGGCCATCATCGTATTATTCTTATTTGCACTGACTTGTTTAATCATAGTTCTCGAAAATGGTGTTAAGTTATGATGCAAATATCACCCAAGAAGGACAGCTGTCTGCTCAAGAGTCATTGGCTTTATTTCGTGCAGTTCAGATAGTGTAGGAAAATTCCTGTGCCTCCCACCTTGAGATATATTTGAAACAGTCCGTTTTAATAACCAATGAGACATATTTTGAACGCTTCCTGAGAGGTGAAGGAGGGTTAGTAAGTCATCTACTTCCTACCTCGACTCTGCTTCCCCTGGAAGGCAGTTTCCTGCTTTCATGTGGTGATAACTTCATTGTTTGGGCTGGGAAATCATTGTTTTCAGGGTAAAATTACCGGTCTTTACACGGCCTTTACAAATCACCAGCAAAATTACTAACAACCTTGTTAATGGACTCAGATTAACACAACGTCTTAGCAGCACAAACATAATCAGAAAATAAGAAATCAGGCAAGTCTGTAATGGGCAAAACAAATAAAAATTTTATGCAATCTCATTCTAATATAAATCTAGTAAGAGACTTGCAGGAGCTTATGTACTTTTTATGGGATTTTAACTGATTTTTTAATATTTTAATTTATTTATAAGGGGAAAAGGGAAGAGGCTGGCAACTTTAGCTTTTATTACAATTATTCAAGTGGAATGGATTCTCTACTTTCCCTTTCACATAGATGTTCTTAAATTGGCATTTTCCATGTTCTCAGAAAACACAATTTTTCTTTCTTCAGGCCCATATTGGTAAAACAGAAATATACTGTAATATTGGTATAAGCAAATGTTTAGAAAAGTTAAGAGCAGAGAAATGAACCCAGGGGCTTTCTATCTCTGAAATACACCCCAGCCCTGTTTATGTATGTTTGGAACAGGGTCTCACTGAGTTGCTGAGGGTATCTCTGAGATGCTGATGCAGGCCTTGAACCTGTGATCTTCTGGTCTCAACCTCCAAAGTACTGGGATTACAGTCATGCACCACAACACAATATAGTAGTAATACAGGGCATCATTTTCTTCTCCTTAAGCTCCAAATTATGCTTTCATTTACTTGTTGAGGCTTAATAACAGGCTTCTTTCTTCCATTAGAAAACTATCTCAGACGTTTTTTGGGTAATAAAAATGTTGAATAAGAGCCAGACATGGAGGCGCACACTTGTAATCCCAGTACTTGAGAGGCTGAAAGAAGAGGATTGCAGGTTCAAGGCCAGCCTCAGCTACTTAATGAGGCCCTCTACAACTTAGTGAGAACCTGTTTCAAAATAAAGAATAAAAAATAGGGCTGGGGTGTAGCTTGGAGGCAGAATGCCTCTGGGTTCAACCCCCCACAGCAAAACAAAACAAACAAGCAAATGAAAGCAAACCAAAAAAAAAAGTTGATTCAGGTAGAAAAATCATGTCTCTTGTATCAGGCGAGATCTTGTTCAGAGACCATTCTGGAAGCCCAAAATAATGAAGACAAGGGAAAGGGGTGAAACCCAGATGTTGGCCTGGCAAGTAAACATACTTCTATTCCTGAGTTATTTTTCCTCCCTGTAGGCCCAGCCCTTCCAGTGGGTGTTACTGCAATTCTGAAGATAATTTGGAAGTTAGGTCAATCCTCTATGCTTTTTTGACATCTGGACGTGATTAGGTGGATCAAGTGTCCTAGGCTCATCTCAACAAAGAGGTCATTCTGACTCTTCCAGAAAGTTCTTCCATAGTTAATCTCAATCAATTGTAAACATGTTTGGTTTCATAGTCAAATGTCAACTGTACAGCAAATCCATGTTGAGTACTTTTTGATAAGTTTATATAAAATTTGCACAATGTCTCTTTTTTAAAATAAACTTGTAGGAGGCTCTTTTTGAGTCTACATAAGAGATTTTATTCACTGGAAAGTTATTTAAGGTTCTGAGGACTCCTCAACTTTGGTTTGTGAGCAGGACTTGAGTGAGGGGCGGAGGCATCACATTTATGAATGCTTTTGAAACAACAGAGAGGCTTGAACTTTAGCCTCATAGACTCAAATATTTATCTACATGACCTCACATTGAAAATACCCATAGGAGGCTTGGTTCCTGCTTTCTCAAGATCATTAAAGGTAATCATATCATTTTATTTTTTATTAATTAACATAAATTTTTATGTGGATCATATTTTAAATGGCATACATTCACACAGTGCTTGGTGCCCTCTCCCTCCCGCTTCCCCTTCCCCCTCCCAACAGTGAGTGTCCAGGTTGACCACGCTGCATTCACACTTAGGCACTCATTCGAATGTAGCTCCTTCAATAATAAACCTCAGCCTTTTTCCTCTCCTATCCTTCCATTCTAGCTTTTATGAGGTTTCCCCTCCATTATCTGGAGTCCCTCTGGTATTCCTAACAGTCCCTAGTTTGGGCATATTAGAGAAAAAATATGTCCCTTCTCTTTCTGTGCTTGGCTAATCTCACTTAACATAATGTTCTCCAGGTCTTTCCATCTTCTTGTGAATAACATGATTTTGTTCTTCTTTATTGCTGAGTAGAAAGAATTCCATTGTGTGTATTTCCCATAAATTTTTTTTGTGTGTGTGTGGTACTGGGGGTGGAACCCAGAGGCTTCCTACCTCCGGGCTATACTCCCAGACCTATTTTATATTTTATTTGGAAACAGGGTCTCACTAAGTTGCTGAGAGCCTAAGTAGCTGACGCTTTTTTTGAACCTGCGTGATCCTCCTGTCTCAGCCTCCCAAGCACGGGGATTACAAGTATGCACCACCAGGCCCGGCATTTCCCATAATTTTGCAATCCATTCATCTGTTGATGGATACCTAGGTTGGTTCCTCAAATATAATCATATTATCTGATTCATATTTTTCTTTTGTGAAAAGAGAGTAATAGATATCTGGCGTGGAAAGTGGCAGAGAGACTGTAATGGAATTTTTAGAGTGCCAAGTAAGAGAAATCAAAGGATTCTTCAAAATTAGCTCTAATCTGAGATCAACTAAATGGGTAAATAAAAGCAAAGAGACAATTATGCCTCCTCAAACCACAAAATGCTAGTATTCTGCTAGTTCACTACTAATTCCCATAAGATGTAAAGGAGTAATGTAGCAGTTTTTATTGTTGCAGTGAAGACCATCCCATAAGACCGTACGGCGGCAAGATGTACAGTGTGGGTCTCAACTTTTGGCTTAGCAGGGTGGCCTGGGAAGTAAGAGGACCTCATCATTTAACAATTCGGAATTGAAGATTGGGCACTGGCACTTTTTACAATCTAGGAATTCTAATATACGCCAGAGGTGAGAACCATTGGTGTATTAAAAAGATCCCAGGCCCTTTGGAGCCAAGAAGGATTGGGTTTGAATCCCAACCCTGCCCTTTACTCAGGGGCATTCTACCTTTAAGTTACAGCCCCAAACCTATTTTTTCTTCTTTGTCTTGAAACAGGGTCTCACTGAGTTGTAAAGAGGCTCACTAAGTAGCTGAGGCTGTCCTAGAACCACGATTCTCCTGTTTCAGCCTCCTGCATGCTGGGATCACAAGCATGTGCCACCACGACCAGCAAGCATATATTTTTAAGACAATTTTGCACTTAACAAAAATTCAGCTTACATTGCATATTATCTGTAATAAATGTTGACCGTGACACAGTATTAAGTTTATCATCCTCACATTAAAAGGTCAGTTTCACAGAGTTCTTTGAGAATAAGTGCCCAGGCAGGAAAGGAGTTAGCATGGTTAAGAAGATGGGGACATTTATTATTACTCTTACTTGTCTTCTTTAACCGAATCGGCAGCGTATCTGTGCTATCCGGGTAGAAGTGCTGATAATAACCTGAAAGTGGCAAGCAATAGTTTCACCTTCCTAATGGTATTGTTATCTGTCGAGTCCACAGTCCAGTTGTGCCAGGTGTGCCTCATCCTTAAAGAAAAGGGGGATTGCAAAACACTCTGTCCTTGAATTCTCCCTTTTTGTTTCCCTAAAGCCTTGCTAAACTAAGGAAACAATGAGAGTGAACCTAGACCGGAATGTCCACTTAAATATACTTTGAAGAATGCTGACTTCCTCCCATGCATGCCGGGAGCTGGGACAAGCTAGTGTCATCTGTGCAGAGGGTCCTTCTTGCTTGTGCATCAGGACCGTTGTTCCTTGGGTTGCTGGTCATACCAAGAAACCCAGGAGGCTGGTGCTGATAATGTCACCGATTCTGCTTTCTAGCATAAGAAACCCCTCTCAGTGCAAGGGGCATGGAACGAGGGCACCCCAGGAAGGCTCCGTGAGGCCTGTCCAGATGGCTGCCCCTGAGAGGGGAAGGAGACACTGCTTGGCACAGCACGTGGCAGCCTATCAACATTGCCTCCTAGGCATTTCTCGGTAATTATGTCGTCTCTAGCTATTTTCATCGGTCTCTCAGCAACCTATCCCACTGCCCTGGCAAAGTTGGGCTGTGGATTAAGACCATTTAAGAAAGCAGTTTCCCAGGAGAGGCATTTCAGGGCAGGAGGGAAAGCCTGGGCCCTGGAGATATGAGAACTGCATCCAGATTGTCTAAGTTACTTCCTTGGCACGGATTATATAACCTTGGTTGGATAGAGGGCAATTTTCATGGATTAATTTCTCCTCTGAAATTAAATATGGTAATGAAAGCTAGGTGCTTCAAAATTATACCTTTTAAATTACTGTACATTTTAATGTCTTAGATTCTGGACATAGGTGTTTTGAAGGTAGGGACTTTGTCTTATTCACCACTTTATCCTCAGGACCCGAAACAATACCTTGCATATTAAATGCACAATAAATATAATCAAAATGAAAAAAGGAAAGTATTCATTATAGTGCCTGCCACTTAGTAGGTCTTTAATAATGGGGAAATTCTTTTTTCTCTTTTTCAAGACTCTATTTCTAAACGGTGTCAATCAGAAAGCTTGGGGATATGCACATTTTGGCTCAGGTAAAGGCCTCAGTGTGATTCACACTTAGAGAACTGAATGTAATCTAGAGTCATGTTGAATACCAAGGTTAGGCACTTCTGACTTTTGAATGACATGCGTGTGGGCAGTTTGAAGCTTTTGGGGAAAAGACTTGATATAATTAGAAGAGATTTCAAAAGAAGGAAAAGAATTGACATGTAAAATCATGTCAGTGATTGGATTAAGTAGTGCCTGGTATTGTAAAAATAAGAAAGACTGAGAAAAAGAAGTCACTTCTGTTTATACAGGCCTTCCTTCCTCTTCTCTTCTTTCAGGACATAGCCCACATGCCTCAGCTGATTTAAATAGAGTAACTGTCAGATGAAAGACCAGCTATTTTTTTAAGTTTTCTCTGTTTCTCCGGGCATGGTGGCACATGCTTGTAATCCCCATGCTTGGGAGGCAGAGACAGGAGGATTGCGCAGGTTCGAAGCCAGCCGCGCTGGCTTAAGAGACCCTGTTTCCAAATAAAAAAAGGTATAAAATAGGTCTGGGGGTGTAGCCCGGAGATAGAAGGGCTTCCAGGAACCCCAGTACCATCAAAAAAGAAAAAAAAAGTTTTCTCTGTTTCAAAATAAAAAATATAAAAATTGTGGCTTTCAAGTAGAATTCTCCTGGGTTCAACCACATGCACGGACACACATATTCATAATTAACAAAAGCAAACTGTGTGTGTGTGTGTGTGTGTGTGTGTGTCTAAAGATGTCTAGGGATTGAACTACTCTTGTGTGTTATACCTTTGAGCTATACCCCCAGCCCTATTTTATTCTATATTTTTAGAGGAAATCCTTTAACATAAAATTAAAGCTTTAAGTTTCTGAAGGCCTAAGTCCTACCTCTGAGCTATACCGCCACTCACTAAGTTATCCTGTGCAAGTGGCCTCGAGGCTGCACTGACTCAGCTTCCCAAACACTGGGATTACAGGCATCTGGCTTGATGAGATACCTTTAATTCCTGAGAACTTTGTATTTCATCTAGTTTATAGAAGCCTCTTTTTTTTTGTTCTTTTCCTTCAGTGCTTCAGGGAGAAGCCAGGGTTTCACACATGCTAGGCTATTACTCCACCCCTAAACTACACCCCCAGCCCAGAAGCCTCTGGCTACATGTGGGATAGTGCCTTACGAAAAACAAACAAACAAACAAACAAAAACAAACAAACAAAAAATCAGTAATGGAACAAAACTGTCTCTTGGAGTTTAAAATACAAACTTCTGCTTCAGAAGAACACTGACCTTATAAAGAGATTTAACAAAGTAATTGATGTCAATTAGAAATTAACTTTTAGAGAATAAGCAGCTTTCACACTGGATAGCTTCAAATAAGATTGGATGCTTTTTCTCTTCACAAAAGTTTTTGAAAATTAACAAAGACCTCCTAAGATGAAAACACTTCTATCCTGCACTTTGTCACTTTCCGCAATGTCAGGTGGCTGGCCTTTTCTTGCAGGTGTTTATTTTTTTAGTTCAAACCTCATTTATATGAATTGGTATAACTCTTACGGATTATCTTGATGCCTTTAGGAACTACTAAACAGTCTTAAAAGGACTCCAATCTGGGCGCGGTGATGCATGCTTGTAATTCCAGTACTTGGGAGGCTGAGGCAGAAGAACCTTAGGTTAGAGGCCAACCTTAGCAATGCAGTGAGACTAACAGCAACCTAGTGAGACCCTATCTCAAAAACAGAAGTAAAAAATAGTAGAGGGTATAGCTTGGAAGTAGAATGCCCCTGGGTTCAACTTAGTAACACACATAGAAAAGAAAAAGAGAAAAAGAAAGAAAGGAAGGAGGGAAAGAAGGAACTCGGGGAACCATTTCAGAAACTGTTATCTTCTGAATCGTGTTCCATGAATTGAGGTCATCATGTATAACCCCACAGGATTCATTGTTCAAAGCTCCCCGTTGTATTTCATAGTTGATTTACTTTTGGGGCAACTGAGGGCTTATTGAGTAATTCACTTTTCCTGAGAAACTGATGCAAAGTGCCCTGTGCACCTGCCATGCTTAGTCTTGTTTATCAGTCCACTGCCTGGTGATATCATTCGGGATAGTCTCTCCCCACCTCTCAAGCCTTGAATTTTGAGGACTTGTGTTTGAGTACTATAACTTAATAGAGAAAGCCCAACCATTTCTGGTATTCCCTCGGTGAAACATTTTTTAGATTCTGAGTCCACAATCATTTTTAATTAACTACATACTCTCAATCTAATTTCAACTACTTGGAGTTTTATTTTTCTGGTATGGGTATTGTCTTCTTGATGTTTTTTTTAAGGAATTACTCAAACTGGACTATTAGCAACTTAAGATTTTAAGTATATATACATAGAAAAGTATTGGTGTAAAAAAATCTTTAAGGCACTAAAAAACCTCAGAATACATTTCAGCATTTCTTTGAACTTCACAGTGAATGACTTATATGCTACTCGTTTCCTGTTATCTCAGAAAAAAGCCACCTACGTCTTTTTAAGCCTAGCCAGGCTAAAGACAGAAATATAGAGCCAGGCGTGGTGGCATACACTCGTAATCTCAGCATTCAGGAGGCTGAGACTGGAGGATCGCGGTTTGCTGACAGACTCAGCTACTTAGTGAGGCCCTCTGCAACTCAGTGAGACCCGGTTTCAAAATAAAGAATAAAAAAAATAGGGCAGGGGGTGTAGCTTGGAGGTAGAATGCCCCTGGGTTCCACCCTCAGACCCGCAAAAAAAAAAAAAAAAAAAAAAAAAAAAGATAATGCACCAATTTCTCTGTCTAGATTTGTTTTTTTATATGGGGGAAAATTTACTAGCTCATAATTAAATTAAAAAAACACATTTTTCATAAGTGAAAGACTAAATTGGCTAGCCTACAAACCCCAGGAACCCCAAATTGAATAGCATTGGTCTGTGGTGAGGATGCTTACATTTCAATACATGATATGTGCCATACTTTCTTTAGAAGTTCTTCAGATTCTGTGAAACACTACAAGATAATTTTTAAAGCAATGCTGAATACTTGGAATCACAGTTCTAAGAAAAATAAGTCAAGCTATTTTGGTAAGCAGCTCTGTAACTAAAAATAAACGGAATCCACATTTGTTGTCATACTTTTAGAAATTCATGACTGCTTTGCTACCTTATTTATTTGCTACGGTAAAAGACAGGTGTTCAGTACTTGGGAGGCTGGGGCAGGAGGATCACAGTTGAGGCCGGGCTCAGCAACTTAGTGAGACCCTTAGCAACTTAGGGAGATCCTGCTTCAAGTTAAAAATGAAAAGGGCTGAGGGGTGTAGCTCGGGAGAATGCCT
This sequence comes from Muscardinus avellanarius, assembly GCF_963383645.1. NCBI lineage: Eukaryota > Metazoa > Chordata > Mammalia > Rodentia > Gliridae > Muscardinus > Muscardinus avellanarius. The sequence continues at coordinate 88,021,671 of NC_137797.1, forward strand.
CTGAGTTTGATCCTTAGCACCAAAAGAAAAAAAATAGGTGTTTCGTCTTGTCTTTTCTTTTCTTTTCTTTTCTTTCTTTCTTTCTTTCTTTCTTTTTTTTTTTGCGCGTCTGGGAATGGAACCCAGGGGTATTCAACCTCCGAGCTACACATCCTGCCCTATTTTTAATTCTTTATTTTGAAAGAGGGTCTCACTGAGTTGCAGAGGCTTAAGTAGCTGAGGCTGTCTGTGAACCGCGATCCTCCGGTCTCAGCCTCCCAAATGCTGGGATTACAAGCGTGCGCCACCACGCCAGGCTTTGATTTTATTTCTACCATAATGGTATGACACATTGTGATGCTCTTTGGAAAACTGGGAAGTAGATGACTGCTTTCATTTTTTTTTGACTATTAAAAATGATGCCTCCCCCCTCACCAAAAAGTAGCATGCTCATTATAAATACAAATTGAAAGTCAGAAAATTTCAAAAAGTAAAATGAATCCAAGATCACATCAGCATTTAGGGTCATTCATTAATTTAGATTTAGTGAATATGAGTTTGCATTTATTTGCACTGAATATATTGTGAACATTTTTTCATGCCATTTAAAATTTTATAAAGTAAGATTTTAATGTCCACATACTAACCCAATACATGCATGTATGTGTGTATATATAACTTTTAATCATTCCTCTGTTGTGGAACACTCATACTGGTTTTAGTTTTTGTTGTTATAAATAATACTATTATAAGTGTATTTGCTTATTATTTGTGTGTTTCTGGTTATAGAGTGCCACCATAATTAACATCATCTTTGAGAAAGTCCTCAAGAACTTGCCCTCAGTTCATATACTTTCCCCTGTACTGCTATGTCTCTTTAAGTGCTTTGAAGAAGATGCCCAAGAAACTGTCATGAGTTCTATTTTTTTTTTAATTCTTGAATCCCAAGTTTCAAATGATCAGGAATTTTTTTTGTGTGTGTGTGTGGTACTGGGGTGGAACCCAGAGGCTTTCTACCTCCGGGCTATACTCCCAGACCTACTTTATATTTTATTTGGAAACAGGGTCTCACCAAGTTGCTGAGAGCCTCACTAAGTAGCTGAGGCTGGCTTCGAACCTGTGCGATCCTCCTGTCTCAGCCTCCCAAGCGCGGGGATTACAAGTGTGCACCACCACACCGGACTGTCAGGGAATTTTTTTTTAAATTTTATTTTTCCCCAAAGCCACTGAATTGTCTCTTCTGAAAGTGGAGAAACTGAAAGTGAGAGGAAGTAGCTGTGTATATCATAAAAGAGAATCAAACAGATGTGTGAATTTTCATAGCTAGAACAGATGTCTTTTTTTATTTTCTTGGTGGTCGCAGTCCTGGGCATTGAACCCAGGGGTATTCTGCCTCTGAGCTGTACCCCCCAGCCCTATTTTATTTTGAAACAGGATCTCACTAAGTTGCTGAGGGCCTTGCAAAGTTGCTGAGGCTGGTCTGGAACCTGTAATCCTCCCTTCTCAGCCTCAGAAGTACTGGGATTGCAGGCATGCGCCACCATGGCCGGCTAGATGTCCTCTTGTTCGTATTTCCTGGGAACATATTAGTAATCAAAGGCAAATTGATGACATTTTTGTTTATTACATTTTAAATAGCAATTTCTAAGCCTCATTAACTTGGCAATAATTTGTCTGCTTTTAGGAAAATTATAATACTTCTGGTGAGTTAGAATTCATCCATTACTGTGTGTTACTAGAGTGAAATATTGCTTAAACAGTATACCAAGGGGACTGGGTATATAACTCAGTGGTAAAGCACTTGTCTACTTTGTATGAGGCCCCCCTGGGTTGGATCAAGGGAAAATCTATAACAAGGACCTACTTAGGAATAAGTTGCAACTGGATCTAAGACATTGAGTTTATGTACAAATGGTTAAGTGGCACTATCTAGAGTGGGTCTTGATTCACATTAAATACTCAATAAATACTTGCAGAATCAGACTTTCTAGAAGAAACTCTGATCCAGATAGGAAAACCTTTGAGTTAAGAATGAAGAAAAGTACATGTGGCCCATAACAGAAGTATAGTTTGGTTGGACCCAGATGAGACTACTGAGTAACCAGTATGCAGAGAGAGTATGTGTGTGCATGCGTGTGTGTGTGTACTGAATCTAAGGGTATCTTCCTCTGAGCTATATCCCCAGCCCTATTTTATTTTTTATTTGGAAACAGGGTCTCGCTAAGTGGCTGTGAACATCACTAAGTTGCTGAGGCTGGCTTCGAACATGTGATTCTCTTGTCTCATTTGCCTAAGTACTAAGATTACAAGCATGCACTGCCACACCCAGCTAGAGACTGGTTTTGGAAGTAAGTTTGTCTGAGATTAAAGCTCTTAAGTAATATGCAGGCAGTATTAAAATGAGCAAACAAACAAACAAACTTAGCTGGTTGTGGTGACACACATATGTAATTCCAGGATTTGATTTAGGAGGCTGAGACAGGTGGTTGACAGGTTCTAGGTCAGTGTCAGCAACATAGAGACACTTTCAGCAACTTAGGGAGACCCAAGGTAGAGTGCCACTGTGTTCAATCTGAGATAGAGGGAGGAAAGGAGGGGGGGAGGGAGGATATAAAAGAAAGGAAGAAAACTGAAAGGAAACCTAACTCTTCTTTGTTAGAACACATCTGCCTGGGCTTCTTTCTGTAAGTACTGTAGTGTGGAGAATTCACTCTTATTTCATATTTAATTTAATTAGAATTTGGAGGAGGCAGGAAAAGATGCAGGTTGATTATTCAAAAAATGCGGGCCACTCTGACTTTCCAATATTGGGCCATTACTGAAAGCTGAATACCTGTAAGACTTTCATTTTCTGGTAATATTACCTGTTTTCACACTTTCATAAGTCCGAGAGAGTCAGAATTTTAAGTGTGGCAAATACTGTGCCATTTTCTCAAATAGATTTACTAAAACCAAAGTTTCCACTCTATTTTCCCCCTTTAGTTTGAAATCTAAGGCCTCTTCACTGCCAGAGCTCTGGTGTATTGTGTGAGGTCCTCCACATCTGGCCCGGTGCTGACACTTAGTAGGTCTGCAGCCAATATTCATTGAATGGACAAGTTGAATGCATGCCAGTTCTTTCAGTTTTAGATGCTGTTGTACCCAACACACTCTTTGCTTTTTTCACGGCTTAGTTATCTGTTCACATGTCTTTCTCTGTGACAAGCTGTTGTACAGTGCACATGAATCAAAGGATTTCTTTTACCTTCCATAGCCCTAGAAGTAAGAAACAACTGACCTTAAACTTGAAAATACCTGTTATTTTCCACTCATACTAGCACAGGATCCATCATGACACTGTGAAGACATCGAGAAGGGCACTTAGCCTCAGAGACACTTCAGAAGTGGCAGCCAGTGGATAGAAACAGGGAAGAAGCTTCCAGAAGGTGGAGCTATTGGCCACAAAGCAATGAAAAAGAGGGTTCCTCCCAAAGGAAACACTAGGGAACTCTTTAAGGAGCCCCCGACCCCAGATAAGGGAGCCTTCTCAGTTCCTGCAGATAGGATTTCTTTCTTTCTTTCTTTCTTTCTTTCTTTCTTTCTTTCTTTCTTTCTTTCTTTCATTCTCTCTCTCTTTTTCTTCTTCTTCTTCTTCTTCTTCTTCTTCTTCTTCTTCTTCTTCTCCTCCTCCTCCTCCTCCTCCTCCTCCTCCTCCTCCTCCTCCTCCTCCTCCTCCTCCTCCTCCTCCTCCTCCTCCTCCTCCTCCTCCTCCTCCTTCTTCTTCTTTTTGTGGTACTGGGGTTCCTGGAAACCCTTCTACCTCCAGGCTATACTCCCAGACCTATTTTATACTTAAAAAAAAAATTTGGAAACAGGGTCTCTTAAGCCAGTACGGCTGGCTCCGAACCAGTGTGATCCTCCTGTCTCCGCCTCCCAAGCGCAGGGATTACAAGTGTGCGCCACCACGCCCTGTGAGCTCATGGTATTTTAAAGCCAAGAAAACCTCAACCAGCAGCCATTTGCTGAATTCCTGAATTTCTAGTTCAGCAGATATCTTCTAATAGTAAGCAGTTTTCAAAAATTTTCCTCTAAACCTTTTGAGATGCTTTAAAAATGAATCTAGTATACAAATTAGCTTTCTGTAAGAAGTAAGTCTCAGCTACTCATCTCTGTAATAAGTCTTTTTTCACATGGGCTTCCAAATTCTCCCTCAGAGTAAAAAATATTTTTCTTTTGTCACTAAAAGTCTGTTCTCTGTCTCAAAGGAACTATGCTATTATAGTAAAATTATAAAAATACATATAAATGAGTATTTTAGAAGGGAATAATTATGCTGGGCATGGTGGCACATGCTTGTAATGCCAGTACTTAGGAGGCTAAGACAGGAGGATTGCAGATTAATGGCCAGCCTCAGCTATTTAGTGAGGCTCTCTGCAACTTAATGAGACCCTGTTTCAAAATAAAGAAATAGGGTTGAGGGTGCTCAGAGGTAGAATGCATCTGGGTTCATTAACCAGTATATAAAAAAGAATAATTATAATGGCATCAAAATGCTTAAGAGATTGAAATATAATTTTTTTAAGTTTTCAGGCATTTCTGGTTTTGTAGCAAGATATTAATTATTAACCTTGTCTAAATAAAATACTAGCAACCAGAATGTAAAAACACATAAAAATCATCCATCTTGAGCAAGTAGGTTTTACTCCAGGAATGCAAGTATGGTTCAACACAGGAAAGTCAATAAATTTAATTCAGCATGTAAATAGAATGAAAAACACAAACCACATAATCCTCTCAATAAATGAAAGCATTTGACAAAAAATTCAACACGCTTTTATGCTAAATAAAGAAACTAGGCATAGAAGGAAATAATCTTGATATCATAAAGACATTTATGATAAATCCAAAGCCAATGCCATACTGAATGTAGAAAAAGACAAAGATACCCACTATCACTGCTCTTAAACATAGTACTTGAGATTATAGATAGAGCAATAAGACAAGAGAAGGAAAATAAAGGGATACAAAAAAGGAAAGAAGTGAAATTATCTCTACTTGTTGATGACATGGTTTTATGCTTAGAAGACCCCAAAATATCAAATAAAAGATTGCTAAAGCTGTTAAACAAATTCTAGAAAGTAGCTGGCTACAAAATCAACTTAAAATCAATTAGCTTTTTGATATACCAATCATCAATCTACTGAAAAAGAAGTACAGAAAACAATTCCATTCATGGTAGCTCAAAAAAAAAAAAAAAAGAATAAAATACTTAGGCATAAATCTAACCAAAGAAGTAAAATATCTCTATGATAAAAACTAAAGAACACTGAAGAAAGAAACAGAAGACTTTAGAATATAGAAAGACTTCCCACATCTTGGATACTACAAAAGTAATAAATAGATTCAATGCAATTCCTATTAAAATACCAATATCACCCAGGCTTGGTGGCACATGCTTGCAATCCCAGCACTTGGGATATTGAGATAGGGGGATAACAGGCTCATGGGTAGCTTCAGAAACTTAATGAGGCTCTCCACAACCTAAGGAGACTTTGTTTCAAAAATGGAAAAATAAAATAGCCCTGGGAGAATAGCTCAGAGGTAGACTGTCCCTGAGTTCAGTCCCCAGAAACACGCACACACACACACACACACACACACACACACACACACACACATCCCAACATCATTCTTCACAGAAATAGAATAAATACTTCTAAAATGCACATAGAAAAGCAAAAGATCAGCTGGGCATGGTGGCGCATGCTTGTAATCTCAGCATTTGGGAAGGTGAGGCAGGAGGATTGCAGTTTGTGGACAGCCTCAGCTACTTAGTGAGGTCCTTTGCAATTCAGTGAGATCCTATTTCAAAATAAAAAATTAAAATAGGACTGGGGGTATAGCTCGGAGGTAGAATGCTCCTGAGTTCCATCTCCAGTACCGCAAATAATAATAATAATAATAATAATAATAATAATAATAATAATAGAAAAGCAAAAGATCAAGAGTAGCCAAAGCAATTTTTTTTGATGGTACTGGGGTTCCTGAAAGCCCTTCTACCTCTGGGCTACACTCCCAGACCTACTTTATAGTTTTTTTTATTTTTGGAAACAGGGTTTCTTAAGCCAGCATGGCTGGCTTCGAACCTGCGTGATCCTCCTGGCGCAGGGATTACCAGCGTGCGCCACCATGCCCAGCTAGCCAAAGCAATTTTTAACAAGAAAAACCACACTGGAGGTATCACAACACCTGACTTTAAACTTTACTGCAAGCTATAAAAATAAAAACAGCATACTATTAGCACAAAGACAGATACATAGATAAATGAAATGGAAGATTCAGAAACAAACCCTCACACTTAAAGCACTTGATCTTTGACAAAGGAGACAAAAACAGATGCTGGAGAAAAGATTACCTTTTCAACAAACGGCGCCAGGAAACGGGTTAACCAAATGTATAAAGATAGAACTAAACCCCACCTCTCATTTTGCACAAAACTCACCTCACCTCAGGATGGATAAAAGATCTAGAAATTAGACCGGAGACTTTGCAACTACCAGGAGAGGGCATAAGAACAACTCTCCAATACATGGGCACCAGTAGAGACTTCCTCAATAAGACCCAGGAAATAAAGCTCAGGAAATAAAAACTAAAACCAATACATGGGGATCACATCAGATTAAAAAGGCTTCTGTGGAGGATAGGAGATCATCAGGAACCTAAAGAAAAGGCCTATGGATGGGAGAAAATCTTCTCCAGCTACTTCTCCCATAAGGGAATTAATATCTAGACACTATAAAGAACTTAAAATAACTTGGTACTAAAAAGAGACCAGTCAAAAAATGGGCAATGAATCTGAATAGGCACTTCTCAAAAGAAACACAAATGGTCAATAAATATTTGAAGAAAATGTTCAACATCATTAACAATCAAGGAAATGCAAATCAAAACAATACTGAGATCCTATCTAACTCCAGATATGATGGCAACCATCAAGGATACAAACAACAGAAAATGCTGGCAAGGATGTGGGGAAATGGGAACTCTTATTCACTGTTGGTGGGATTGTAAAATAGTACAGCCACTACGGAGATCAGTACGGAGTCTCCCTAAAAGAGAGAGAATAGAGCCACACTACGACCCAACCATACCACTTTTGGGGAATCTTAGAAAAGGAACTCAAATCAGATTACTCTGCATTTCCATGTTTACAGCAGTGTAATTCACAATAAACAAACTATGGAACCAGCCTAGGTGTCCCTCAATAGATGAACAAATTATGAAATTATGATAGATAGACACAATGGAATCCTACTGAGCCACAAAAAACACAATCGGGTTATTTGCAGAAAAATGGATGGGATTCAAGAATATTATGCTCGGTGAAGTTAGCCATTCACAGAAAGTGAAGGGCCGTATGTTTTTACTCATATGTGGAAGCTACAGAAAAACTGGAAAACATCAGATAAACGAGGGGAGACACTACTGGAATGAGGGAGGGGAATCTAGAGAAGGAGGTGGGTAGGTGGGGAGAAGAAACGGGTAGATCTGATGATGTAAACTCTTCAAATAATCCTTTGTTCATGCATGGAGTTATTTGTATAGATGAAAAGACTGTGGGGATGGATGGTTGGAGGGGAAGCTGAAGAGAAGCACACAACGAATGCTGCTGCGTGCACGTATGAATTTGTCGCTCTGAACCTCACTGTGATGTACAACCTCAATGCACCAATAAAAAATGCAGATAGATGAGGGAAGCAAGACAAGGAACGACTTGGGGAATTTAGTTCAGCACTGCACAATTTTATCTAGTCTTTAGTGCAGACATTAGCTGAGGGAAATAAAGACACCTAGGTTCCATGTGCTTCCTTCTTGGAGAAGTTTCAGGCCACTTATGTTCAATTGCATTTGCTGAGAATTGTTCATGACATTTTCCCCCAGATAATGGAAAGGTGTAGCAATGCCAGGTGGAACTGAAAAGAATCTGGTTTCTTTCATTCTAGCAACAGCAAAAACAGAAGGTATAGCTTTAAGAATATTTTACTCATTGCCATTTTAGAAATAAAATTGCAATCTGGTAAATTCACTTAATGTTAATATTTACTAGCTTTTTTATTAATAACATTTATCAGAAAAAAACACTAGATACTTATGATGTTGGTTAGTTTTTGAAAATTGTTGTTAGAGCAAAAAATCTTATTTGTATTTTTAAGTTTTTATCGGGTTAGTACTAAAGTATTCATATTTATTTAATAATTATCTTTGTTATATAATTTTACAATAAGAAAAAATCTACTAAATTTGCATAGCCTTTTATTTTCTATTTGGATTGCTCAGAAGCAAGAACATTTCGTATTGAGCAGTTTGTAACTATTTTAATAGGCTATCATGGGCCATTAACAGAGTAAGGAAAGTAAGACACAAACACTGCTGGAGAGACAGATGGAAAGAGGGTCAGAGTACTTGTAATGCGCTAAAGTTCTAGGATAGATCACAGTTCAGGCTCCTAGTTTAGACTCATAGTTTAATAAATTGTCTTGTTTATAAAAGACCAAATAAAGTTATGTGAACATGTGTCTGCATTGCTATGAATCTCACTATTAAGTCCAATAATACACTAGTAAAAAAATTTAAAGGAAATAATTATGACATCAAAATACTCAAGATATTAAAATATGAAAATTTCTTCTTAAATCTTCCTCCATTTATGGTTTTGTAGCAAGGAATTAGTTATATCCCTATAAATTTTTGACTCATACGTCAGATGGAAGCATACAAAATAGAGCCTAGGCTTCTACCTTAAAAAGGAATGATATAGTATATATATATATATATATATATATATATATATATATATATATATATAATTTTTTTGTGATAATGGGGATGGAACCCAGCGGCATCCAACCTCCAAGCTACAGCCTCAACCTTATTTTTTATTCTTTATTTTGAAACAAGGTCTCACTAAGTTGCAAAGGGCCTCACTAAGTAGCTGAACCATGATCAGCCTCCCAAATGCTGGGATTACAAGTGTACATCACCACACCTGGCATAGTTTAATATTTTGCAATATCCTATTTTAAAAAATAAAGTAGGGGGACCCTTTTGAATGTCCTTCCTGCTCAGTACACAAAAGCCCACAATTATTCTTTCACATTTTTTTGAACATACTAAACTCTTTCTGAGTCTTATTGATACCATTTCTGAGTCTTCTGTCATGTAATTTTATTTATTTACTTATTTTTATTTATTTTTTATGTGGATCATATTGAAAATGTCATACATTCAGACTGTACTTGGTGCTCTCTCCTCCCCCACTTCCCCTCCCCCTCCCCAACAATGAGTGTCCACGTTGACCATGCTACATTCATATTTTTACACATATTCAAATGTAGCTCCTTCATTAATCAACCTCAGCCTTCTTCCTCTCCTACCCTTCCATGCTAGCTTTGCTGAGGTTTCCCCTCCATATCTGGAATCTCTCTGATATCCCTAATACTCCCTAGTTTGGGCATATTAGAGAAAACATATGTCCCTTCTCTTTCTGTGCTTGGCTTATCCTACTTAACACAACTCGAGATGGATCAAATACTTAAAAATTAGACCAGAGACTGTGAAGTTATTAGAGGAGCTCATACACTCAACAGTCTAACATATAGGTACAGGCAGTAACTTTCTCAATAAGACCTCCAAAGCACAGGAAATTAAAGCAAGAATTAATAAGTGGGATGGCATTAAACTAAAAAGTTTCTGCTCATCAAAGGAAACCATCAAGAACTTAAAGAGAAAGCCTACAGAATGGGAGAAGATCTTTACCAGCCACCATTCTGATAGAGGGCTAATATCAGAATATTAGCTCAAAAGACAAGACACTAGCAAAAGAAATAACCCAATCCAGAAATGGGCAACTGGATTGAATAGACACTGTCATGTGATTTCAAAGTAGGTCCTGCCTGGTGTGGAGGTGCACACCTGTAGGCCCAGTATTTGGGAAGCAGAGATAGGAGGATCATAGGTTCGAGACCAGCCTCAGCAACTTGGTTAGACCTTGTTTCAAAATAAAAACTTTAAAATAGGGCTAGGGTGTAGCTCAGAGGTAGAATGCCTCGGGTTCAATTTCCAGTACCCCCAAAATAAATAAATGAAATAAAAAAATAAAGCAGGCTCTGTTTATTATTTTCTCTCAAAGCATCTTGTTTTTTTTCCTTCACAGTACTTTAAAAATATTTAAGCATACATTTATTTCTTGTAACGCTTGTCTACTTCACTGAACTGTCGATACATTTATTTCTAATAAAACATATTACTTCACTGGAGTAAGTCTCTGAGGTCAGAATCTAGGTCTGTTTTAGTCACTGCCTTATTCCCTTTGTTTCCCTGGCATAGGATGATGTACCTGACATATATTTGGCTCTTAATGAACAATTGTCATATCTGCATGCTTGTTTGACACTTCTCTCTCTCTCTCTCTTCCATTGTCTTTGTACTTTCTACTCATTTTTGAACGTCTAGGGATTTCCTTACTTTGTTTCTACCTCAGCTATGCATTAAAATTATTTTTTAAAAACATTTTCTTACTTAACAAGTTTAGGTATTCTGCATTAGAAAGCAATTTTCTGAGCCTTGATTCCAGGAGCTGGCAAACTTCCACGAAGGGTTAGAGAGTAAATATTCTCAGCTATGTGAGCCATATGATTTCAGTCACAATTATGCAACTAATTAAGTTAACACAGATTTCATATTTATCTTTCCCACCATCACCAGCATCAGTTAAGAACTATTTTATTATTATTATTTAAATGGCAAGAAATCAGCCAGGCATGGTGGCATATACATGTTATCCTGATACTTGGAAGGCTGAGATGGGAGGATTATAGGTTTGAATCCAGCCTCAGTAACTTAGGGAGACCTTCAGCAACTTAGCAAGACCTTGTTTCAGAAATAAATGGGGTTGGGGGTATAGCTCAGAAGTAAAATTTCTCTGGGTTTAATTCCTAGTACAAAAAATAAAAAATAAAAAAGGGATCATGTAGCTGGTAGAAGACCTAAAGTAAACAAACAACCCTTAATTGGAGTGTCATACTTTAAAAGTAGAGCTCAACTACCCCCCCCCCCCGCATTTGAAAAAGAATATGAAAATCTAGTACATGCCCTGTCTTTGGTCCAGGGCTATTCTAAGTCCTTTATTATATTAATTAATTTACATTTTACAGTAGTGCAAAGACCATGGCAATTAATGTCTCCATTTGGAAACTGAGATTTGGTTATGTGAAGCCCACTGCTCGGTGGTGGAGAGAAGACCCCAACTCAGGTCTGTTTCACTCTAGAAACCACGTGCTGCTCAGGATGCTTGTTCCCTGAGACCCATCCTTCGTACCATGTTGAATATCTCAAGTCACACAGGTGTTCCCCTCTCTACAGTTGCCACAGTGCTTTATCAGGGCATGATCTCTCCTTCTTCCAGGGAAAGGTTGATTGATCTACATGCACTTTTTTCTTCAAACTTTTGAATTTCATTGGTACAATATGATTATACACCACATGAGATTCAAGTACAGCCATGTATGCACACAACATCTCTTCATGTGGTTCTCTCTGAACTCTATCCTGCTAATCAGTCCTCCCTCTGTGTATGCTAGTAAGGTTGTTAGTGATTGTATGTGAATGTATTATTTGGTCTGTCTTATTCCTCAGGTCTCCTTTATCCCTCCCTACCTTCAGAGTCCACTTTTCTTTCACTATTCCTCTCCCTCCTCCTCCTCCTCCTCCTCCTCCTCCTCCTCCTCCTCCTCTTCCTCCTCCTCACTGGAGTTCAAACCCAGGGGCATTCTACCTCAATATGACACCCCAAGCCCTTTCTATTTTTTATTTTGAAACAGAGCCTTGCTAGATTTCTGAGGTTTTCACTAAGTTGCTGGGGCCACAAACCTGCAATCCTTCTCTCTCAGTCTCCTAAGTACTAGAATTAGTTACTAGTCTCACTTATTATTATGAAGTTCCTAGTCAAAAGGTATGCTTCTTTCAAATGTGAAAGCTAGAGAAAAAACAGGAAGGAAAAGAAATTACCTGCACCCTTACCTCTGGACAGAGATTGTATTACATCTGACGTTTCTGGACAGATCAGTGCCTGGCACACCCCAGGCCACAGGGAGTGGTTTGGAAATGGACTTGTGCCTTTACGCAGGGATGAGAGGTGAGAGAAGCGTCGCCGTTCCTCCTCACTGTAGCCCTGAATTATTTTCCCACCATCTGATCAATACCTTTGTCCTTTAGGCCAATATCAGTTGTGTTTTGTTTTGTTTTCCAACGGCAAGTAGACTGGTGCAATAATTTGAAGTATTTGGGTATCTGGCCTCAGCTCACCTTGCTAGTCCTTAACTTGACATGTCCAGGCCAAAATTCAGCCAGCGTTTCCTGAACACAGCTGATCATCTACGCATTTGCAAGTGTGATCAGATCCTCTGTACTCGCAGACACTTGGCACATGGTAAGCCCTTCAATAAATATCTACAGGATTAATAAAAAATGTTGGCCAGCTGGGACTCTGGATAACAGTATAGTCTTGCTCTACAAGATGCTTAATTTAGCCGGGTGTGGTGGAGCACGCTTGTAATCCCCACGCTTGGGAGGCGGAGACAGGAGGATTGCACAGGTTCGAAGTCAGCCGTGCTGGCTTAAGAGACCCTGTTTCCAAATAAAAATATAGAAATGGGTCTGGGAGTGTAGCCCGGAGGTAAAAGGGTTTTCCAGGAAACCCCCCAGTACCACAAAAAAAAGATGCTTAATTATCTAGATCAATGATGCCTGATACAATTTACTATAATAATAGAAATATTCTACACCTACTCTGTCCAATAAAATGGCTGTTAGCCACACATTACTACCGAGCAATTGAATTATGACTAGAATAAATGAGGAATCAAATTTTTAAGTTCATTTACTTGCAAAAATAAATTTAAATAGTTACACATGGCCAATGCCTGCTATGTCAAATAGCACAGATCTAAACAACAAATGAAAAAGTAATCTCAAGGGTAGGAATGTGTCATCTAAATTACTCTAGACAACATTGTTGGTGAGATTGCAAATTAGTGCAACTACTTTGGAAAACACTATGGAGAATCCTCAGAAGAATAGGAACGAACTTACCATTTGATCCAGCAATACCACTTCTGGTATCTACCCAAAAGATAGGAAACCAAACTACCAAACAAATACATCCGTATTTATGTTCATAGCTGTACAATTCACCATTGCCAAACTATGGAGCCAGCCAAGATGTCCACCAACAGATGAATGGATTACAACACTGTGGGATATGTACACAATAGAATGGATGGAACTGGAGGACATTATGCTAAGTGAGATTAGTCAGTCACAAAAAATAAGAAATCAGATGCTTTCCCTAATATGTGAGAGTTAGGGAGCAATGGGTCATAGGAGGAACTCTAGAAGAAAAAGGAAATCCTACAGAGCAAATAAAGCAACCTAACAGAGGGGATGGGAGGGGGGAAGAAGGAAACTCTAAAGCACATGATGTACTTAAACAAACGTATCAATGTCAGCCACTAAGCCAAGCAAGGGAAGGAGGGATGGGGAGGGAATCGGGTGGGGATTGAGTATGGGCTAATTGGATGATGTGTGCATATATGTCTCCACAAGTCTTTTATTCCATTAAGATGTATGACTACGGACTTCCGGGAAGATGGCGACCGAGAAAAGCGGGGCTTAAGAGCCCCGCTAACAACCAGTCTCCATTACCACAAAACCAGCGCCTTTCATAGCCAGAAAACACCATCACCAGAAAAACAAAAAAACCACCAGGCTCCAGAGAGAAAGCGGACTGAGAACAGAGCTCAGGGCCACAGAGGAGACACACGCACCCGAGGACGCAGCAGCAGCGCCATACTGCCGGCGGCAGTGGCGAACTCAACGGACGGCTACAGCAAGCTGAGGTGAGCTGCTACGGAACAGCCAGGCGGGATCTTTCGGCGCAGAGAGCATTTAAAGCTCCCAGTGACCGAGCTCAGCACACGCTGCAGGGATTCAGAGTGGAAATCAAAACCAGAGAAGAAAAAATACGCCAGCCTCACGGCCGAGGGCGTGGCAGCAGCGCCATATTGTTACCGGCGGCAGCAGCAATGAATTCAACGAGTCCAGTACAGCTACATCTGCGTACTCAAGAACAGTGAGTCAAATTGCGGGCCACAGAGGAGAAATCCCAGTACTGTACCTCCTTGGACTAGACCCAGTGAGGGAGTGGTGGTGGCAGAGATATCACACCATAGGAGAACGTGCAACCTGGCACCCCCCATAGTTTAAAGCAGCCTCTATCGACTCCCTGGGTCGGAGACTCTGTGATACAACTCAGTAAAGGAGTAGTGGGGTCTGAGATAATACAGACTCGAGATCCAGAGCACCTTAAGTGAAGCCATAGTGACCCAAGGGAAGAACCCAGAGAAGGCACAAACCTCCGAAATCATGGGAAAGAGGAATAATACTGGAGCAATGAATGCCCACAACCCCACAACATCAGAACCCGATAAAACAGAAAATCAGAGATTTCTAGAAGATCAAATCAGGAAAATAACTGTAGAAATAATAGAGGTGCTTCGAAAAGAACTCAGAGAGAGCCAAAAAGAGATAAAGGATGCAATTAATGAAGTAAAGGCCTCAATTCAAAGCACAAACAACCGATTAGACCACATGGAGAACAGAATCTCGCTCTTAGAAGATGAGCAATCCAAAAATGAACGCATAGTTTCTAATCTAGAAAAAAATATCCGACAGCAGGAATCTGACATTGAAGAAATATGGGCCCTTCTTAAGAGAGCTAACCTAAGAATAATTGGAATAGAGGAGGGAAAAGAAAGTGAAACCAAAGGGATCAACAATCTCTTCAAGGAAGTAATAGCAGAAAATTTTCCAAATATAGAGCAAGAAGTTGATACACAGATCCAGGAAACTTATAGAACTCCCTTTAGACAGGATCGGAGAAGAGGATCCCCACGCCACATAATTGTCAAAATGACCAATGTGGAAGCCAAGCAGAGAATCTTAAAGGCAACAAAAACAAAGGGCCAAATGACATTCAGAGGCAAACCAATTAGAATCACTCCAGACTTCCCAAACCAAGTCATGAGAGCCAGAAGGGCTTGGAATAACATATTCCAAACTCTGAAAGAAAACAACTTCCAGCCAAAAATTTCCTACCCAGCAAAACTTTCTATCAAATTAGATGGAGAAATAAGAAGCTTCCATGACAAACAGAAACTGAAGGAATTTATGTCTTCAAAACCAGCGCTAGAGAAAATACTCAAAGAGATTAACTACAAAGAAGAAATAGGTAACACTCACCAGAACCAGAGAAACAAGATTTTCCATCCAACAGACAACTAAGATTGGTTATCTGTGGAGATTCATTATTTATGTTAGTCTTTTACCTATCTCTAAATTGTATTGTTTGCCTTTATTGTTGTTAATTTTTAGGATTTCTAGTTGGAATATTAATATACCTTCAGATATAGCTTTTGGAAATATTTTATCCAATTCTGTTAGTAACTTTTAACTCTGTTTACATTGTCTTTGGATATACAATATTTTTTTTTTATTTTTTAGGGAGTTTGTATATTCTTCTGTTGCCTGTGCCATTGAAATCATATCCAAGAAATCACTGCCAATTTCAATGTTGTGAGGTTTTATGACCCAGATTTTCTTCTAAAAGTTTATAGTCTTAAGATTTATATTTAGGTCTTTTATCTATTTTGAGTTAATACTTGTATGTGGGATTAGGTAAGGGTCCAATTTTATTCTTTTCCATGTAATTATTATTTTTCAACAATATTTAGTTAAAAGATTATTATTTCCACCACCAAATGTTCGTGGAAACCTTGTCAAAAATAACTTGACAATATAGGGAAGAATTTAGCTCTAGGCTTGTATTTAACTCCAATGGTTTATATATCTGCCTTTAGAACAGTACTACACTGTTTCAATTATTGTAGCTTTATATGGTTTGAAATCAGAAAATATATATCTTCTAGCTTTGTTCTTTTTCAAGATCGTTTTGGGTATCTAGAATTCATATTCCATATTAGGATAGATTTTTTTCTGAAAAATAAATATATAAATATATGATAGTTTCACCTAAAAAAAAAACAGAAAAAAATATGCTCTGGTAAGAAAGAAAGCAAAAAGAAATATTGAAACGTTATCTTTAAATCATCAAAAGCTTGGTATCAGACAAATGAAACTGTTATGTGAGATTATCATTTTTAATTTTGGATAAATTGCTATAATACTAGATGTCAACCACTGAGCCAAGCATGGGAAGGAGGGATGGGGAGAGAATGGGGTGGGGATCGGGTGGGAGCTGACTGGGCGATGTGTGCATGTATGTCTACAAAAGTTTGTATCCCACTATGATGTATGAATACAGTGCACCATTAAAAAAATAATTTAAAAAAAAGAAAAAAAAAAGATGTATGACTACAATGCACCAATAAAAAAATTAAAAATAATGACTCTAGACATCAAGTTCAGGAAAAACAGCTGGAGACAGTGTTATTTTGAGTTGAATCATCTTTTAATTTGGAAAGCAAGATAATAATATAATCTAGAGATTTTTTTATTATTCAAAAGTAGACCATCTGGATAATTTAAAAACTATTTTTTCCAGGTGTGATGGCACATGCTTGTAATCCCTGTAGTTGGGAGGGCTAAAACCAGAAAATCTTAGGTTGAAGACCAACTATAGCAACTTAGCAAGATTCTCAGCAACTTAGCAAGACCTTGTTTCAAAATTAAAAAAAAAAAATAAGTAAAATTTTAAAGGGCGATGGCTGTGGCTCAGAGGTCAAATGCCCCTGAGTTCAATATCCAATACCATTAAGTAAGTAAATAAGTAAGTAAGTAAGTAAGTAAATAATTCTAGTTTACTTGTCATTTTGAACTTTCAGTTTCTAAGTAAAAATGGGCAGTAATATTTTGTGTCTCTCAGATGGCCAGTAACTACTTCTTGGGTAAATCTTTACCACATGGAACTTCATCTATAGCTGATCTGCAATATCACCTTCATATGCTGAAAGCCTATATGATTAATGTAGTAAGACACCCAGAAATGAAATTGAACAGATAATCCCCCCTCCATAGGAAATCTCTTTAGAGGTATCAGATTTCGAACAGTGCCAAGAGAGTAGATGCTCCCATAACCAGAGACTGGCTTTTTCATAGACAGGTGGTAGAATCTGTTCTTATTTTCTGAAAAGCAGCCAGTAGATGTGCTGATTTAACACAAATAACAAGTTTATTTATTATCCATAACAGATTCCTCTTCTTCCACCATTTTTTTTTTTTTTTTTTTTTTTTTTTTTGTGGTGCTGGGGTTCTACACTCCCAGACCTATTTTTACTTTTTTTTTTTTTTTTTTTTTTTGGTGGTACTGGGGTTCCTGGAAGCCCTTTTACCTCCGGGCTACACTCCCAGACCTATTTTTATATTTTTTATTTGGAAACAGGGTCTCCTAAACCAGCGCCCACGGCTGGCTTCGAACCTGCGCGATCCTCCTGTCTCTGCCTCTCAAGCGCGGGGATTACAAGCGTGTGCCACCACGCCTGGCGCCTATTTTTATATTTTTATTTGGAAACAGGGTCTCCTAAGCCAGCGCGCGTGGCTGGCTTCGAACCTGTGTGATCCTCCTGTCTCTGCCTCCCAAGCGCTGGGATTACAAGCGTGCGCCACCACGCCTGGCCTTCCACTTCCTTTTTTAAAGGAGAAATTCACTGAGAAAAAAATTCTCACAACTAATTAGCACAAACGAAGTAGCACAAAGTAATTATCATAATTGAGTAAAAATTCTACACAAACTAATTAGCATAACTTAGTAAAAAGCTAAACCAGGACTTCCGGGAAGATGGCGACCGAGAAAAGCGGGGCTTAAGAGCCCTGCTAACAACCAATTTCCATTACCACAAAACCAGCGCCTTTCATAGCCAGAAAACACCATCACCAGAAAAACAAAAAAACCACCAGGCTCCAGAGAGAAAGCTGACTGAGAACAGAGCTCAGGGCCACAGAGGAGACACACGCGCCCGAGGACGCGGCAGCAGCGCCATACTGCCGGCGGCAGCGGCGAACTCATCGGACGGCTACAGCAAGCCGAGGTGAGCCGCTGCGGAACAGCCAGGCGGGATCTTTCGGCGCAGAGAGCATTTAAAGCTCCCAGTGGCTGAGCTCAGCACACGCTGCAGGGATTCAGAGTGGAAATAAAAACCAGAGAAGAAAAAATACGCCAGCCTCATGGCCGAGGGCGTGGCCGCGGCGCCATATTGCCACCGGCGGCGGCAGCAGCAGTGAATTCGCCGAATCCAGCACAGCTACATCTGCGTACTCAAGAACAGTGAGTCAAATTGTGGGCCACAGAGGAGAAATCCCAGTACTGTACCTCACTGAGGTACTCACTGTACCCAGTGAGGGAGTGGTGGTGGCAGAGATACCACACCATAGGAGAACGTGCAACCTGGCACCCCCCATAGTTTAAAGCAGCCTCTATTGACTCCCTGGGTCAGAGACTCTGTGATAAAACCCAGTAAAGGAGTAGTGAGGTCTGAGATACTACTGACTCGAGATCCAGAACACCTTAAGTGAAGTTATAGTGACCCAAGGGAAGAACCCAGAGAAGGCACAAACATCCGAAATCATGGGAAAGAGGAATAATACTGGAGCAATGAATGCCGCCCACAACCCCACAACATCAGAACCTGATAAAACAGAAAATCAGAGATTTCTAGAAGATCAAATCAGGAAAATAACTGTAGAAATAATAGAGGTGCTTCGAAAAGAACTCAGAGAGAGCCAAAAAGAGATAAAGGATGCAATTAATGAAGTAAAGGCCTCAATTCAAAGCACAAACAACCGATTAGACCACATGGAGAACAGAATCTCGCTCTTAGAAGATGAGCAATCCAAAAATGAACGCATGGTTTCTAATCTCGGAAAAAATATCCGACAGCAGGAATCTGACATTGAAGAAATATGGGCCCATCTTAAGAGAGCTAACCTAAGAATAATTGGAATAGAGGAGGGAAAAGAAAGTGATACCAAAGGGATCAACAATCTCTTCAAGGAAGTAATAGCAGAAAATTTTCCAAACGTAAAGCAAGAGGTTGATACACAGGTCCAGGAAACTTATAGAACTCCCTTTAGACAGGATCGGAGAAGAGGATCCCCACGCCACATAATTGTCAAAATGACCAATGTGGAAGCCAAGCAGAGAATCTTAAAGGCAACAAAAACAAAGGGCCAAGTGACATTCAGAGGCAAACCAATTAGAATCACTCCAGACTTCCCAAACCAAGTCATGAGAGCCAGAAGGGCTTGGAGTAACATATTCCAAACTCTGAAAGAAAACAACTTCCAGCCAAAAATTTCCTATCCAGCAAAACTTTCTATCAAATTAGATGGAGAAATAAGAAGCTTCCATGAAAAACAGAAACTGAAGGAATTTATGTCTTCAAAACCAGCGCTAGAGAAAATACTCAAAGAGATTAACTACAAAGAAGAAATAGGTAACACTCACCAGAACCAGAGAAACAAGATTTTCCATCCAACAGACAACTAAGATTGGTTATCTGTGGAGATTCATTATTTATGTTAGTCTTTTACCTATCTCTAAATTGTATTGTTTGCCTTTATTGTTGTTAATTTTTAGGATTTCTAGTTAGAATATTAATATACCTTCAGATATAGCATTTGGAAATATTTTATCCAATTCTATTAGTAACTTTTAACTCTGTTTACATTGTCTTTGGATATACAATATTTTTTTTTATTTTTTAGGGAGTTTGTATATTCTTCTGTTTCCTGTGCCATTGAAATCATATCCAAGAAATCACTGCCAATTTCAATGTTGTGAGGTTTTATGACCCAGATTTTCTCCTAAAAGTTTATAGTCTTAAGATTTATATTTAGGTCTTTTATCTATTTTGAGTTAATACTTGTATATGGGATTAGGTAAGGGTCCAATTTTATTCTTTTCCATGTAATTATTATTTTTCAACAATATTTAGTTAAAAGATTATTATTTCCACCACCAAATGTTCGTGGAAACCTTGTCAAAAATAACTTGACAATATAGGGAAGAATTTAGCTCTAGGCTTGTATTTAACTCCAATGGTTTATATATCTGCCTTTAGAACAGTACTACACTGTTTCAATTATTGTAGCTTTATATGGTTTGAAATCAGAAAATATATATCTGCTAGCTTTGTTCTTTTTCAAGATCGTTTTGGGTATCTAGAATTCATATTCCATATTAGGATAGATTTTTTTCTGAAAAATGAATATATAAATATATGATAGTTTCACCAAAAAAACAGAAAAAAATATTCTCTGGTAAGAAAGAAAGCAAAAAGAAATATTGAAATGTTATCTTTAAATCATCAAAAGCTTGGCATCAGACAAATGAAACTGTTATGTGAGATTATCATTTTTAATTTTGGATAAATTGCTATAATACTAGATGTCAACCACTAAGCCAAGCATGGGAAGGAGGAATGGGGAGGGAATGGGGTGGGGATCGGGTGGGGGCTGACTGGGCGATGTGTGCATGTATGTCTACAAAAGTTTGTATCCCACTATGATGTATGAATACAGTGCACCAATAAAATAAAAAAAATAAATTTAAAAAAAAAAAAAAAAAAAAAAAAAAAAAAAAAAAAGCTAAACCACAAGGGAGAGTGGTTAAAGCCGTATTATATATGTTAAACCTGGATTTGAATCCAGATAGGAGAGAGAGAGAGAGGAGAGAGAGAGAGGAGAGAAAGAGAGAGAGAGAGAGAGAGAGAGAGAGAGAGAGAGAGAGAGAGAGAGGCAGAGAGCGCGCGCCTGAGTCCCTGGTGTTGGTGTGCACAGTATTATCACCATATCTTCCTGGAAAGGAAACCAGGATTGAGCAAGCTCTGTCTCTTTCCCACTGCCACACAGCTAATGAGTAGCAATAAGACTGAAATTAAGGTCAGTCCATCTTGAAAGCCCAGGCTCTAAAGTACCTTCTGAAAACAATAGACAGTTCCCAGGTGATATGATGCTGAACATCTTGGGACCACACCATGAGGGGCACTGATATAAAAGCCAGTGGCTGACAATAGATACCTCAACAGGAGAAACAGGTGTGGGGATTCGCAGGGCAGTTTCACAAATGTTGGTCATAGTCTAATCAAGATTTCTAGAACAAAAGAACTGTTGGTGGCTTATCAAGTTTAGTGTATCAAAAGGAGCAGTAGGTAGAGCTTGTGCTGACCACAGACTGTCACAGTATTTCTCTAGAAATCCATGGCTGGTAATAAAGTTACTAAAGAGTCCTGTCTACTATGTGATGAAAACAAGTCCATTAGGGATATTTAGCTGAGCTAAGCCATCTGAGATTGGATCCAGGAGTTTATACATTTTAGTGTTAGGTAGTACCAACCTTTTGATCTTATCTTTGCTTGTTTGTTTATGTTGGTGCTGCGGGTTGAACCCAGAGTGTTCTACCTCTGAGCTATACCCCGCCCCCTCCCCTGTCCTATTTGTATTTTTTATTTTGAAACAGAGTCTCACTAAGTTGCTGAGGCTGGCCTCAAACCTAACATCCTCCTGTCTCAGCTTCCCAAACCCGGGGATACAGCACCATTCTTAAGAACCATTAGTAATCATGAAGGCGGCATGGGGTAGGAGCCAGAGTGCTGACCTGGAGTCACACTGGGGGGCTTGAAGCCTGGCTCCTCCAGATGCCAGATGGTGGACTTTACCTTTCAGTTTTCTCATCTATAAAGTGAGGACACTAAAGCTTCTTACTTCAAAGGCTTGTTAAGAAGCATCCAGTACGTATTAGCTGTTATTAATTGAGTCGGGGCCTTAGAGGAGGAGAGGATTCTCCAGCTCAATGGATGGTGGTTGGTTCCGAAATCCTATCATCATTGTTTCTGGGCAATGTATAGTATGCTGTGCTAGCAACTTAAAAAGGCATGGATCTATTAGATGTTGGTGTTTGTAGACACTGCAGGGATTTTGTAAAATGAAAAAAACTCACCAAAAAAATTTAAATCTTGATTTTTGCAAAACAAAACAAGCTGGGGGTGGTAGTGCATGAGTGTAATTTAGTACTTCAGAGTCTGAAACAGGAGGAT
The DNA here is from genome assembly GCF_963383645.1 of Muscardinus avellanarius. Lineage (NCBI taxonomy): Eukaryota > Metazoa > Chordata > Mammalia > Rodentia > Gliridae > Muscardinus > Muscardinus avellanarius. Next base: position 88,043,795 of record NC_137797.1, read on the forward strand.
CACAGGTTTGCTGCTAGCCTCAGTAACACAGTGAGGCTTCCTGCAACTTAGTGGAATCATGTTAAAATAAAACATAAAACTAAATGAAGCTGGCATGTATAGCTCGGAGGCAGAATGCCCTTGGGTTTAATTATCAGTAACATACATACACCACACACACACACACACACACACACACACACACACACACACACCTCAAAAACAACAAAAAACAAACCATCAATATTTCTTTAAATCTTCCTTATGTTAGCCTAGGTGACAATTAGCCAGGCACGTATATTTTCTCATTTAATTTCTCATTTCTATTTTAAACATTGAAAATCTGGAACTTAAGAGGCAAAGTGACAACATATTGATAAACCAGAATTTGAACTCAGATGTGTTTTAAACCAGAGCCTAAAAACCTTGAAGTTTATACATTAAAATGAGAAAGCACCGTAGCACATGTCTGTAATCCCAGTACTTGAGAGGCTGAGACAGGAAGATCACAGGCTCAAGCCCAGCCTCACAATTTAGCAAAATTCACTATAACTTAGTGAGATCCTATTTGAAAATAAAAGCAAAAAGGGCTAAGGGTATGGTTCAGAGGTGGAATGCCCCCGTGTTCAATCCTCAGTGCCCACCCCCAAAAAAACCCCACACAAGAGACGATAAACATAATACTCTTTCTTGGAAGGGAGAGAAGGCTTAGATACCTAAATGCCCATTCATAAAGATACAGTATTTCACTTCCAGTGTTTTTACTTTAGAATAGTTTTTCAGGATGATAGAGAAATCGTGTTTCTGTAGGATGAAGAACTAAGCTATCTAGAATTTGGACAACTGGATGGAAGTATTACTGTGTAGCTACTTATTATCAGACCTGCTCCATACGTAATAGACTAAGGTATAACAGTCCAGGTGTAGACAAAAAATAAAAATCAAAGATAGGAAAGCATCAGCTAAATGATTTTAAATATCCAAGCACAATAGACTAGATTATCCAACATTGGGGGATTGTCTGAATTTAGAAGAAAATTAGCGAAGAATTCAAAGGAGCCGGCAACAGATTTCAAGCCTGGAGCATCTGCTCTGGGAATTTTGGCTTATTGATTATCAATAATTTCCAGAATAAGATGATCTCCTCACCTACTCTAGGTTGACTCTAAGCACTGTCTCCCCTCTTCGGGAGAAACACCACAGATTTGCACAAGCAGTTGGTTGTGCAAATTTTCCTCTGCCTGCCCAGATTTTCTGGCCCTGTGTGCAAGGCGCGGGCCAAGGAAACAGGCAGGGGGTTTTTCTCATCCTGAGGCACTGCCCGTCACTCAAGGACCTTGGCAGAAGCATACCTTGCTGTTGAGGATCTGGAAGACCCTCTGCTGCAGTGTTTGGCCAGCCTTGGGTCTCACCAGGATGTAAATGACCTTCAGGTCGGGGCTGGTGCGGAGAAGCTTCTCCATCAACACCTTGCCCAGGAAGCCGGTGGCCCCAGAGATGAGGATGGACTTGCCGCTGTAGTACGCTGCGATCATGGACATGATTCCCTCTCTTCTCTTTTAGAGCTCTGCAAAGAGGTTCCTAAAACGCAAGAGGAACGACAACAGTTTAGTCCGAGAAATCCTAAAATGCAAAGTCACTTAAAATGTTTCTGGTGTTAGTTTTGAATGCAGAAAAACAAAGGTCAGACAGCATGAGCATCATGGCGCCTGGGCAGCGCTATTCCTTCCGATCGATCCATGGTCACGAGGCTCACTCAATGCGGGACTTTCTGCTGGCAGCCATGGGAAAGAAACAAGCGAGGCAGGCTTCCTGCTCTCAAGGAAGTGCCAGGACACACCGCGACCTTTACGTGTAATATGGTGAGAGCCAAACCAGGGTGGGCACAGACCAAGGGGGCATGAGAGGATGGAGATTTCAGAATCTTACCTGGAGGCAGCAACATATGAGCTAAAACTGGAAGGAAGGGTATTTCAGGCCAAAAAGTATGAGCGTGGCCCGCAAGCTGTGAAACCAAAGCCCCGAACCGCTACTGGCTTTTTTTTTTTTTGCCGTACTGGGACTAGAACCCAGGGGCATGCTACCTCCGACCTATACTCCCAGCCCTATTTTTTATTTTTTATTTTGAAACACGGTCTCACTAAGTTGTGAAAGGCCTCACTAAGTAGCTGAGGCTGTCCGTCTCAGCCTCCCCAATGCTGGGATTACAAGCGTGTGCCACCACGCCCAGTTTACTGGCATTTTTAAAATGCTGACGCAATCAGTATTTCAGTCCCGGGTTTACTTAGAGAAAATTTAAGCACAGATAACATAACTGTTCCTGGCCTACCCGGCCATTCTGAATGCATGCTCTTCTGGTCTTTGAACTCAAGTGGTGACTGCTATCTCCTCCTTCTGCTGCTTCTGGGGTTGAGCCATTGCAAAGAAGCAAAAGTTACTTCACATAAATGAGGTGGGATCAGTAGAAGCGTGTGAGGGGGCTGCGGGAGGGAGGGAGGAGGGTAGGAGAGGAAAGAGAAGACCTGCTGGAGGAAACAATAAAAATAATGCTATGTACACTTAAGAAGTTACCAAAACCAATCTCAGCCATGTGTACGGGGAGGGGAGGGAGCGGGCTGGGGTCTGGAGGGACGCGCTCCGAGCGCTGTGTGCAGGTGTTTCCATCACCCTGAACCTCACTCTGAGGTATAATGACAAGGCGCCCATGAAGCCTCAGGAGGGCGGACAAGGGAGCGCAGGCGCTAGTGGGCCCTGGGAAGCCGCAGCTCTTCAGGCCACTTAGGGAGCTGTGTGCAGGAACGCAGGAGAAGACGTGGTGAAGTAGGAATTGGGAAGCCAGAGGCAGCATTTGGATTCAGGGTTGATGAAAATCAGCATGTGCTGTAACAATGCCATAGGGACTGTTTCATCTGCAAATTCATAGTGAGGACTTCACTGGAAGGAGGACGCTTTGAACAAGCTTGCCAGCAGCACTGGGAGCAGACGGGCTTTCTTCATCAGCGTTGTCAAGTGTAAGAAGTCCTCAGTGGCCTGCTAGACAAGGGTTTAGGTAGATTCCACAGAAGGCAACTCCAGGGATTGACCCTGACATCAGGGTTTATATAAACACACACACACACACACACACACACACACACACACACACACACACACACACAGAGAGAGAGAGAGAGAAAGCGAAAAAGCATCCTTCCCCATCAACCCTGGTCAAAATTGCTCTGTGTCAGCAGCTCCTTAAGATCAATGACTTCTCATAATTGACATTTATATTTTGAGGCTCTTGAGGCCATGCTCTTGGGGCAAAACTCTCTGCTTTTCATGGGATTTATTCATCCATGGATTTACTTAACAAATAATTTCAAGTCCCTACTTTCCCAGACTCTGTGGTAAGTTCCAAAGATAAACAGGTCACAAATCCTCACTTTCACTTGTTAGGAGAGGCAGAGAAATACATAAAATAATCATAGACTGTTAAAAGTAATATAAAGTCAGCAAAAACAGATTAATGGAATAATCACAACCAGTTATCAACAGAATTCACTTTAGAATATTTGGATTTAAAATCATTAAAGGAGCCGGGCGTGGTGGTGCATGCTTGTAATCCCTGTGCTTGGGAGGCTGAGACAGGAGGATTGCACAGGTTCGAAGCCAGCTTCAGCTACTTAGTGAGGCTCTCAGCAACTTAGTGAGACCCTGTTTCCAAATGAAATATAAAATAGGTCTGGGAGTATAGACCAGAGGTAGAAAGCCTCTGGGTTCCACCCCCAGTACCACACACACACACACACACACACACACACACACACACAAATAAATAAATAGTAAAATAAAATCATTGAATGCTATGTTCACCAAATTTCTAATTCAGGCCCTCTTATAGAGAGTTTATGGTTGATGTGAAGAATATTATATGAAAAACCCATTTAGATCTTGTGCAAATAGCAATTAATGATGTTTTTGGTCATGTTACACAATGTCTCTCATATTACGATTCACGCAGTGACTTCCCAAGAATTTAGCACCTGGAAGAAGTTCTGAATATTTTTGCCTTGCCTGCCATGAAACTCAGAAAAGTGCTTTGAGCTGAGCATCGGCATATACCTGTGATCCCAGTACCTGGGAGGCTGAGACTGAAGGATCGCAGGTTTGTGGCCAGCCTCAGCAACTTAGTGAGACCCTGTTTCAAAATAAAAAATGAAATAGGGCTGAGGGTATAGCTCAGAGGTAGAAGTCCCTGGGTTCAATCTCCAGTGAGAGAGAGGGGGAGGGAGGGGGAGAGGGAGAGAGAAATGGGGAATGTGGTATGAGCAAGTCTGGAAGGCAAGATGTCCTGGATAAGCATGTAAATTCCAAGCAGGACAGCCTCAAATTAATCCCAATGCTAACACTCAGCAGCTGGGTGATCTCAGGCAAATTGATTCTGTGAGCTTCAGTTTCCCCATCAGTAATATGGGGCCAACAAAAGAACCCACTGGAGAGTGCTGTGGGAAGGGTGGAATGAAATAAAACATGTAAAACCCATAGACATATTGGCCAATAGCATAGTCACCAGTTTTATAGTTTTCTTTGTAATGATGTCTAGTTTTTCCTTTAAACATTTATTTATTTATTTATTTATTTATTTATTTATTTATTTATTTATTTATTTATGGTGGTACTGACTGGGGATGGAACCCTTCTACCTCCGGGCTACACTCCCAGACCTATCTTCTATTTTATTTGGAAACAGGATCTCTTAAGCCAGCAAGGCTGGTTTCAAACGTGCGCGATCCTCCTGTCTCTGCCTCCCGAGAGCGGGGATTACAAGTGTGTGCCACCACGCCTGGCTAAACATTTGTTCTAAACGTCCTGTCTTGTGTATTTTATGCACTTTTGCTTGAAAGTAGGAGAGAGGATTAGAACTCAATCATAAGAATCAAGTTAATTTTTTTTTTTTTTTACTGAATGCAGTGATACTTGATGATAATCTTGGCTATTCTTTTATATGCACAAATATTTGGGCACCGTAGTTCTTTACTATGATAATAGGCACTTCACAGACATGGTTGGCAGGAAAATGGGGTTGGGAACCTGGGTTTGGAGCCTCACTTGTTCCGAAGATGTCAGACGCCTCTGGTGCTCTAGTGAAGTCATAATTTTTAAAAATGCAAACATACCATTCCAGTATTTTGGCTCAGACATAGTTTTGTAACACAAAACTTATAATTTTAGAATGAAAATAATATATCTTTAATGAGCCTATTTTTTTCTTTTTTATAATGAGCCTGTTTCTTGTGTGACCAAGGGAGGAGGTTCAGTGTGTCCCCAAATAACGGAATTTGCCTCCTCTGGAGTCCAAATACTTCTCAAACACAACAAAAACCATAGCAGAGCACACTGAGTGCTTTGACAGGAAAACAAAACATAAACCTGGCCTGCGTTACCCGATTGTCATGAGGGAGAGGCGGCACATTTGGGGGCATCTGGGGCCACAAGTCTAATCAATTCAAGTGGTTTTGAAAATGTGAATTTCTTTCTTCCAATCTTAAGATATGGTTTGCTCCCTGGCCCCAGAAACTCCTATACAAAATCTTCTGAAACTCAAATGTCATCTGTTTCAACTTTGGGAGACATAAGTTATTAGAAAGTAAAATTAGTTATTTTAGAATTTGAGACAGTTTTGCAGTCAGTAATGGAGTATATGAA